>NC_091478.1:17370949-17705089 GCF_036971445.1 Narcine bancroftii
CGTCGTACCAAACCGCGCAGCAGAAGTGATTAGCAATTTACATGTAGGGGCAAAAGCTAAAAATCATTATTTCCGATGACATCTGATAAGAACTGCTATTGAAAGTCCGAGTTCCTCAAAAGCATTCGCCAGCTGACCAGGGGCGGAACTTCTCCCATGAAGTCAATCTCCCCCAAATACAGTGGAATGAACAAATATCGTCGATTAGCAATCTGTAATCTTTCATCCTAAATGAATATGGCAAGTACCTGTTTACAGGCTTCTCTTGAATGTTCGAGAGTGATACACAGAAAAATAGAGAGAGTCGGGCAGTGAAGTCCTTAGAAACCACACAGGCAACGCAGAGTCGATATAATTATCTAATAGCATAATTCCCCTACCTGACCAATAGAAATTTAGGGATTCAGTCCGAACAAGGTCCCTGGACGCGAGGCAGCAACTAAACCAAGGAATGACCCAACACTAAGGGAGACTAAACGCTTTTCGTTCGATGGCGATTTATATTTAGTTGTTTTAGGAACCATTACTAAACAGCCCTCTCAATCCTGCGATACTGTTATATATTGTGCGATGAGGAGTTAATTTAAAGAACGTGGCGACGTGAGTTGGAGAAAATTCAAGGAACAGATTGGAAATCCACGCTTGCAAAATTGCACACAAAAAAAATTAGTTCCTGCCTTTGCAAGAAGTGTTTATTTGCAAGAACCCGTGGCAATTCCAGTTCGGGTTTCGCTGGGCGAACCACTTATTTCTTCCTGGACGACGGGATCGTGACTGGCTGGCGAGGTTTGATCGCCTGGCGCTTTGCTCCATTCCGTACGGTCGGAATCCGCTTCTCCGGGTTTGAAGAGCAATTCACGCACTTAAGAGTCTCCCCTCAACCTCAAGGCGAGTAATAGCGACCAATCATCAAGCCATTACAGGGCTTCAGTGGAAGCTGTTTATGTGATATCAGCACTAATTAGCTCATGAACTAACAAGTCGTTTGCACAACTTCCCAGCCGTGTGATAAAGTGACCGCATAGATGGATTGTCCCTGGACTATGTAGCCACATCGCTTTTAAAAGTGTTTCGCGGACCAACTTTTATGTACTTTTCCTCAGTCTCAGCAGTAATACTTTTCTTTTGGGGGGAGGACCGCAAAAACGCCCATTTCTCTCTCCCTCACTGAGGATAGACTGACTTGCAAAACCATGTTCCAACCAACTCCGAAACGGTGTTTTACTATTGAATCTCTTGTAGCCAAGGATAGTCCACTGCCTGCTTCGAGATCAGAGGAACCTATAAGGCCGGCCGCCCTCAGCTACGCGAACTCTAGCCCCGTGAATCCATTCCTGAACGGCTTTCACACCAGCGGCAGGGCAATCTACTCCAACCCGGAGCTGGTGTTCGCTGACGCGGTCTCTCACCAAACCAACACGGCAGTACCGGTTCACCCAGTCCCTCCACATGCTTTAGCAGCGCACCCTCTGCAGTCGTCCCATTCTCCACATCCCTTATTCGCATCGCAACAAAGAGACCCGTCGAGTTTCTATCCATGGCTAATACACAGGTACAGATATCTGGGACACAGGTTTCAAGGTACGTCCGATTTTAATACACTGATTTTCTCTCTCCTGTCTGCGATGCATTGCAGACAATTTCCTGTTCCCCTTCGTTCCGCCGTGACAGATCTATATTTACAGCGTCTCCTTATCGCAGCACTTCTATAACTTGTGAAGGAAACCGAAAGTTTGATGCAGGAATTTGCAGCCGAGCCCTTTTCCCAGAGCTTTTGCTGAGAGCCGCCTCGCTTCGAGAGTTGCGGGGAGGGAGAGACAGTGGGTTGTTTGTAAAACCCGAAGATTCAGAGGCCGTGCGTGGTAAATGGCGAAATTGCTGGCTTTTGCACGGATTACTACAGTTAACCATGGCCGACAATCCACCAAACACACGCCTTCATGCTCCTCTAGAAACACACACACGCAGGCGATTTTCATTTCGTTCTGAGTCAGTCCCAGTACTGAGTATTGAGGGGCCGAGAACCGCCAGTGATGCGTAGAAAGTGCTTCCGTCGGGGAAAATATGTGAATTTCAATAACTCGGGCAGTCTCGCCATTGCTCTCTCTCTCTCTCTCTCCCTCTGTGATCGCTTATCCAAGTGAATTAATTTGTTTTTAAAATCAGTTCGTCTAATAAATGGAATTAACTGCGTGGCTTAGAAGTTATTTTATTGCCCTTTTCAGGATTACAGTTTTCAAATCAAAGAAATGATTTTGAGATTGAAATAATTATTTTAAGCCAGTTGTTCATTCCCCTTCATGGTGCGGTTAAAGTTTTTTTTTATGGTGTGTGTGTCAGTGAACAACTGTAGCTGGCGCGTGTATGTGATAAATATATTTAGTATTTTGGATATTCGTTCAGGTTGACAGAGAGTGGTGCGTAGTATTGGCTCGATCTATTTATTTCAGACAATGTGTTCATTTGAAGGATATTGCATTAAACGAATTGAATAAATTAACTCGACATTAACTGCCATGCCAAGATACTGGAGAGAGAAGAGGCTGTAACCTCATGCCCCAAAGTTTATGTTGCTGTTTCGTTGAATGCAACCGACTTCGGGGACAAATTGAAATCTGGCAATGGAATATGCTTTTTAGGCCTGTCATTCAGCGGCACGGTTTGGTGACATTGCAAGACAGCCCTGAGCTCTTTTTGTTGACTTCTTTTGTGGTTTCTCAGGAAACGAAACGAGCCCGGAGAGCTTTTTATTGCACAATGCACTCGCAAGAAAGCCCAAACGCATCCGAACGGCCTTCTCGCCGTCTCAGCTTCTACGACTGGAGCACGCCTTTGAGAAAAACCATTATGTGGTGGGCGCTGAACGGAAGCAACTAGCCCACAGTCTCAGTTTAACAGAAACTCAGGTGAGAAAAGAAACACGAGAATTTGCACGTAGAATGATTTGTTTCTCCCTCTCATTGTTGACTGGACGCTTTCTCCCCCCCCCCCCCCCCCCCACCCGCCCCCCATTACAAAATAACTCGGCCTGTGAACTTTCGTGGAAAAAAAGGAAACAAACCCCGGTGTTGAACACGTAGTAGCAATCGTTTTAAACGTGTTACACCCTCCATGCATTTTTGATACACTTTTATCTGGTTACTGTAAAGGTGGATGGAGTTTTTTTTTAATGCTGAGAAGGGCGTTCTGGTCAAGAATGTTTATACAGGAAAGATCCTGGAAATTACAGACGCTACTCATTTTGAATTCCCCTAAAATGATCATTAAAATATATTTTTTTTAAATCGGGGGAATTGTACAATTTTGCACGACGTTGTTCGGATATAATTAACATTTAATATTACATAATAGGTGACCGTTTAGAATTGAACCTTGTCGAGCTCAGTACGGTTACTGGTTGTCGTCGCGGATATTAAGAGCCGATTGTTAAGGCCTTCAGGTTTTGTTAGATGTGAATGATGTTTGGGATCCTCACCGCTGCCACTTAGGAAAAGGAGTCACTGAGAAGTACTGATGACATCTGACATTTCACGTCCCGTTGAATATTTGCATCAGATCATTTCTGTCAGCAAGCTCTTTGCAGTCGCGAAATCTTAATGACAATTGAAAAGTGGAGTGTGCGCAGGTAGAAAAAAAAAGGGAAGAGATTTGTGAAAGAAATAGTATGAACGCGGACTCACGCACTGTAAAAAAAAAATCTATGGACAAGCTTCATTTTAGAAAGCTTTGTGCTTTTCAAATTCGTCTTGGGCAAAACATTGAGCAGGAACAAATGGGTTGCCTTCTCCATTTGCCTGTCGAACAAGGGAGCGGTCAGGCTTAATTTCCTATTTAGTGTGTTCTTTAAGGTGGCTTTGTGTGATTGCGAATTGATGCTGGTTGGGTGCTTTTGTCTGGGTGGCGGTCTTGGCCTGAACAAACGAGATCCCTTTGGAGACCAACAGCCTCCCCCTCAATCAGGGAAGACGGAGAGTGAGTGAGAGAGAGAGAGAGACAGAGAAAGAGAGACGGGGGTGGGGGGGGGGGTGGAGAGCGAGGCGGAGGGAAGAAGAGATCAGATTTTTTTCATGCGGTGACTAATCGTGTACATTTTTATGCGATTATATGCCGATGGACCAATTTCCTCATCAATTTTATGTTAAAAAACCGCAAAAAGTAATTTAATCACCTGTGCACATGCAAAGACTGCACAACTGATATAAATCCTTTCCCAAATTTTAGCACACAGGTCATCGCCGTTAGTGGGGGATCCAGGGATGCCTAGAATTTCTACAATGTAAATATGAGAACATTGATAGCTGGGCATACCCCGTTTCTAAGCGAAGCTATTGATCTGTGTGTGTGTGTGTGTGTGTGTGTGTGTGTGTGTGTGTGTGTGTGTGTGTGGGTAAGTGTGTGTGTGTGGGTAAGTGTGTGCAGTGTGTGCATGTAGGTGTGTAGATGAATGTGTAGGTAAGTGTGTGTATGTAGGTGTGTAGATGAATGTGTAGGTAAGTGTGTGTACCTAGGTGTGTAGATGAATGTGTAGGTAAGTGTGTGTATGTAGGTGTGTAGATGAATGTGTAGGTAAATGTGTGTACCTAGGTGTGTAGATGAATGTGTAGGGGTATGTGGGTGTAGGTGTGAAATAGTTGCTGCGGAATGCACTTTTCACTCCGTGTGTGTAACTTCACAGTCACAGAGTTGAGATACTCGCTTCAGAAGACTGAATGAGAATTATTCCGATTTATTTTTTAATCAGGCAATTTGAAGTCAGCATGCGTCATACACGATATAAGGCGATTAAAAAAAAAACTAGAAGGTATTTGTCCGAAATTTCCATTGCTGTTAAAAAGGCATTAATGCAGTGGGGGTGGGGCGGGGGTAACAAAAGCAAGGGTGGGGAGGTCAGAAGAATAAGTTCACAGGGCGAATTGGAGAATTGGTCTATTTTAGCCGCTATTTCATTTTTACCAAATAAACACGATTTAAATATTTTCCTCCGATGTTCACCGAGCTAATGATTACAGTGGAAAGCCATACAGAATAATATGGAAGTTACTGTTTTAGTACACTTCATCAACTTGAATGAAACCAACTATATTTTTCATTTTAAGATTTAATATTATGCACCAGGAATTTCAATCAAATCAATTAATATTTTAAATGAGAAGCATTTCTCACCGATCGGCCCTATGATGTCCCAAACAAATAAGTAATAATGAAAGGTATACTTAGTACTATTTTTTTTAAAAAAGAGAAATGTGTGTAACCGATGAACTCCCAAGAAAAACTATAAACAAACTCGCATTGCTAAAAATAAGAGGCAAATATAATTTTTTTTTAAATTGTCAAATTTATCGAAAACCTCTGGGACTTTTTTCAGGTAAAAGTGTGGTTCCAGAACAGAAGAACGAAATTTAAACGGCAGAAGTTGGAAGAGGAGGGAACAGACGCCCAACAGAAGAAAAAAGGGACCCATCATGTCAATCGATGGAGACTGGCAACCAAACAGGCGAGTTCTGAGGAGATCGATGTCACCTCGGACGATTAGAACTGGGGGAAAAAAAATCGATGTCAGACCAGTGTTATTTCAGAACAGCAGAGTTGCTGATGTAGAAAAGGGGAAAGAAAAACACTTCATCCAAAATACAATTCCTGTGACGAGGCAGCTGTGGTCAGAAGAGGTCCAAGAGGTAGCACTGCGCGCACCATAAGCTGTCCAGAGGTAGCAATCAATCAACTCCGGCCAAGATGATTGACAAGCGGACTTCATATTACTGTAAGACGGTTCGCTTTTACGCATACTTCTAATCCAATTCCGGACTTTTTGCACTTCCGAATTCAAATTATAAAGAACTAAATGGAACAAAAATCTAAAATCCACACCTATTTCACAAACTTGAATTGCATGTGAGGCGCTCATGAAAAAGATGGATTATTATAAATACAAAAAATGCTGGACTTATTTTTTTTTCCTTATTTGCTTTGAGAGAGGTTCTGTCAGCTGTGTGCTTTTTACAGAAAAAAAATTGCTGTTTTAAAAAAAACTGTTAAGTAATTATACCTTCTGGCGTCGACGTGATTGTGATACAGCTTTAAGGTAGAAGTGCTGCGTTTTTAATGTTCACTAAACCAATAAAGAAAGTTAGACATCTTTGGATCAACAAAAAAGATTTTGACCACAATTTCGGTCCTTTATTTAAAACAAGGAAAGATTTTTTTTAATTAAAAGAGAATTCCGGAGTTTTCTTTGTACATCAGCCTGAAGAGAAAACAGAATTCCCGTGGGGGTGACATGGTTTGGCTGAACTTGCAAGTTTGCCTCAAAAGGACGAGGAGTAAAAGCCACTGGCGATCTCTGGGCGGCTGTGGGTCAACAAAGCACTGAGCTTGTTAATATGTGTTCATTGCGACACGAAAGTGAAAGATGTCTCTGTAATGTCTTCTATCGAATGTAAATACTTGTGTTTGTTGAGTTTGTTGCAATTCTAACACATTATACTTCCAAGAAGTATGTCATTGTCATATTTTGTCAATAAAGATTTATCCATTTGCTGCTCAGAGTTATCCAAGTAGTGAGGAATGTCTGGGTGTTGTTCAAATCTGAAAGATCACAAGACCTAACTCTGCCCCATACTATTGAGTGGATTTTGTAATCTTCCATTTAACTCAATTGACGTTATTGAATCAATTAACCCTCGGAATTCTAGATTCCTTTGACCTGTTTTGGAACGCGGACCGTTCTTCCCACCATTTATATTGGCAAAGGTACAATCCCTAGAATTGTTATTGTAATTAGTATTCCTAGATATTATATTAAGGGAACAATATGGATAGCAGATGCTGGATAATTATTTATTATTTTTATTTGTGTGGTTTGAAATGGATTGGTATATTTTATATATAAAGATCGAAGGTTTCTCCCGCGATTAAGTTATTAAAACCATTGACTACGTGATTGGACGCAATCCAAGTCTTCATTGTTTTGAGATTTTTCTACTCGTGCTTTCTTTTTTTTTAATCGTATCGGGAACGAGAGCAGAGGTGCGCAAACACATTAATTTGTCGGCGTTTGGCATATGGCGAAACTGCACCTCGTAGAATTGTATAGATTCAATTGAAATCGTAATTAAAACTGTAGCATTTGAACTGTTTGTAACCAGTTCTCGACCACGAAACGGATTTCAGAGCAAGCCAATGTTTTTCATGGTTCATTTACGTTTCACCCTGATAGACTGCATTAATCAGTTTTATTTCTATTGACAGAAACCTCGTCTGCTCTGTCTAGCTACAAAGAGTCCTGAAACCTTTTGTGAAAGTGCAAATCAGTTTAAGCAATTATCATACCAGGAATATGAGGAAAGCGGAGGCAGCGCCACTGGTTCGTTTAATCTCTTAATCCGTGAATAGAGGGAATAGTTTGACATAACTCAGGACAATCTCACCAGTCGTCACACTGTGATACAGCGCAGTTACAAAGCACAGGAAAAAGAAGGGGTTTTGTTTTAACTCGTGTCTTTAAATTGCACAATTAATTACTGTCCACACGCGTCCTCGCAGTGGGGAAACAAGGTTTGTAGAAACCGATAACAATCCAAACGGCCGAGTACAAGGGAATGTAATAAAATGCAGCGGTGCTAAAAACGGGTACTCATGAAACAGGATTTCTTCACGCGTTAAAGATGAAACGCCAAGTGTATAGGAGGTTTACACTGCTTTGTTGCGCCCCTTTTACCCTGATCGGACTTGCAGCATTCTTTTGAAATAGGAATCCAGGTGGCTTTGTAATTGATGATTTGTATTCCCCATATTTTTCTGTACATTTTTCTAACTTCGATGCTGTTTCAACCCGCTCCTTTCATACCATGATGCGTCTTTATCGTTGCGCCATTTGATCCAAGCGAGTCCAAAGTTCTTTAGTAGAAGGATTCGCACTTAAGAACAACGTGGTCGTTTTCCTAAATGGTTTCCCATCTGGATCGGCGGGGCGGGGGGGTGGAGAGCTTCGTCTTGTGCTATACATATACTTAGCAGGAAGAACGTAAAGCGTCCTGCGCAGTAACAGCAATAAATCTTTTGAGAATACCATTAGCTTTGAAAAACCTAAAAGCTTTATTACAAACCGAGCTTTGAAAATAGAGGATTAGGAGGCTGAAAAGGTTCCACAATACTTAGAAGAAAAGGTTTCATGCTAATGAGGTTAATGCCCTTTGTATCGCAGGACTACACAACTTCATTACCCACTATCTCAGCGTACACCAAGCGGCGCTGAGGACCCGACTGCCGTTGAATACACATGAGCTTTCCCTGACCGGCTAAAGAAGGATTTTATACCAGGTCTGTTCAAACTAGATAATTATATCTTTTCAAGTCGGAATTAAGATAAATAACTGGAGGATAGGCGGCTCGCCTTGATCCTTGGAACCAAATTCGGCGCACTTTTCCGAAGCCCTCATACAGTGACAGGACAGTTATCTCATTCGAAGTTTCTCTTCCTTGTCCCCGCTGATTCCATTCACTCGTTTTAAAAGAATCAAACAAAAACTGTGGGCTAATTATACACCGTGATTTGGATTTTAAAAAATGAAATGTTACCATTACACCTTTCCTGGTCATCCATCACTTTCCGAGTATTCCAAGCTGTGAACTTCATTGAGAAACGCAGCAATAAAAAGCAGTAAATCTTAATCCCTTATCGCATTGTTTATTGTGTGTTGCCGTGTAAAAATCATCACTTATTATGCTTACATAGGATTAATATTTCCATTGAAATATGAAAGAGAAAGAATTGGTTTGGCTGGGGCTGTTAATAGACCGGCAGATTATTTTTTAAATCTAACCTAGTTGTGGTGGAGGCGGGTGAACCAAGTAATTTATATCATGTGAACTGCCGCGCACTGTACCTGGTCCCAAAGAGCGTGTCCTTTTTTTTGTTTCATTTCATCCAAGTAGTTTTTTTACAGTCAATTTAACGGTGGCGGCAAGAGTTTGTTGTAACGGAGCAAAGGTGGGTGTATTTGCAGAGATAGCGCGAATGAAACTGGGGAAGTACAGATGCTTCACGAAAACACTACTTACCACGTTACTCCCTACTTAAAATTGACAAGGATTTCACCGCTACGAATTGTGAAAGTAGGGTGCTCTTCAATATTATTGGAGTGTAAAAAGAGATATCGCTTCCCAACTTGCCTTTCATGGGGAACATCATGGTGTTGTTTTATCAGATGGCTTAAAACTTCGAAACACATCTTTTGATTTACGATTTAGTTTTCAATCTTCGGGATCACCGGTTCTCGTTTCCTTCGCTAATCGTAGTCAAGCGATACAACCTTAATTTATATCCGCCCGCTCAGTAAAACTTCACGGAAATGAACAACGTGACTATAAACAAAGGTTTAGTGAAACTTGCCCACGAAGGGGTGGTTCTTTAGAAAGTAATTTCCCTGATATACGGGCGTCAGGTTGATGCCCCTTCTGCTTTCCGTCAGAAACTCAAACCTTGCTCAACAGCTTTCCCTGTTGTATGCTCTGATCAGTATCACTGTTTAGGAACTACTTAGACCTCGTAGATCAATTGATTTAGTTAAAGAAAACAAGCCCGCTGCGATTTGCAAGTGGGAGTTTTGAGAACCCAGTGACCCAGGCACTAACCCTAATCGGTGTGATACCTGGTCGTGGTGAGACAGCCGGGCAGCTAAAACACTTTCATGTCACGGTTTCAAGCAACATCAAAAATACCCCAATAAATCTTTTTTTTTTCTAATTTAATCGATCGACTGCAATTATCCGAGCAATCCACCAGAGTGAGTCATTAATATAGGGGAGGCTCAACTGAAGAATACTCATTAATATGCTTTCTAATCTCGCAAAATAAATGACCATTTAAAACAGTTCCATATTTATCAGATAATTATAAACAATTCATTCACATATTCAATCCCAGCGTTTCCACGGGATACATTTCTTAAAAATGCGCTTACGTTGTACTGTTTCTGAGCCATTGTTAAATGCATCTGTTTGTGGTTTACACATTTTGGCGTCGTTGATTGAGATGTTACATTTAACTTTGCACACTTACTTTTAATCTACAATTAATTTTATGTTATCCGATAGATTGGGTTTAAAAAAAAAACACCAACTACATAACGCAGAACAGCCGCAGCATGTAATTTCCCAACCTCTGAACATTGTTAGCGTCGCAACCCTTCTACCGTCGGTACTTCATTCACAGATTTTTGGCCAAATATCTAATTTCCTATCCTCAACCCCTTTAGCACCCCACATCTCTTGTACCAGTTACAAAGCAAAACTAAAAACTTTCGTGTTCACTCTGCAGCCATCATTTATACCAAGGAATCTATTGCTGTTGATAGACTGACGTCAGGAAGAATTTGATCCATCGAGTTTCACGAATTGCCCCTGAAACTGATCCTTGAAATGAGAGTACACGCTCTACACAATTCCCATGGCCTTGACATAAGGTACAGCGATAAATATACACCGCTAATGAGCAATTACCATATAATCACCTTCCAATTAGCTTGCATAATGATGAATTAAACATTCCAGCCTGCTGGATTATGTTTCCTTACTTTGTATATTATTTACGAAGGCGAGCCACTGAAAGCACAAAAATATCGAATTATATGGGGTCTTTTCTGATCGAGAGTCATTATAAATTCAATTGTATGGTTTTTCATTTGGTAAAAGACGTTTTGGTTGTCTGGAGTCACTGAAATCTTATGAGCTTGCCCCAAATATTAATTGAAAGGCATTGCATTTTTTATTCATATTTAAAAAAAAGTTAAGATTAGTAAAGAGCTAAAATTCACGGTATTCATTGAAATTTTAATGGGAATCTTATGTCGTGTGTGTGCGTGTGTGTGCGTGGGTGTGTGTGTGTGCGTGTGTGTGTGCGTGTGTGTGTGTGTGTGTGTACTATAAAAAGACACGCACGATATAATCCTTGTTTTTTTTTAATAGTATTATCTTATATTACAATTTTATGAAAGGATGCTGTTCGAGTTTCTTCATGGGGGGGGGGAGTCATGTAATAAACGTTTCTCTATGAACAGTTATTATATTTTTAATATTAATAGAGTAGTTGACACCACGGGGTGGGTGGTTTTTCAGGTATAGCCACCTTTGTCTGCCTTCAACGTTGCCTCCAAGACGAGAGGACGGTCACTTTGACGTGGATTTAGATTAAAACGGCCTTGAACAAGAAGACTATCAGACAATAACGTCCCGACAAAAGGACTGAGACTTCCACATGTTTACCTGCCTTGTGCATTGCTCTTCCTCTCTTTAATCAAGTCAGTTCAACGGCTTTATCAGATGTTTTCATGAGACACACTAGTACAAAACAGTCGGTATTTAAGAGACCTATTTGTAGATTTTAAAATAAACAACAGAATTATGTGCGTCACAGTGATGGAGAATCATTTCTGGTCAGCGGCTTAATTCTTAAAGAAGTTTCTGAAAGCTGCTCAATCGATGGCTATATCAGCCAACAATTGGATACGTGATAGAGGTCGGAAAGATGTTAAGGGAGGCGGAGGTAAATGGGTTTGGGCATCCCCGACCATTTTAGACAGCGCTGTGCAACGCACAGAATGAACCGGTTCATGTCGATCCTTTGCTCAGCAGATCATTCGGGCCACTCTTTCTCAGCGGACATTTGTATTGTAAGAAACGTATGAAACGATCTCATCCTATGTGCAGTGCTCAGTTCGTTCTTGGCTTTCACATTCAAGGGTAATTTCTCAAAAGAGTTTGCATCAAGGAGACAGAGAGCCACAGAACGAGATGACACCAGTGGAATAATCACGCCAACCTTGCATCTTTTAGACAAAAATATTGGTATGTGCATGGTTACTTTTTCACCCCGTCCCAAAAGTACTGGTTGATTCTTGGCACACAGTAACAAGATCGATCCGAATAGGAAAGTAAACTTACTGGTAATAATATAAAAACACATTGGACGAAAATATTGATCCTGACAGCAGATATCTTTAATACCACCATCACAGGTGAACATTGGGAGCATCTGGCCAAAGTTCCACTTGTTTGAAAGGTTCTTCTGTGTGAATGGTGGTTACAGCAGAAGAATTCACGTGGGGTTCATTACTCCACGATGTCTGGAAGACCGAACCGTTGAAAACTTCAAAACGAAAAGACGCCAACGCCGCCCGCCACAAAGTGCTTCATGTGAGCCATTTGCTTGACCCGCTCAAAAATAATGATCTTTCCTTAAAGCCTCAAGAGCTGGCTTTGCTACGCGGACTTAGTTGGGATCAGAATATTACTGCAGTATTAGAAATCTTGGGGGGCATTGTAATGATCTTCTGAACAATTTTGGCATTGTATGTATCCTGATGTAAAGTAGCCCGCTTTAAGATCATGAAAACCAACAATTGCAGTCCTCAGTAGAGGCTGGGTATATTGAATTTGTTAGTCGCGCATGAATCGGGCTCTGTAAATTGTGGGACTTCTGTACCTCGCGAATATTACATGCTCGAAATCGAAGATGTACACCCATTGCAGATTTACGTCTTTTGGATGCAATATTGTCTTTGAACCCGAGGTCGAACTCCAAGGGCGCACTATAAAGTTTTAAATAGTAATTTGATTTTCCTTCTCCCCATTATGGCCTGTCCATCGCATCCTACGTTGATACGATGCTCAACTCTACTTGTTTCAGAACAGCATTACATTGGAAACCCTTCCTTATTATCGTTTGATCCATTCGCCTTATAAATGATGGAAAACATTATTCAACATGTCCCAGATATCCCATTATTCTCGTATTCAGAGAACGCTCACTTCTTTTGTTTAAATTAAAAGCATTGAGAACATTAGAGATGAGCCTTATCCAATTATTCTCCCTTCTTTTTAAAAAAAAAATCAGGTTCTGCTTTGTCAAATGGGAAAAGCACGAAATCTTCCATATTTTGAGAGCACGTGTGTGCATCCATGCGTTTCGTCAGTGGATGTAAGGCGTGTGCATATAATAGATGCGGATGAACCGGAATGCAAGCGTCCCCCAATATGCGGGTAGACTCGTGTCTCTATAAATTCGAGCTTTTTCCGTGCGTCTTTGTGAATATGTTCTGGAGTGACGGAAAAGTACACAGCCTAAGTTATTTTGAATTCACCCCAGTTTTAGAGTGTGGGTTGGGACATTTGATCAGATCTTCAAACAGGCCATATGGGCAAGTGATCAAGAAGCCCAGTGGCACAGTCATAAACGAGCACCCCTTAGAATGAACTTTGCACAGTCCTATCTCTGACGAGAAATCTCTGCCGATCAGGCTTGGGTGCTCCAATGTAATTCTCTGGGCTGCATTAAAGATGGAACCCGATCATGGCGCTTACCCGCCTTCCACTAAAATTGCTCACGTTGATGGTATCTACGCTCCACGACCGATTGCAATGTTTCAATTCAGCCCCGAGATGCTGCCTGTTTGAAGAACGCTGGTGACGGATTTCTGTTCTGTAAGTGAGGAATATTTGCCAACATTCAGACAGGGCGATAAATATTTCATTTAACGCCACAGTGCTATTCTCCGAGCATATATATATTACAGGCTCGATATCAAAGATGCACACCCTTTGCAGGTTTATATATACATAAAAAAGCTTGACAGAAACACAGGGTTTCTAGGATATACCAGCGAGATAAGCGTTTGGGAAGATAATCGTTTTTTGTGGGGGGGGGGGGATGGATTGGGGGAAATGGTCGCGGAAATTGCAAGCAGTTTCTAAATCGCGGAGCCAACCTGCAGGTTGGGTGCAAATAATAGGAGTTCAATGCATGTTCAGGATGCTTTCCCTTGCGAACGCTTTTTCAGAAGTAATGCCCTCATGACAATTCAACATTGGTCGTAAAGAGGTTTGGAGCAAGGCCAGTCGTTTTACACGCGGGATCACATTTCCCATACAATCACCAATGTTTACTGCAGGCTTATGCTTCAGGTGACACGTCAGCTTAGGCGAGCAGAACGCTTGGAGGCGACATACAGGTGAGCCGAGAACACGCTAGGCATCTGTTGTCTTCGTCAAGACATCTTACTAATATCCAGGACCAATTACTATTAATAAAGCAACTAACTTTTCTGTCGGGAATCAATGGGGCTTTGACATTCTGGCAGCTTTAAAATATATTTGTAACTATTTTCGGGAACATGTCGTGGTGATTACCTGCCGTTATTAAACACCTTGCTTGTGAGAGGAAACAGCCCCCACGGTGTGGAAAACATTCGGTGGCCTTGCATATCAACCCCCATCCACGTTCATCCAAGCCAACTCTGCTTCTCCTGTTATCTCATCGGGGTGTCCAAGAAAAAAGGGGACGCGTCATCCATCAGAACAAGACTGTAGCGAGTTTTGACAAATCACGAGGCCAGGATTCCCTCAAATCGCCTCCTGAACGGTGAAAATTGCTCCCCCTTCGCCGCCTCTTCCCCATTCTTATCCACACCACGGTGCTCGACTCCTGACGCCCCGGTACTTTTGTTTATTATAGTAGCTGATAACTAGGTTCTATTTGTCAGCAGATTCCAGAATTAAAAAATGCTACACATGTAAATGCAAAGGAATAACAGCTGATTCCAAGACACCATATGACATGTGGATTCGTTGTCACATTCAAAAAGAGAATGGTCCATAGAAGGGGAAGACCAGCTGATTTTCTGATCTTGTTCATCTCAGACTTTGTTCATCTCTTTGAAAGTAGCTTATGTAGTGCCATTTACGTGGCAAATTGAGCAGAAAACAAACACATTTAAGGCCACTGTTGGCCCCATTGACCACCATCAGAAATTGCAGCATAACCTCCCTGCTCCTGGAGCAATGAAGGCCAACATTCCATTTGCCTTCTTGATAGCCTGCAAGCCAACATTTTGCCATTCATGCACAACCACTCCCAAGTCCTTCTGCATGGCAGCCCGCTGCAATTCCCGGCCATTTAAATAATAATCTGATTTTCCATTTTTGCTTCCAAAGTGGATAACCTCACATTTGCCAACATTGCTCTCCATCAGCCAGAGACCCTTGGCCACTTAACCTATCTATATATCCCTCTGCAGATATCCTCTGCACAAGTTGCTTTTCCATTCAATTTAGTGTCATCTGCAAACAGATACACTACCCTACAGTGGATCTAAAATGTCCACTGCCCATTTCCCTCCATTGATGCTGCCTGACCCATTGCGTTCTCTACCTGTTTTCACTCCAGTTTCCAATATCCACAGCTCTTGTTTCTTTCCGTGTACTGACTGATACAAAAATATGCCATGGAAATTATTTTTGAAGTTTCTGTTTACATTATGATTTTCAATGTGCTTTGTTTCTAAGTATTGCTTTGAAAGCTTAGCGGTGTCCTCTCACACATTTATCTGTCATTTTCTTAGTAATTTTGGTCTATAATAAAGTAATTTTGCCTGTCTTTACAATTATTATTGACAGAACTGTTATAATTTGAAGGAAATTTTAAAATTATGCTGGCATATAAAGTTCATTAATGGCAATCCCGAATTTAGAGAATTGTGCTGAACAATGATTATTTTAACATCAAATGACTAAGCTCAATCAATAAAATAGGAACATTTGATCATATGAAGCATCATGAGAGGGATTTGTCTGTTAGTTAAAGCTTATTATCTCAGTCAAAAGGAATTTATGGAAAAAAAATTCATCTGCTTCATTGCTGATCTTTAATCTATCATAAATTCTCAGTAAGATTATATTTACTCAGACAATGAAACAGTTCAAGTCAGATTATGATGAGATGTAGAAAAATTGATGATTGGACTAGTAAAAGGGTAAATGACATTTATGGTACAGTAATGGCAGGTTATGGATATCAGTAACTTCAGCAAGACTAATCAAATTGAAACACATCAACATTCTAGGGCTGAGAGTGGGTCCATTTGACCAGAAGCCCAACTGTACCGCCAACATAAATATTGTAGTTACCAGGATATGTCACATAGAGTCATGTAGGGTAGGAACAGACCCTTTAGAGACCACTTTGCCTATGATGACCAAAATGCCCACTCACATTCGTCCCTCCAGCCGGCATTTAGCCCACATCCCTTTAAACCTATCCTTTCTATGTAAAATGCCAAATGTTTCTTAAATGTTTCAATATTTCCTTCCTCAACTACCTTCTCTGGCAGCTTGCTCCATACAACCACCATCCTCTGGAGAAAAGTTAGCCTCCCTATTTATACCTATTGAGTATTAAGAGTAGAGTCCACCAAGTTCCTTGGAGTCCACTTAACTCATGACCTATTATGGACACACAACATCTCCTCACTTGTCAGGAAGGTGCAATAGCAACTGCACTTCCTGCAAAGACTGAAATGGGCAAGGCTACTGGCCACCATCATATCAACCTTCCACAGGAGCACTATCGAGAGTATGTTGTGGCTGCTGAAGAAAACTGGATCGGAGGTCAATCCACAGGACCATGAGAGTGGTAGAGAGGATCACTGAGTCTCCCTCCCCCTCATCCACATAATCTACTGGGATCGTTGCCTGAAGAGGGGGCACTCAATCATTGAGTACCGTTTCCACCCAGAAGACTTCATCTTTCGCCTGCTCCCATTGGGAAAGAGACACTGGAGTATCAGAGCCAGCACCACCAGGCTGAGGAACAGCTTCTTCCCGTGGGCTGTGAGAATGGTGAATGACCAAAGGAACTGCTCCCACTAACCATCCGAGACTCTCATATTTACAAAACAATATCAATCAATCTATTGTGTACAGGAATACTGTTCTAAATATGTATTGTTTGTCTGTATGTGTGTTACATCTGGTTGTGTCTGCATGTGTTTCACTGATGACCAAAAGGTACTATTTCATCAGGTTGTACTTTTGCAATCAAATAATAATAAACTTGACTTGATTTAAATCTCTCGCCCTCACTTTAAACCAATGTTCTTTGATTTTCGATTCCCCTACTCTGCATTCTCCCGATCTATTCATCTCATGATGGGTATTTTGCAACGTGTCTTACCATCTGACTTCCCAAAATCTCTCCAGCATTACACGGGACAAGTCAGAGTGTAAAAAGGAATATCATATATTTGCCTGGATAGGTGCGCTACAATCACAGTTAAGGATCTTGACACTCCCCTTGAATTGCTTCAAATGCTTCAATGTACAAGGCTGATGTCCCACCTACTTGTCCAATTACCTCCCACTCTTTTTCAGAATATTCTCTGGCTGCAAAGGGTCTCATCTCAGCACCTTCTCCAAATCCTTGGATCTCCACCACTGAGACAGATATGGCCAACACATACACGAGAACTCTTATCAACTCCAAATTCCTCCCTGGCTCACATAATATCTTTGTATTGTTATTCCTTCATGCTCATTGGCTCAGCATCCAGACCCCCTTTTTAAATAGTGGTCCAGTGCCCTTTTGCCATGATGCAGTGGTTGAATTTGAATCTGAAAGACATCTTTGACAAAGATGGAATTATTACATTTTCTAATGTTGCCTAAGTCGAGAAAGTGAATGAAAATAAGTCCACTTTAATCATACTTTAATATTTCTTAAAACACAATGGGTTGGAATAATCCAGAGGTATCTTAGCTCTTTCAAACTTGACTTAACATTAATGTTAGGCTTAAGATGACATTAGTCCTAATTAAATTGAGAAACGTGAACAAAGAGAACATTACAAATGCAGGAAATCTTAACAAAAAAAAACAGGAAAAAAATGGTACAGTGAAAAATCCATGTACACTCAGGATAGAAAAGAAGAATAAATGGCTCAATTGTCTAATTAAATTAATGAATGTGGGTTTTCAGACTAAGTGCTATAATTTTTTACAGCCAAACAAGTTAGAACATGCTGATCATCCATGATTAAGGGTAGTAAAGGTAGGAAATCTGACCCCTGATAAGGCAGGCAGCTTGAGGGGTTAGATTTCCAACTTCTACACCTATTGAGTTCTTGATGTAAAAGCGGTGGCTTTTCGGTATACTGCTTAACCAGTGGCAATAGATGGCTGATTTTGTTGAACAAGATGACCAGGAATTTTATTCATAAAACTCACTGCCTTCCAAATCCGACAATAGCTTGAAGTCACCATTAGCTCATTCTGTCACGTTGTTTATTAATATGAATTTAATTTCTTATTTTTTATTGCATTTTTCTTCCCATACAATTTTGGCCCGAATGTTGTCAGTAAGTTTGGAGCCTTAGACACATGCTAACTTTAAAATAATAATAAAAACATGTGTGTATGGTGAACAAAATCACAATTCAACACTTGAATAAGAGAACAAGTTTCCCTTGAGTTGTAGTTATACTTAATGCAAAAGTAAATTATTTGAGGCCCATGCAGCATCAAGGATTTTTTTCTGATTAATACCCTAAACCTGAGAATCTTCATCTGTTTCATCAATAATTTTCTCTCCATTATAAGGTGAAAACTTTAGATGTTCATGACTGCACAATATTTGTTTCCGTTTCTAACATGTCAGAACATACATGAATTTGTTTTAGGAATCTCTGGATTACATTCAGACATGGTCAGATGTGGCAAAAAAATTTGTACCACACAAATGCTGGGAAATAACTATCTCTAACAAGCAAGAGTCATTACCATAAACAATTCATCCACTTTGCTGTCATTGATTAGACACCAAAAATGTAACGATAATAAGAGAGTTTTCATTAATTAATTGGCTTGAAGTTGGGGTGGTGAGAAGATTGGAAGGGAGTATGAGAGAGGAGGTAGGAATCTGGAATAAAGGGAGAATGGCAATAATACCATAATTTGGCTTCGGAATGCTCCTATACCCAGCCAGCCAATAAAGAAGCAAAATTCCCTTTGACCATTGTAAGGCTTAAATCAATTAGATCTTTGATGAATAAAACAATCATTGAAAAGGAAATTTTATTATTTAAATGGTATTTTAAGCCTTAGGAGGATTTTATTTACAATAACTCTCCAACTATGTAAAACATAGTCTGAAAGTTGGTTTTTACATCCTGTTCAAGATGACTAAATTTGAATTTACTAGAGAGTAAAAATCATTGCTGCCTTCTTCTCCAGCTCTGTAATGATGGTTAAGTATACCCCAGGAGCTCCATCGAGTTTTAGCTTTCAGGAAGGTTAAATGGTGAAGGTTAATGAAATAGAAGAGACAGTAAATGAGTAGAAAGCTCCTTTGAACCATTAGCTCCAAAAGAGCATTCCACTTCAAAGGTACTCAAATGAAGAGCTTGATAGATAATTGTAAGTTCCTTACTCAGATCAGGAGTATTGCTGCTGGAGAGTCCAGCTTAATCGAGCCTGTGAAGGACTTGAGTCATCTGCTGCAGGAGAACGGGAATCAATGCATAATATTCTTTGTGAATATCAGGAAATAGGAAGTCAGTCACCCTTCATTTCTATTGACACTCTTTATGATGTAGGACCAGAGTCATCCGGCTCACTCACTTGGAGGGTTATATTTTGACTGGGCAATACTCTTGTTAATATCCAATAGTGGGCAATCATGATGTGAGCAAGGCAGGAACAGTAACAACATTTAAGAGACAGTAACCCTACACACAAATGACCTATGTACATAGCAAGCCAAAATCTCTCTCTCTCTCTCTCTCTCTCTCTCTCTCTCTCTCTCTCTCTCTCTCTGTCTCTATCTCTCTCTTTCTCTCTCTGTCTCTGTCTCTGTCTGTCTCTCTCTCTCTCATACACATACAAGAACTATGTGACTTGCATCCATTTGCATATATGAATAAAATATAAAGAAAAAAAAATTTACGTGGTTTATGTTGTATTTGACAAAATATGACAGGGATACTGGGCCAAAATGTGAGTACCTACCTTGTTAATCAGTGTCCTCGTGTCCCTAGGCTGGGTGTGGCCATTTTAATTCCTGTGCTAATGTACGAGTCATTGGTTGGCGCATGTGCAAGAGTTAAGGGCATGAATTCAATATTGTTAGGGCATTTAACTCTCACACATGAGCCAATCAAACTCCAGCACGCGAAGTGCACCAATTGAAGACACATTAATGAGCACAGGAATCCAGATGGCCACACCCATACCTTGGACCCCGAGATGCCAACTAACAAGGTAAATATGCAATTCCGACATATGTCCATTCCTAGATACACCTGATCCTTTGATCTGAATTATGGTCGTAAGTCGGGGAGTATCTGGATATAAATAATTAGCTGGTTTCGAGGATTGTTCAACAGTCTCACCACCTGCAGGAAGAAGAAATTCTTTCCCAGCCTGGCAGTCCTGGTTTTTATGCTGCTGTACCTCTTCCTTGAAGGTAGTGACCCAAAAATATTGCAGGCTGGAATGTAGGGGTCCTCATGATTCTCTGAGCTCTCTTTAAGCACAGCTCCCTGTAGATATCATCGATGGTGGGAAGGGAGACCCTAATGATCTTCTCAGCAGTTTTAATCACCCTCCATACAGACTTCTGATCTGATGCTTTTCAACAACCATACTACTTTACGACTTTCTCTTAATGTGCTCCTGTCGAACGGTGTTAGGATGGTAGCTGGTAGCCTTGCCCTCCTCATCCTCCTTAGGAAGTGTAAGCATGGCTGTACCTTCATGACTAATGAGGAGGTATTATGGTCCAGTATTGGTCGTCCTTTAATTGGACACCAAGGAAATTTGTGCTCCCCTCTCTCTCTATAATGGAGCTATTGAAATGTAGTGGGGAGTGGTCATTCGTCCTCCTGAAGTCCACAATCATCTCCTTTGGTTTGTCCATGTTGAGAGTCAGGTTGTTGCTCTTGCACCACTGGACAAGCCTTTGAACCTCCTCTCTGTAAGCATCACTGTGTCGATGAGACCAACCACCATTGTGTCAACCGTCATATGTCATGGATCCATTGGAGCTGAACCTGGCAGTACATCCTTGAGCTTGCAGTGTGAATAGTAGTGGTCTGAGCAGACAGCCTTGAGGGATGCCAGTGCTTAGTGTGCTATGCCTTGAGGTTTTGCTGCCAATCGGACAGACTGTGGTCTTTCAGTCAAGAAGTCCAGGATCCAGTTGCAGAGAGGAGTACTGAGGTCTCAGTGAAGACAGCTTATCCACCCGCCTCTGAGGTATGATTGTGTTGAGCTCTGCGCTGGTCAATGAACAACTGCCTGGCGTATGAGGCACCATTCTCTTGGTGGGTCAGGATGGAGTGGAGGATCAGTCTATTACATCATCTGTGCTCAGAAAATCTCAGCTTTCTCCTAAGTGATGAAAATGGGATGAACATGCAAACTTTGAGTGTCATTACAATGACACCAAATCCTTTGCCTACTGGCCATCTGACACTCCGATTTTCTTCCCAAGGGTCACTAGACAGCAATTAGGATCAGAAACCTTCACTGCTCATTCCTAATCCAAGCATTCTTTTTTCCTGATGTAACAGAAAAGCTCACATCACTTCTGTTAGAGTTTCACATAAATTATTGTAATTTGAGCCACATAATGCATATTAACTTTTCTTTTTGTATTTCTCCAGGTATCTTGAATCTATTTTACACATGAAAATCTACCAAAGATCTGGAAATACGCTTCAAAATTAGAAACAGTATTCATTGTCCAGGTAATATTGGTGGATCAGCAATTTGAATTCTGATTTGCTCAGGTAATATATTGGCATCAAATAAATTCTTAAACACGCATATTCAAGTAAGGTTACCATTTCAAACACAGGGCACTGCAAGCAATGGGTAATTTCTTTGATTATATTTTCCTCCATGTCTTTTTCAGAATGTTTGCTTGTAGCTGAGGATCGAGTGAGACTGCATGATAGCAAGAACTGTTTTATTTGCATGAGCTGTTTTGGTTTCCATACTTATTGTTAACATTTTCCTGCAGACATGCGTTGATTCTTATTATTGGTTTTTAACTACAATTTGACCTTGAGGGAAAGCAAGTATATGATAGTCTCTTCAGTGGTGGTGTTTAGTAAGTCAACAACACCAATATTTATGTTTTGTAAACTTACTGAATCGTTAACTTTGGAACAATTATATACTTCCAATGCTTTGTGTATGTGTGGGGCTAAGATTAGATCTGAAAAGTGAATGGAAAATAACTTTGATAAATATGCACAGTAATTAGTTTTCAAAAAAATGTTACAGTTTGGTCAGCACCAACAATTTGCAATGTGGGCTTTGTTTGAACCCAAATCCCCAGCAAAGGTTTTTGAATTAGTCTTTTCATTCGGGCATTGGCTGTCTGATGCGAGGAACAAGGAATAGTGCAGGTCTTGAATTCTGAATGAGAAAGGGTTCACTACCTGTATGGACATGCCTCATCCTGAAGAGCTTAGGCATCATACAAAAAAACAAACAAGTGCACATGTTTATATTCTGATGCATGCAATCTTTTATTCTGCAATCAAACAGAATAGCAACAGGAGTCTCTTTAACCAATAGCTGTCACAGTTACCATACTGGGTACATTTTGAAGGGATTCATGCAAAACAGGCAGTTGGTAAAGATGCATCTCTTTTAGTCAAGATCTTAAGTTTACACTATGATTTAGTCAGGAATATTGTGCAATGGATGTCGATGGAAAGTATTTTAATGGAAATTAATTAGAATGAACTCCGTGCTTGTATCCAAACAATGTCAGTTCATAAATGCATTTATTTTGAGCTAGTATAAATTATTTAAAATAAACAAAAGTTCTGTGTAATTTAAACTTTCAGAAATCAGTTCAGTTCTAAAACTGAAATTTTTGTTATTTTATTGCTGGTACACTGCTTTAGCATTTGTTGATAGATGGATGTGAGCAGTAGAAAAGAGACTGAATGCATTAAGTTTGAAATGAATTAAATTGTTTATTGTTATGTGTTCTGAGATACAATGAAAAAACTTTGTTTTGTGAGCTTTTCACGAAAGTCAACTCATCCTTAAGTACAACAGATAGTGCAAATTGAAACAAAAGACCATAGCATTTTCTTACAGAGAAAATGTTTAGTTAAAACAGTGCAAGGGCAGCATCATTTTACTAATGAGAAGTCTGTTCAGTGACAATAGGGAAGAAGTTGTCCTTGAATCTAGTGGTGTGTGTTTTCAAACTCGTGCATCTTCTGCTCCGGCAGGAGGGGAGGGAGAGAAGAGAGAGCGACTGGGGAGGGATGGATATTTTAATCTGTTGGCTGCTTTCCCAAGGCAGCAGGAAATGTAGGCAGAGTTGATAGAGGGGAGGTGAGTTTGTGTGATGGCCTGAGCTGCATTCACATCTTACTACAATTTCTTGCAGTCTTAAGGGAGAGCTGTTCCCATACCAAGCTGTGATAGATCCAGCCAGGATACAATCTATATAGTATGTCTATAACAATTGGTAAGAGATATGAGGGGCATATCTCCTACATACATGCTGTCTCATTATTGTCTGAGATCCAGGCATCTCAACAATGATGCCATCTACAGACTTGGAACTAGAGGAGTATTTAGCCAAACTTCAGAAAAATAATTCCTCAGTTTAGTCAAATGGGCTTTACATGAAAATGTGCACCCAGTGAGTGTTCAGAACGTGTTTATAGAATGAGAATGCTTATGGAATCAGCAGTGGTAAAGCAAGGTGTTATGGTATTTATGCAAAGGGAAGCATTACTGAATGCTGGGTGTTTTGAATCCTTTATGTCTTGCTGTTATGCACTTCTGTGCAGAGAACTGTATGCCTTGAAACTGGCAAGAATCCCTGCCCACTGCGCTGGGAGCCTGGAATGAATTTGTGTCCTTTTGGTTTTGGAACTTAAGGACAAAGATTGCTGCAAGGAATACATGCTCTGCTCTGTAGTCCAAAGTACATACCAATGTAAAACAATAGTTGTTACAAGCCATATGATGCACATTAAAATATTTTTTAAATAGTGATACTTAGCACCAAGGTAAAGGTCAAATCTTTCAAAGAATATGAATAAGGTTTTTATTTTTTAGGCATTGATTGAAAGGTTATTTAAAAGTGCATATGCATATTATACAACGCATATGGAAATCAACTCATGATCAGATGATCACAACCTATTTCTTTGGAGTTTCTAGTTTGTGCATTCAGTGTCATGTTGCATCCTTTGAACTCATTTATCATTTGGTAGCACTGTGTTCTCAAATGTCCAAGTTGAATAATGGACGTGGGATGTTGTGCTGAAGCTCTTTTGAGTATGAATGATCACAGATCTGGTTAAATCCAAAATTATTTCAAATGTAATCATGTTTCCATGGTTTAGATTTATATAGCCAATATTACCGCTGTGACTGAACATTAAGTCCTTAAGGAAGGAACATAAATACGTTTCTTTCAATGGAAGGAATTAGTATCACAGAAGCCGCATAGTTACGTCATTTGCTTGCTCAGTCATTTCTTCTATTATAAGAATGAATCAAAAACCAAATCAACCAAACCTCAAGACAAATTGTGCGACTGATTGTTTTCCGACACAGGTTCCAACATCATAAAAAAAAACAAACGTGTAGGTTCTGCTCTATTCTATTTTCAGCCCAATGCACTTTCTAGGCATCTGTGATTGCAAAATTTCCTTGGCTTCTTGAAATATAAGCAATTAGCTTTGTGTTGGACTTGCCCGTAAGTTCGTGCTTAAGCTGTGAATTTGAAATTTGTTGATTGGCACTGAAATTCAATATCTCATGGATCAATTGCAACAATTTCCTTATTGTATTCAGCACCAATCCCATTGCTACATCCCAGTTTACCAAAGGGACTGAAAATATATTCACTTTGGCGGACTAAGCTTCCTATGTTATATTACTGTGATACTCTTCAACTTCTGTCAAATTTTCAGTTCAAATGTGCAAAGCAATCATGCAACTGACATGGGGGATTAGTTTCATATTCAGCTCAATTCTTTGACCCTCATCCTGGTCATATGATAATCAACAAGGGAATGTTGCATAGGGTGGTGGCAGTTCATTTAATTCTTGTGGAACACAGAGAAGGACCTCTACTCCTTTTGCTGAAACAAAAATAGTTCTAATATTTACATTATCAAGTCTCTCCTAGTTTTATTGCCAGGATTTACCAAGTTGGACCTTGCTAAAATGATCTGCCCAGAATATGGCACTTATAGGCCCTGAAGATATCAGTGATTTTCCAACTGTTCCCCTAAACTCACATTCCACCTTAAGCAACTCCTTACCCAATCACAGAGCACTTACGGCAGAAGGATTGCTTCAGGCGAAATGTGAGTTTAGGGGAGGCAGTTTGAAAACCATTGCTCTATATTAATATTCGCTGAAGAAACTGAGTAATAAGGAATTTGGCGTGGTAACTACCTCCTTCCTGTCCAATAGGTTGGAGGTTGATTGTTGGAAGTACATGAAGAAGGTCACTCTATCCTTTATTGCATCACTGTCCGGTAACCTGAGTATCAAGGTGGACAAGACAGAGGAGATGAGTGTGGACTTCAGGAGGACAAAGGTCAACCATTCTCAACTCCACATCAATGGCTCTGTCATGGAGATAGTGGAGAGCACAGAGTTCCATGGTGTGCATATAAGGGATGACCTACCCTAGGCCCACATCACCTCCTCATTAGTCAGGAAGGCGCGGCAGTGCTTATACTTCTGAAGGAGGTTGAGGAGGGCAAGGCTACCAGTCCCCATCTTGACAACTTTTGCAGGACCACATTTGGGAGTGTCCTGTGTGGGATGGTAGCTGCAAAGCATCAAATGAGAAGTCACCACAGAGGTTCATTGAAACTGTCAAGATAATCACTGGGCTCTCCCTTTCCTCTATTGATGACATTTACCAGAAGCATTGCTTAAATAGGGCTCAAATAATTATTAAGGATTTTCCATCCAGCCCGCATTATCTGTGACCCATTACCATCAAGAAGGCGCTGCAGGAGCATTAAAATCAGGACTGTCAGGCTGGGAAATAAATAGCTTCTTCCTGCAGGCTGTGAGGTTGATGAACGGAATCCTAGAACTGATTAAATCATCCCAAAATATTTAAATATATTTATTTTAAATTACATCTTCTTGATCATCATGTGTATGTCCAGAGAAGTACTGTTTGTTGGATTATATATGTATAGAGGATAATAAACAACATGAAGGGCCTGTTCATTGCTGTACTGTTCTATGCTCTACATTCTAAATATTGACATTGGAACAGTGTGCTACATTTCTCTGGGCCACATTTGACTGAAGGTTTAAAACCCTATTACGGTTCCATCCAGGAGAATGAACAGAAGTTGTTCACGTTCCACCAACATGTGAAATGCAAGTGAAAAGTATGAGAGGGAGGAAAAGATCACTAATCTTGGAAAAAGAATCATAGATATTCATTAAATAAGACAAGGTACATCCTAGAATGATTACCTGCAATGGTCAGAAAAGTGAAAGAATTACACTTCGTTATCTTGCATTGACAACCTTGTCTAATCAAACTGAACCGTATTACTGGGTTGGCTGCTGGTCAAAGGACATTATGAAGGAAGACCTGGGCCAATTTGGAAGTGCAAAAACATTGTCACTGAATTAGCCACTGAAATGTTACAGTTTGAAAGAAAATAACTTTTGTTGTCTGTTGTTACTGATCTTACAACTTGGATCCAGAAAAGGGGCTCCATAAGATAGAATAGACTTTGCATTAGTTCGAAAATATTTTTTGGAAGACCACTAGATGGTAACTGCTTTCAAATTCTTTTAAATCCCACTCACTAAAAGCCTTATCTTTTCAGTTTAAGAAATACTCAGAATTGAACAAAGTGCTTATTGTTATAAGATGAAAACATTATTTCATCAATGAAATTAACCAACCATTACAACAGAAATGTAAGGTCACAAATGGTGAACTCATTTTATGGATCCTAGTTGCAGATGAGGAATACAGACGCAGATACAAATAATTTATCAATAAATATTGTTTACACTTCTCCATGATAAACTTCATAGATATCACTTATGCACTTAATAAATAAGTATTTTCTGAATGAACAAGTTTTGATAACTTATGGTTTTGGAGGGAATGTTGAACATTTGCTGGAACCATTCGTACTCTTTATATTGGGTTTGGTTCCTTTGCCGCATGTGATAAAACATCCACCTTAATCTGATTATGGTGAGTTACGACATTTATACAATTTATTGAAAAGTAAACATGAAAGTCTGCAGACACCGTGGTTTATACTGTTTACTGATTTGCTCTTGGACGAGGCAAACTTTCACTGTCTACTTTGGGCCATTTCAAAAGACTCCATTGCAGCATATATAGGCCAAATTAGAATAGGCAAATTGACTACATGAATGAACACAATGAGGTGTTCCCACCACAAGAGATATTCTCCTCGCCTCCGCTCTCTGCCTCAGCAGGAACTATTCCTTCCATGACTCCCTTGCCCACTCCTCCCTCTCCCCTTGGTACCTACCACTGTGACCGCATGAGATGCTCCATGTGCCCACACCTCAATCAGGGCACCAAGCAGCCCATCCAAATGAACATTTCACTTGAGAATCTGCAAGGGTCATCTACTGCATCCAGTGCTCATGTGGTGTTCTCTCTACATCAGAGAGACTGGACATAGAAAATAAACAAGAAGATTGTGTCATCTACTTTTACACACTGGGTCAGTTCATTTCGTCTTTTTCTCATTCTATCATTTTAGGGGGTGGAGGTCCAAGGCAAGCCCTCTCTGTTATGTTCCATGTACGGTTCCCAAATTTGTTCAAATAATGTGACTTTATTTTTTAAATTATATGTTATTTTTTCCAATGTACCATTGCTGTACTCTCAGGCTCTCTTCTGATTTCCAAGTTGACATTATACATTTTTTTGCTACAGCTAAGGCTATCATAATAAATCTTTTTTGTGCTTCATCCAGTTTGAGGCCTAATTCTTTACTTCTTATATTACTTAGAAGAAAGATCTCTGGATTTTTTGGTATGTTGCTTTTTGTGATTTTATTTAATACCTGATTTAGATCTTTCCAAAACTTTTTCACTTTCTCACATGCCCAAATTGCATGTACTGTTGTTCCCGTTTCCTTCTTAGAGCGAAAACATCTATCTGATACTGTTGGATCCCATTTATTTAACTTTTGGGGCGTGATATATAGCCTGTACAACCAATTATGTTGTATCATGCGTAACGTCATGTTTATTATATTTCTCATAGTTCCGGAGCATAGCTTTTCCCATATTTCATTTTTTTATCTTTATGTTCCCACTTTTGTTTGGATTTATAGCTTATTTCATCATTTTCTTTCTCTTACAGCTTGATGAACATGTTTGTTATAAATCTTTTAATTATCATTGTTTCTGTAATCACATATTCAAAGCTGCCTCCTTCTGTTAATCTCAGTCTGCTTCCCAATTTGTCCTTTAAGTAGGTTTTCAGTTGGTGGTATGCAAACATTGTACCATGAGTTATTCCATATTTGTACTTCATTTGATAATAAATTATTTCCCAAAAAACAATTTTCTATTCTTTTAATTCCTTTTCTTTCCCATTCTCTAAAGGAAAGGTTATCTATTGTGAAAGGGATTAGTTGATTTTGCATCAATAATAATTTTGGTAATTGGTAATTTGTTTTTTTTCCTTTCTACATGAATCTTCTTCCAAATGTTGAGCAGATGGTGCAGTACCGATTAAGTTCTATATTGCACCAGTTTTTCATCCCACTTATAAAGTATATTTTTTGGTACCTTCTCCCCTTTTTTTATCTAGTTCTATCTTGGTCCAATCTGGTTTTTCCCTTGATTGATAAAAATCTGATAGATATCTTAATTGTGCTGCTCTATAATAATTTTTGAAGTTTGGTAGCTGCAAACCACCTTGTTTGTACCATTCTATTAATTTATCTAGTGCCATCCTCGGTTTCCCCCCTTTCCATAAGAATTTCCTCATTATTCTCTTTAGTTCATTGAAGAATTTCTCTATTAAGGGAATTGTTAAGATTGAAATAGGTACTGTATCCTTGGGAAGATATTCATTTTAATGCAATTTACCCTTCCTATCAGTGTTAGTGGTAAATCTTTCCAATGTTCTAAGTTATCTTGTAATTTCTTCATTAATGGCTGATAATTTAATTTGTATAGATGGCCTAGATTATTATCTAGTCTAATACCTAGGTATCGGATTGCTTGTGTTTGCCATTTAAATGGTGATTCTTTTTTAAACTTTATGTAATCCGCATTATTCATTGGCATCACTTCACTTTTATTTGCATTGATGTTGTACCCCAATATTTCTCTATATTCCTTCAATTTCTTTTGTAATTCTTTTATTGATAATTCTGGTTCTGTTAAGTATACTATGATGTCATCTGCAAATAGACTGATTTTATATTCCTTCTCTTTTATTTTATTTTCTGTTCTTATCAGTTCTGCCAATGGTTCTATTGCTAAAGCGAACAATGAGGGAGATAGTGGACATCCCTGCCTAGTTGACCTGCTTAATTTAAATTGGTTCGATATATATTCATTTACTGTCACCTTCGCCAATGGTCCCTTATACAATGCTTTAATCCAATTAATATATTTCTCTGGTAGGTTTAACCTCTGTAATACTTTGAATAAATAATTCCATTCTACCCTGTCAAAGGCTTTCTCTGCGCCTAAAGCAACAGCCACTGTTGGAGTCTTATTTCCTTGTACTGCGTGAATTAAGTTAATGAACTTAACAGACATTGTCCGTTGTTCGTCTTTTCTTAATAAATCCAGTTTGATCTAGTTTTACTATTTTTGGTACCCAGTCGGCCAATCTGTTTGCTAATAGTTTTGCTATTATCTTATAATCTGAGTTAAGTAGAGATATTGGTCTACACAATGCTGGTGTTAGTGGATCTTTCCCCATCTTTGGTATTACTGTAATTATTGCTGTTTTACGTGAATCTGGCAAGTTTTGTGTTTCTTCTATCTGGTTCATTACTTCCAGGAGAGGAAGAATTAATAACTCTTTAAATGTTTTATAGAATTCTATCGGGAGTCCGTCCTCACCAGGCATTTTATTGTTTGGTAGCTTTTATAATATATCTTGTATTTCCTCTATTTCAAATGGTTTTATCAATTTGTTTTGCTCCTCTTCTTGCAATTTCGTTAGTTCAATTTTAGCTAGAAACTCATCTATTTTGTCTTCTTTCCCTTTGTTCTTAGCTTGGTATAATTGCTCGCAGAATTCCTTCAAGTTTTCATTGATCTCTGTTGGGTTATATGTAATGTGTTTGTTCTTTTTCCTTGATGCCAATACCGTTCTTTTAGCTTGTTCTGTTTTAGGCTGCCAAGGTAGTATTTTGTGCGTTTTTTTCTCCTAGCATAATACTTCTGCTTTATTTTCATTATGTTCTTCTCCACCTTATAAGTTTGTAGTGTTTCGTATTTTATTTTTTGTCCGCAAATTCTCTTCTTTTTGTTGTATCTTCCCTTGTTGTTAGTGCTTTTTCTGTACTTATTATTTCCCTTTCCAGCTGTTCTATTTCCTGATTGTAGTCCTTCTTCATCTTAGTTACATAACTTATTATCTGCCCTCTGATGAAGGCTTTCATTGCATCCCATAATATAAATTTGTCTTTCACTTATTCCGTATTTATTTCAAAGTATATTTTAATTTGGTGTTCAATAAATTCTCTAAATTCCTGTCTTTTAAGTAGCATGGAGTTTAATCTCCATCTATATGTTCTTGGTGGGATGTCCTCCAGTTCTATTGCTAATAACAGGGGTGAGTGATCAGATAACAATCTAGCTTTATATTCCGTTTTCCTAACTCTCCCTTGGATATGGGCTGACAACAGGAACAGGTCTATCCTTGAGTATGTTTTATGTCTACTCAAATAATATGAGTATTCCTTCTCCTTTGGGTGTTGTCTCCTCCATATATCCAAAAGTTGCATTTTCTGCATTGATTTAACCATAAATTTGGCTACTTTGTTCTTTCTGCTAGTCTTTTGTCCAATTTTGTCCATTTTTGAATCCAAATTAAGGTTAAAGTCCCCTCCTATCAATATATTCCCCTGCATATCTACAATTTAAAAAAAAATATCTTGCATAAACTTTTGATCCTCTTCATTAGGTGCATATATATATTGACCAAATTCCAGAGTTCTGAATATATCTGACGGTTTATCATTACATATCTCCCTGCTGGATCTATTATTTCCTCCTCTATTTTGATTGGTACATTTTTATTGATTAATATAGCGACACCTCTAGCTTTTGAATTATATGATGCTGCCGTTACATGCCCTACCCAGTCTCTCTTTAATTTATTATGTTCCACTTCAGTTATATGCGTTTTCTGCATGAATGCCTCTACCTTTTGATTTGGTTATATATTCCATTAATATTTATAGTCATATAGTTCAACATGGCCATCTCATACTCTGTTTACATCTCATTTCCACTTTCTCACCACCACCTTTCCCCTTTTCCCCATTTTCATTTCTCAGTTATCTTTTTTTGAATGCACTGTATGACAACACTTCTAAAACATAAAATACTTCAACCACTCCCACATCTAAAATTCCCTTAACCCCAAGTGTTCCCCCCCCTCTCTGAGTCACCCCTTGTCCCTTGCCGGGCAACCACAACTCCCCTCTCCATTCGGACTGCGAACCCGTTCGCAAGTGTCAACTGATTTCGCAGTGACTGTTATTCTCTCCCACCCAACCCACTCCGGAAAAGACTTTTATCCTCACATTACAACAAAGCTCCCTCTCTTTTCTTCTCTTTTTCTTTTTCTTTTTCTATTTCTTTTTCTTTTTTAACCCCTACTCTTTTTTCCCCTTCTCCCTTACTTCCCTTTTCTTCCCTCCTTCTTTAGTTCTTACTTATGCATTATTTTTACATCTTTATATGTAGTTTGTCGTCATTCCTTGTTCTTATTACATCTCTTCATCTCTCTTTCTGTCTTGCAGGTGTTCTGCAAATTCTCGTGCTTTCTCCGGATCCGAGAATAGTCTGTTTTGCTCCCCTGGGATAACTATTTTAAGCACCGCTGGATATCTTAACATAAATTTATAGCCTTTTTTCCATAGGATTGATTTTGCTGTGTTAAACTCTTTCCTCTTCTTTAGGAGCTCAAAACTTATGTCTGGGTAGAAAAATTTTTTTGATCTTTGTACTCCAGTGGTTTTTTGTCTTCTCTAATTTTATTCATTGCCTTCTCCAATATATTTTCTCTTGTTGTGTATCTCAGAAATTTTACTAAAACGGATCTTGGTTTTTGTTGTGACTGTGGTTTTGGGGCTAATGTTCTGTGTGCCCTTTCTATTTCCATTCCTTCCTGCATTTCTGGCATTCCCAGGACTTTTGGGATCCATTCTTTTATAAATTCTTTCATATCTTTGCCTTCTTCATCTTCCTTAAGGCCCACTATCTTTATATTGTTTTGCTTATTATAGTTTTCCATTATATCCATCTTCTGAGCTAACAACTCCTGTGTTTCTTTAACTTTTTTGTCACTTTCTTCCAATTTTCTTTTTAAGTCGTTCACTTCCATTTCTACCGCCATTACACGTTCTTCCACATTTTCTAATCCTTTCCCTTCATCTGTTATGACCACCTCTATTCTACTCACTTTTTCTTCTGTACTTTTCATTTTTCTTTTCATTTCACTAAATTCTTGTGTCAACCATTCTTTTAATGCTTTCATTTGTTCTTGAAATTTTTTTTAATCTCTGTACTGTCCATTCATTTTACCTCCTATTCCTCTGTGCAGAGCTTGGTGTTCTCCTTCTTCTTCTTCTGTGTCTGCTCTTGGGTTTGTGTCTTCTATTTCTCTTCCTTGTATCTGTGTCTCTTCTGACTTTCTCGTTGAGCTGCTTGTCTCAGTTTGTTGGGTTTTTTTTCATGGTTTCTTGATGTTGGTCCTCTTCTTCTGGGCTGGTTATCTGTTGTGTCTCCTGCTTCCGTTTTTCTTTCTCACCCCTCCCTTTCCTGTTGCTTTCTTTATCTTCCAGCTGGGAGCCCTGCTGGCAGGCATCTCTCAGCTGTTCGTGCTGTGGCGTGAAACTCCACAGCTGGTCCCCCATCCCGTTGGTGTTCTCTTTGTCATGCGCAGTTGTGCACCTCTGTTTGGCTCAGTGAGCCATTTTTGCAGTCCCATGGTCGGTGGGTTGCAACCCTGCGGGGTCTCCACTAACCTTGGGGAGCGAGCTCCTCTTTCCATGGCGGGTCTCCGCTTTTTCAAAGACAGCATGTTCCAAAAAGATGATAAATTTGAAGGAGAGCAGCCCTGGAAAAGCCAGGGGCAGAGACCATGTGACCAGCTTTTTGAAAAGACAGTGCACACTTTGCTCAAGAGGCCATTTTAAGAAAGCAGTAGAAGAGTAAAGAGCTCTACGACCTCCTTGGTGGGAATGAGAAACCCACTTGGCCTCATTGTGTGGATATAGACAGAATGTCCGATTTCCTCCTTTTGCTTATAGAGGAATGAGCGACCATTTTGACTGACCCACAAAGATGATTTTAAAGTTTCAGAAGAAATACTGCACTCTACTCGACTGACCCACGGAAAGGGTTCTAACTGCAGAAGAAGGCACACATCTAAAAAGGACATTCTCTGAAGCACCTTGAACCTTGCCACCGCCGGTCTCTTTCACCCTCTTCAGGAACTGCTAACTTCATCTTAAAGCCCTCATGTCTCATCATTTTAAAGCTTGCGTGTCTCACCATTCATCTAAGGCCTGCATATCTGACCCATCAAAAGCCTGCGTCTCACATCCACTTAAGGCCTACATGTCTCACCATTCTAAGATCTGTGTGTCTCAACCATCATAAACCCTGCTTGTCACATCAATTTCAAACCCACGAATCATCACTGAATTTCCGAAACTTAACTTTGAACTGCCCTCTGAGAATTGAGCCTTAAGCTGTCACCCCAACCAACCAATTTTCCCCTGCAACCGCTGCAACCGTGTCTGCCTCTCCCGCATCGGACTTGTCAGCCACAAACGAGCCTGCAGCTGACGTGGACATTTACCCCCTCCATAAATCTTCGTCCGCGAAGCCAAGCCAAAGAAGAAGAAGATAATTGTATATAAATTTAGTTAAGATTAGATAAGTTAGTTAAATTAGAGTAGGTGTTATATAATTGTTGATTAATAATTTAAAATATTATATTAAATATAACACAGACTTGGATAATTTTTATCGCTGCTTTTGTTTACATAACACAGCTCAGATTGGAACTAACGTGCTTCAACATCGGCCTTTCAAAACACTTCATCGCTGTTGGTGTAAGTGCGACTGGCTGTTAGTTATTAAGGCAGGTTACTCCACTCTTCTTGGGCACTGGTATGATTGAAACAGGTGAGTACCATGCCTTGCTGAAGTGAGTTATTGAAGATATCCGTGAACACTTTGATAAGTTGGTCAGCATAGATGTTTAATACTTGGCCAGGTCCTCCATCTGGGCTGGCCGGATGCTTTCCTTGGATTCATTCTCCTGAAGAAAGCACGCACGTCAACCTCAGCTACGGACAGGATGGGATCGTTAGAATCTCCATTGATTGTATTTCCTATTAAATTAATGCTTTTTCAAAATAATACAAAGTGAACCTGATTGTATTTTTAGACTTTTGCTCAATAACTCAAAGTATGTTTGCCATTTCTCAATGATTACATAGTATTTTCATCCCATTTATTTTTAGATGCTTCTTTCAAGCTTAAAATGCCTTCGATTTTTTCTCTTTCCAAAAGCTACGTTGGAATTGTTTTCTTACCTCTTCCAATAATTGTTTTGATATCAATTTATCTACATATGCGATGTTCAGTACTTTCTGTCTTAATGCTTTAAAAATATTATGCTTAACTTCAAGGCTATTTCTGTGCTCCCTATTCAGTCGTTATGGTTTTGGTCTTGATCTATTTATCTCATAAACCATATTTTTTTCCACATATTTTAAATTTTAAAGTTTAATTTAAAAAATGTTATTAACACTGTAGGAACCAATTCTGGCCATTGCCCCCCCCCCCCCCCCACCATTACACCCAATTAACCTATAACCCCATACTTTTTGGAGAGTGGGAGGAAATCCAAGCAACCAGGGAAGACCTAGGCAGGTCACAGGAGAACATATAAACTACTTACAAACACCTATGGATTCGAGCCAAGGTCGCTGGGGCTGTAATACCCCTAGTTGGCTATACTAACTGTGCTGCCATGTACCATTCATTAGTAATCTTGGGGAACAAACCAACATTTTGAAAGTAGTTTTATTTTTTAATTCTGCTTCCTATTTAACCAGACCAAACTTTTTCTTCCAGATCAAGACTTTCCCTAGCCAAAGATTTATAAATTGGAATTGCTACATTTTGCATCAGCTTATTTCTGAGATGAGGTCCAACTTGATAATAGATTAGAAACCGCAGATCTGTTTATGACAAATTATTAATTATTCTTTTGGCCTATTAGTACCAAATCTAATGTAATGTCTCCTCATGTTCAACGCTTCATGAGTTCAGCTGGTCATTGATTACCATAGTGTATCAATTCATTCCATCACTTTGTTCTCTATTACCTCAATCTATCCATGATTGAAAGCCCCCTTATCATAGTTCTATTGGATATCATCAACAATAAATATTATTGCTTATTTTTATAGGTCTTTGCAATTCCATTTCTTCCTGTTATATGCATCTTTGGATAGTTATCAATGATCTCTCTTCCAGTTGCACTAACATCTCTCTTTATGATCTCATTATCTCCAAATTTTCCTATTGTATACATCCTTTTAAAATTATTGATCATCAACTCCTACAATTAGACTAAAGTGTCTCTTTGTGTGAAATATTCACTAGCTTCACAGCTTCTCTCTTTTGATTAATTTTGATCAAGGAAAGGGAACACCAATTGAAGTTCAGCCTACACTGACAACTTTAAAAGGTTTCAATGTGATCAAATTTAACCAAAGAACTTGGCTAAAGACAAAAGAATAATGGAAGAAGCTTGAATTCAGAATTTAAACAAAAGATCCTGTGCCTTATGTAAATATTTTATTCTCCAGTTCCATAGCCCAGTGAGAGACAGCAAATGTGTTTCTCTTGTCTATTTATGGATCAAGCTTCATTAATTGTGTTAATCTTATGCGCTTCGAAAGTTCTCACTACCTTTGTATAAATATTTTTCCAAGATATAGTTTAGTGAATACCTTCCATGAGCAATTTTGTTTCCTATTCTCCCTGTTAATGTTTTCAAAGTGGATCAGAACAACTTGCTCTTTTTAAAAACATTTTTAAAAATTTAGACATACAGGATGGTAACAGGCCCTTTCGGCCCATAAGCCTGTGCTCCCCAATTGTACCCAATTAATCTACATAGCCCAGTACATTTTGAATAGTGGGAGGAAACTGGAGCACCCAGAGGAAACCCAGGCAGACACGGGGAGAATGTAGAAACTCCTTTCAGACAATACAAGATTTGAACCCAGGTCCCGATCACTGGTGCTGCAACAGCATTGTGCTAAATGGTACCAAAACCAATCCTCCTTTTACTACAGCTTTCTTCCATTTTTATTGACATTGAATGGGCAAAATACCCTCCTGGGTTCTTCATCATAAGTGGAAAGGATATCCTCTATATATTCATAATAATTGATTCTATTGGGATTACAACCTTTATAGTCTAATCCTTTCTCCCTGTTCCTAAACTGCTTTGTGCTCTATGGTACTTTGATTAGCTTTCTGGCAATCCTCTCTGTTGCTCGCCCCTTTAACCCCATAGGTAGTAAGTGCACCACTTCTTTCACGAGACATCTTGTTGACTGCCAGTCACACACTCCTGCTGTTTGTATCTCTCTGCGATACTGTTCGGGAGTGAACCATGTAGACATTCCTCCTCATTTTAATTAATGGCTCAGGTTACTTCAGCTCATTGAACCCAAGATGGAGCAATTTAACAAATAGACATTTCTCACAAGCGTAATCATCCAGGATAATCTCACCAGCCATGCAAATTCCCACTGGCTGCACTGCTATTACATGTTTATGTATTAATTCACTATACAACTATTCCTGGTGCAACCTGATTTATCTTGCATACCAAATTATAATTAACAGATGGTGTCATCACTCTTTGTTTGTTTACCTATTAACAGTTGATGAGCTTTTGATGTTTCCTTTTATTTATTAATTCCTTTCTTTTTATAGTTAAGTAGGTTGCCAGTCTTCGATGTGGTCAAATATATATAAAAAAAATTGAACATTTCTTTTATGTTTCAAATTATTCCCTCTAATTGATCCTAGTCTGCCATTGGTCCAGTTCTCCTCACCTCTATAAAAATTATATCACTTAAATGCTTTATGTCATAGAAAATGTACATGTTCAGAGTTCCTGCAAAGATTAATTTCAAGGCAACAATATTCTAACCAGTACATTCCTTTACACACATTACAGTCAAAGTTAAAAGCACACCATGCATAGACTAGGTTGTCTGATATACATGATCAGGTCTTATGGCACCTTGTTCCCTGGACTATTTTGAATCATGTCTCTGGTCTTTCTGTTTCCTGTGGATTAAAGGGAAATAGAAGGCAGCTGATTTACCTACGAGTCCTTCTAGCTTGAGGTGACGCCTTATGCATATTTATGGATGATAATTCACCAAGTCTTAGTATATGGAAATGAGCAAATTTGAGCATTAGGGAAAAAAAATCACAGCATTTAATTAAAAGTGAAACCATTTCTTGAAGATAATGAAATCGATGCACCAGAAGTCCTGATGCTCGTAAAGAAAGGTCCAGTACAAAATGGCTATAGTTCTTATTTTGATTTAGTACTGTAGTTTTAAAATGATAAGAAACAAATGGCATGGTAACAATGATGGAACATGTATTTTGGAATAAACAAAATGATTAATAATATTAAAATTCATAAAATTATTCAGTTAATTTTTAAAATAATTCTTTCAAATCATTACATAGTAATTAACAAATTTTGAAATAATTGCTCCAATCCTACCAAAATGACATCTAGATTAATAATACATTTTTATCCTACAACAAACAGGCATGCACTTCTGCAGGAACAGCCAATACTTGTTAGGAACCATTAAAAATGATTCACAATAATTTGAGCTGCAGAAAATAAGCATTTGTCAATGCATTCAAACCATTTTCTTCTCACAATTTTAAAAGTTTTTAAGCCAATGGTGACATTTTTTTGCAAATCTCTGCACAAACTATTTCCCTTTATTTAAACCTAATTGAAGTACACCAGAAAATTAAACATATTTTAAGAAATTGCAAATGCAAAATAGCTGAATGACAGAATGAATCCAAATGTGATGTAATGGTTGCCAAATAGAATATAAAATAGCCGAGTCCATCATAGACTCTGACCCCCCTCAAGGCAGCAGTCAACATCTTAAAGGACGCCCATCATCCTTGTCACAAGCTCTTCTCATTGCTACCTTCAGGAAGCAGGTACAGAAGCCTGAACTCCAGCACTTCCAGGTTCAAGAATAGATTTTCTTTCTAATGACTATCAGGGTCTTGAACCTCCCATTCTACCCCTGTGCTTATTGTGAATATTATCCATCTCTATTTTATATTTATTATCTCTTTCTGTACAATCATTTAATATATTTTAATGCAGTTGTTGTTTTACAGATTACTTGTTTGGCTGCAGTAAGTAAGAATTTCAGTGCATAAGTACATTGTACAATGTATACGACAATAAACTCATTTTTTAAATACAGCACCATAACAGGCCCTTTTGGCCCACAAGCCTGTGCCATCTAATTATACCCAATTGACCTACAACCCCATACGTTTTGAAGGGCCCACCTCACTGACAAAAGACAAAGGAGGAAAAACCCAACACCCAACCCCAACCCACCAATTTTCCCCTGCAACCACTGCAACCGTGTCTGCCTGTCCCGCATCCACCAACGAGCCTGCAGCTGACGTGGACATTTACCCCCTCCATAAATCTTCGTCCGCGAAGCCAAGCCGAAGAAAAGAAGGAGCACCTGGAGGAAACCCATGCAGACACCGGGAGAACATACAGCGTGGAATTTGAATCCCGGTCGCTGGCGCGGTAACATTGTCATTAATTTGAAGGATAAAGTGGGCTAGAATATTCACACTTACTGTGCTTTTCAGAAATAGAATAAAGACTGAAAGTTTTAAAAAATAAAGTTGGAATAGGACAGTGGATTTTTATGAAATTAGCATTTCATTATAAAAAGGACAAAATAAATAACTTTGCAGATCATCATGAGCTGTTGACTCGTGTTTCTCAAATATAAACAGACCTATTATATATTTTGGTGAGGCAACATAAAGAAAGCAGGATTCCTTGTTTCCTTCATGTTTATGGACTTCAGTTACTGTCAGTGATTGTGCAAAGATATTTACTCACCTTATAATGAAACGTGTTGCCTGCTTATATAAAATAAAACCTATTAAGAAATCACTGCACCAAGCAACAATTCCTTCTTAAAAGATAGTTGGAAATGGAATACTGATGAAACATAAATGCTTCTGCATCAACCATGAAGCATCAACCTAAATAATAAGTTTACAATAGTTAGAATCACTTACAAAGATAAAAAACAGTGATTTGAATAAAAGATTAGAATTCTCAGTGATACTAATTAGGATATAAACTGCAGCCAAAAGCTTCAATTCACAGAAAGGTGCTAAAAAGACCAAAATTTCTTGTTCACACCAATCCTTTATTCTCGAGTGTCAAAGATAAAAACCTAATTAAACACACTAATTAGCTCGCTGGTGTCAGACTGATAGGCAATCAGAGCATGTGGATCACCAGTACTCTAAACCTGAAGCAGCAAAAGGTCAAAGGCTTTGCAGGCACCTCAAGACCATGTCTTTGAGAACAGTGATTTCAGTAAACTAGAATGTGAAGAACACCTGGCATCAACACTGAAGCAAAATCAGCTCTTCAAATCTAAATTTTTTGTGGTCATACATCAGTAGTCCATTGGCCTAGAGCTATCAATTACATTTTCTCACTGATATATCTCTATATTCTAATGAGCTGGGTTTCATACCTGACCCGTAAAGGAACCTGGGGCACACCAAGTGTTTATGGGAGGTGCCATGGATAAGGATCAAAAGAAAAAGACGATCACTAAAATAAACATGCAGAAGCTTTGTAAAAATTGAGGAACTGGTCTTAGTTTAACCCCTGGTGCAGTCAAGTGTATTTTATTGCCTCTTGTCTACATAGTCATAAATGCTTCCCAAACAAGCTTTTGTTCCAACAACCTGGAATATGTTCTGCAGTTTAAAATCACCATGTGTATTGTCAGTAGTTAACATATGAAAGCAGTCTTGAAAGATGCTTTTGACTTCCATTTAAAAAAGAAAAGGTACAAGGACTGCCTAAAGAAATCTCTTGGTGCCTGCCACATTGACCACCGCCAGTGGGCTGATAACGCCTCAAACCGTGCATCTTGGCGCCTCACAGTTTGGCGGGCAGCAGCCTCCTTTGAAGAAGACCGCAGAGCACACCTCACTGACAAAAGGCAAAGGAGGAAAAACCCAACACCCAACCCCAACCCACCAATTTTCCCTTGCAACCGCTGCAATCGTGTCTGCCTGTCCCGCATCGGACTTGTCAGCCACAAACGAGCCTGCAGCTGACGTGGACTTTTTACCCCTTCCATAAATCTTCGTCCGCGAAGCCAAGCCAAAGAAAAGAAGAAATAAGCCATAGACTGATCAATTTTAAAAATGGCTATGAGGAAAACCATCATCAGCTTACAATTCCCAATTGCCCTTGAGAATTATTGTTGCTGGTGTGGTGAAAGTATTTTCAGAGTGGATTGGAAGATAATTCCAAGATTTTCATCAACTTTGACAATATTTTTGCAGGTCAGCAAGATTCCTCCATCGTCATGTACATATTACACAAAATTTGTTCATTTTTGCCGCTGTAAAGGCACCCAAAGGGTGCCACTAGACAGGCAGCCCCACCAATAAGAGGAAGGGAAGCAAAATAGGGTCCCTTGAGGGATTCCTGACAAAGAGCTCGGGTCCGAAATGTTGACGGCCTTTTACTTCCTATGCTTGCTGCTTGATATGTTTAGTTTCTCCAGAATTTTTATTTTCTGTATTAGACCCCAGCATATGGAGATTTTCTTCTTTACCTCCCTTTGGAGATAACTGAGGGGCCGAGAATTTGATTCTTGCTCTCCCTTATCGTCTGCCGCTGCATGCACTCTGGTGTAATTGGTGGTATGAGGTTTGCTGGGCGGTAGAGGCTGCGGCTGGAAGCCTCGAGGAATTGCTACAGCTCATCTTGCAAATGTTCACCATGAGGTTCTGTTGCACAGCTAAGAGGTTTTTGTATCCTCTGATTTTATTGATGACCAAGAAAGAATCTTGTCTATGTGGGCCCTTGGGATTTTATGTTCATTGGCATAATGTGTCTATGTGGGCCCTTGGGATTTTATGTTCATTGGCATAATTACAAAAGATGCAATAGTTCTTTTGCCTTTTTAAAACCTTGTTCTGAATTCATATATTGGCAACTTTTGACTAACTCCTTCAGCTGTTCCAAGCAATAAAGATGATTTTTAGCATTTTTAGTATGCCTTTCAATGTGATTTCATGAATGTCAAATATTGTAATGGATTGCCTTTAAAAACTGGAATTTCCTTCTTCGGTGTAAACTGTATGAACCTTCTTTTGGTTTTAAACAGAAGTCTGATCGACAGTGCAGTCGTATAATTATACCATCAGGCCATCGTTTACATCTGTGGGGACATGTTCCATTCAATTTTGAAAAACATTAAGAAAAATCACATCGTTAAAAATTATGGTCCATAACAAATGGATTTAGTCCTGCAGAAAACATGATAGACTTTGAGCAGAGTTGCCAGGGCAGGGTGTTCCTGACTATCCAGAAAATAAAGCCAACACAAAAAAAGCTCTTTGTGACTATGGTAAATAGATTGAAAAGGAGAATGTTGCAGGTAAACTCGTAACAGGTAAACAATTGGTTCTCAGTGAATGTTGGGAAATGCTATTCAAAACCATGCATATAACTAAACAGTACATTAAAAAAAAACAAATCTGAAGGTTTTGTCCTTGAATTTCACTCAGTCTTAATAACATAATTTGTTAATAACAAGTCTCCAGATGCTGGATTGTAGTTCAATGCACAAATGTGCTGAGGAATTTCAGCAGGTCACACAGAATCCATAGGAGGTAGAGGGAAGCCAACATTTTTGGCCTGAGCCCTTTGTCAAGGTTTAAGCAAAGAAACAAACCGGACAGCTTCTTGAATAAAAGGTGGGGTGGGATGGGGGTGGGGGGGGGGGGAGGAGAGGAGATGGGAGGTAGGAGTAGGTGGAAGAGAACATGCTAAAGATGACAGCTCATAGGTAGATATAGGTAGGAGGTAGAAGAGAAAAATACAGGTAATGGGGTGGCTCTCTTACGAAAGATAGGGAAACAGTGTCTTGAGGGAAAGAAGTGACTTAACAGAAGGTGGAGAAGTTAAGGTTAATGCTGACAGGTTGGAGAGTGCCTTATGCGGCATTATACAGGACGTCTCTGCAAAGGATGACCCCAGAATTTTCACCTAAGACGTTGGTTTTAAGCAATATCCTTTGAATAAGATGACCCCCCTCCCCCCAAATCTGGCACTTGCACTGACTAGTGGATGGTGTTAAGAGCAAATCACAATATTTTAATAGCAAATTATCATTTAAAGGTTTAAATTTTATTTGGAATTTTTAAAATAAACCACTGTCGGCTCCTGTAACAGGCCTGAACAGAGCCGACAGCAGTCAGACTGGGCGGATGGACCCCACGGAGGAGCGCTGAGACTTCGCAAATAACTAACTGGGCATGCGCAAGATTGCCTTGGAGCCAACAAGAAGATGGCGGTGGTGTTGCATCTTTGTCATCAAGGCAAGAATTTTAGACTCTTTGTATAGGATGACCCTGATTTTAAGGTGAAAATATTAAGTTTTGATAATGGTTCTATACAGCGGCATATATAGTAGGTAGGGACAATGGGAATCTCATTCATCCATTTATGTACATCACTAATTAGATGATGTGGCATTTGGTTATTTTATAACACATCATCATTGCTCACTATGACTTTGTGCTCTTTCCATGGCTTGATGTGTTGTTTCCACTGGTTGTTCCTGAATGAGGTGCATCCCGACCTGACACTAGGGATGGGCTGGCCCATGTTATTGGCCAATTTGTCATTCACAAGCCAGATTCTATTGGCCAAATCTGCAAATCTGCAATAAATTGGCAGGCCTCCAGTACAAAATGGGCTAGGTTGGCATTGTATTGCAGTTCCCGTACACTTTCCCTATGTCACCTCAGGCCCAAGCAGCCCTGGTTGTTTAACACTGCTGGGATGGAATTCAGAAACCTAGCTCCATGCAGGGTCCTGGTACTCCAACAGGTTTGTGGCACCTTGTCGCCCTGAACCACTCTGCCAGCTAGAATTTGGAAGTAAGCACACCTGGTGCTTCTCTGGGGTTGATGATGTTGCAATGCATTTTGGTGACCAATATCATGCCATCATCGACATTATTAATTGAAATTCTCTGGTTTGGTCATAAATGCACTTAAGGTTCCCCACTGCCTATTGGTTCTTGGATGATTCCATTTAGCCACCATCGGGTGTTTCCAGTGTGACCTTGTGGAGGTAAGACCCACCATGATGCAGAACCTGTAAGACTGCCAAGGATTCTAGTGGCTCATGACATTGTGGAGCCAGGGTAATTTCCTCTTCCTGAAGGACAGCTAAGTATGAGTCTGTGTATCCCCAACAAGCATGGGGTTCATGATTACCAACCTAAACAGGTCATAGTTCATCCCGCTGAGTGGATGACTGATCTAGATTTCTTCCTATTGCCCCATCATCATAGAAACCAATCTTCAACCAATCAGATTCACTCCAAATCATTTGAAGAAATGAGCAAGAACATTAGATACATCAAAGGTTATGGTACCAGACAACATCTTGTATGTATTATGGTAGCAATATAAGTTTATTGTCATATACATTGTACCAATAACCTGCATATCAATGTCCGGTTTGGGTGTGGCGACGGCCATATATATCCATAATAATCTTCATCCAAATGTGAACCAAAGGGCTTGAATTCCAGAGAAGTGTCAAGAATGATTGGCATTGTTATCGAGGTGGTCTGTATGTTTAATGGTGAAAACACACCAGTGGTTGGAGGCATTTGATGAACAAAGAAAAATGATTTTGGTGTTTGGAGGTCAACTTTCCTGGTCTCTGTTCCTCAGGACAATGTTTCATGTCCAGCCATCTTCAGTTGCTAACAAATTCTATGCACAACTCCATGGTATATAAAGAAGTCCATGACTGTAAGCAGAAAGATCTAAGAAATGAACAGGCATGGAGTGAAAGTGGGGTTAACATTTTCATTATGGAAGTGCCAGGTAATGGCCATCTCTAATAAGAAAACCCCACGTCTTCTTGATATTCAGTGTTATTGCTAACACTAATTCCTCCACCACCAACATCTCGTTAATTATTGTAGATCAGGAACTAGGCAAGGCCAGTATAAAAGCAGGCCAAATGACAGGTATCTTTTGAGGATGGATCCACCTTTTAACACTCCATACAAATGATGTGGCACAAGATAGTGGGAAAATAAATTTCACTTGCCTGGATGTGGAGCTCACAAACATTCGAGGCCCATCATGCAGGACAAAGGCAGTAGTCATGCACCACCCTAATCATTTGTTCCCTCCACCACTGATGCTATGCTATCTTTAACATATACTCATTCAGGCAGCACTTCTCAAACTTATAAACTGGACCAATAGGATTAGTGCAGATGGGCAGAAAGGTTGGTATGAACATGGTGGGCTGAAGGGTCTGTTTCTGTGTTATACTTCAGAGTATAGTGGGCACTTAAAATGCATTGCCAGGGGTGATGGTAAAGGTTGGTACAATGGGGACATCTAAAATACTCTTAAACAAGCACATAGATACAAAAAAAATAGAGGGTTATGGATGGAGAGTAGGGAAAGGTTTAGTTTGTTGAGAAGGTTGCTATCGGTTGACACAACATTGTGGGTCGAAGGGGCCTGTGCTGTGCTGTAATGTTCTATGTTCCAAATGGTTTATTGTTCTATTACACTGGACGATGCAGAATTTTATTCCTGAACACTTTTGGATGTACTTTATGGATTTTGGGTGCTGATCATGAAAATCACCTTAAAATCCTCCTATCACGTACTATTTATTGGATGTAACCAATTTTTGTAATTAAGTCTACTTCAAGCATACAAATCCATGAAGGCAACATGGCATTGAAAGTTCTGCATTCACACTTGGACTTCTCTGCTGATTTTGGTGCAGTCAGAGATGAACATGGTGAAGGATTTCATGAGGATATTTTGACCGTGGAAAAGCAGTACTAGAGCTATTCATATCCATCAACGCTGGCCGACTATGGTCGGCGACTGACATGAGAGGCAGAATGCAAAATGAAAATCAGCGGCAAAACATTTTTGAATTTACGCAATGTGCCAGCATCATTATCCGATTATACATGCAAGAGGCGCTTCAGTCAATGTCTGCTATTGCGAATCTGTCTGCCTTACAGTGTAATATTACAGTGTCTTCATTACAATAAATTGAATCTTGAATCTTAAATTCAATAAAAGTTAATTTAATGTTTTTCCAACTTCCTACGTGATCCAACAAATCTGAAATTATTGTTGTATTCAGCTTGAAGTTGGTTATCATAATCCCCAATTTAATTTCAGGAAGCAAACCTTTTGGAAAAAAAATTGTTGTCCAGTATTATCAGAAATGCAATTCCCTGGCAAGTTTTGTGAGGTCAAATCTACTATTATGTCCCCTGCACTTTTGCCAGTCTCTTTGCCATAATAATGGAAGAAGCCACCAGCTTCTGGAAACATAGCTCTCACCTCCTGGATCAATTCTGGAGGTTGCCTTAATGAGATGCTGCATGCAAAGGATCTGGAGAAGAAAATTAAGCAAGTGGAATGAGCCATAGCTTGAGGAGAAGTGGCAAGTGAGAGGTTACAAATCACAAATTTCAGGTCAAGAGATCTTTCTGGTATTTTTAAATTGGAGTCCTGCTCTTGATGTGTAGTCATTGTACTTTCAGCACCCCACATCCTTCTGCTAAAATGTCTTCCTTTGATCCCTTCTCTTTGCTTGTTTTTGTAACTTGAGTTTAGTGAAGTACTGAGCAAATTCCAGTTCTCAAATATGAAGCCACCACTGTTTCACTGTCCAAATTGTGCACAAGCCTCTTGCTTCCTGTGACAATTTCCTCTGTGGTCGTCAAAATGTAGGCGAATGAACTTTCTCATTTTTCTCTAATGTCTCACCTTTGGCAGCGGCATGAGAGAGTAGGGAGCTGTCAAGGTGTGGCTCTTGGAGGGTTGTGAACCTGATCTCAGGACAGGTAAGTCTGAAGATCAAGTCAACTCAAGTTTATTATCATCTGATTGCACAAGTACAACCTAAAGAAACAGTGTTCTATGGGGCAAAATGTGCAGATACACAAACAGACATAACACACATACAGACAAATAACACATATGCAGGCCAAGTTATCATAGATACAAATGAATAAATAAATATTGTTTCATAAATATTAGAGTCTCGGAAGGTTAGCGTGAGCAGTTCATTCAGTATTCTTACCACTGTGGGTAAAAGCAGTTTATTTTAGCCTGGCGATACTGGCTCTGATCCTCCTGTATCTCTTTCCTGATGGGAGCAGCTGAAAGATGCTGTGTGCGGGGTGGAAGGGTCCTCAATTATTTTGCGAGCTGTCTTCAGACAATGATCCCGGAGGATCATGTTGACGGGGAGGAGGGAGGCTCCAGTGATCCTTACAGCCACTCATGGGGTCCTGTGGATCTGTCCATGTTGTGTTTCTTGTGATTGTGGATGGGTGAGAACTAGGGATGGTGAATTTTGGCAGCACCAATCTCTTGAGGTACCTCGCGATGGTAGATGTCCGAACCACCAGGCCATAGTCACACATCCATTAGAATGTATTTTTGGGGGCCACTGGGATAACAGTGGATTTGAAGAGGTTGGGTACATCAGCCCATAGAGGGAGAGATTGAAGATATCTTAACTGTCTGCATAGACTCACTGGGCAGAAGGGCCTGTTCCCATGCTCTATGAATCAATGACTCATATTCTAAATCAGTCTATTATCGCTTAAGTTGCTCAGAATACTAACTATTGCATATATATATATGTGTATGGTAGCTCTCTGCTGTGTATAAAGAAGTGGGTCAGTATAGATCATATCTAGCTGTTAGCCAGGATTGATTACTGTAGGGACACCTCCAGTTACACATTTAAAGATTGCTTTGTGCATCTCTGCCACGGGCATGGCATCAGCCATAAATATCATTGCAACCATCAATGCTTAAAGATAAAAATCCTTTGTAGATTCTCATTTTGTCCTTAAGTCAAGTCCCAGCCACCCACAATTTCACCTGTGATGTTATCACCCAGAAAGTCAGAAACATCTAAATCTCGTTTTTTTACCAACCATTAATTACAAGTCAACTACCTGTCAATTAAATATTCCCACCCATTAGAGATGATGGATAACTGTTGTGCCTTAGGGCTTGATAAAGACAGCAGAAGCACCTGATGTCCATTCACCGTTTATGGGGTCAGGGCTACTTTGTAACTCATTGTGAATCATCCAAACTGTTGCATTCAACCTGCGTTCATAGATGGGAGGTCTTGGTGTGTGTCAGGGATGAATTACATGTTGCTTGAGGAGATCAGCACAAGACCAGTTAAACACAATGATACTTGTTAAGGGCACTCCTGAATATGAAAGATCACAGACACCTGCATCCCCTCTCTTGAAAGCACAGATCACTTTTACGTATTAGGAACTGCTGAGGAATATTTCCTCTTCCAGACAAAGAAATGGAGATGGGTACTTTGTAATATCACACATTTGCTTCAAGATCACTTTGCCCTATGTTAGAGTTCTATTAAGTAAATCAATATTTCACTTGTGAATCTGTAGGAATCATCTACTGCATCTGGTGCTCCCGTTGTGGTCTCCTTTACATTGGAGAGACTGGGCACAGACTGGGAGATCACTTTGTTGAGCATCTTGGCTCTGTCCGCCCAGTGGCCACCCCTTTCATTTCCCTATCCTATTCCCTTGCTGGCCTATCTGCTAGACTGAGGCCACCTGCACACTGGAGGAACAACGTCTTCCAACTGGGTACCTTCCAAATAAATGGCATTAACATTGACTTTTCCAATTTCTGTTAAATCTCTCCCCATTTCTTCTTCTACCTGTTGCCCTTCCCCCAGCTCTGTCTCTCTGTCTCTCTGTCTGTCTGTCTGTCTGTCTCTCTCTTTCTTTCCCTCTGTCTCCTTTCACAGAGCCAAAATCAATTCTCCCCTTTCTTCATTTCATATCCAATTAACATCTTTTGACTGTTGATCTGGACTCCTCCTCCTGCCATCCGTCAGATGCCTTCCTGTTTTATACTTAAACAAAGAAGGGCTCAGGCCCGAAACATCGGTAATCTATCTTTACCTCCTATGGATGCTGCAAGACTGTTTGTTCAGCATTTCTGAGTGTTTTTACTACAACCATAGGGTCTGCAGACCTTCACTACATTAGAGTTTAATCACACTACAAAGTCAGCGTCAGTGCAAAGAGGATTCGGCTTCACTCTGACCTAAAATTGTATGGTGTAAACTTAATGTTAAATCCTACATTAGCCATTCTCTCTTCCAGCAAACCTTGGCCTGCTAAGATAGATTCATTCTGGAATAAGTATTCTGAAACTCAGGATGACCACTCAAACCAGGCTGAATTCTAACTGGCTCCTTTATTGCGAATTCATAATTCTTCAAGTGATCATTCTGGCTTTTGTGCTTTAATTTTCAAATAAAATTGGAGTGATTTGAATTGTTCATAATCTATTTTGGTTGATTTTGCCACATCTTAATTATTGTATGATGTATTATATATTTACTTATATGAATGAAAAATTAGATGACATCAAGTTAGTTGCAAAGTTACCAGCTTTTATTTCTATGAATAATTCATAGCTTGGCTCAGCACACTTTTTTTTTTTGGCTCAGCACACTTTGAAGATCATGGGTTTCTCACTCAAAAACTCAAGAACTTCACCTCAGGTACTCACTGGCGTACTCTCGGAAACAAAGTCACTTCAGGCAGCATGGTTAGAACAACACTGTTCCAGCGCCGGTGATCGGGACCAGGATTTGAATCCCATCCTATCTGTAAGGAGTTTGCACGTTCTCCCTGTGTCTGCGTGAGTTTTTTCCGGGTGCATGTGCATGAGTGTGTGCAACGACAAATGTTTTCCTCCCATCATTCAAAATGTTCTGGGCATTGTAGGTCAATTGGCCATAATTAGGCGGCAAGGGCTTGAGGGCCAAAAGGGCCAGTCACCATGCTGAATGCCGACATTAAATTAAATTTAAATTTAAAAGAAAAAAAAATTATAGTTGATCGTTCTTACTTTATCAAAGTTGCTGTTGATTCCTTAACAACTGCAAAGTCCTTCAAAGTTATTGGGTTTGATTTCGTTTTGGATTGTTGAACCTATAATCAGGAGCCAATAAAAATGCTAGTTCTCAACATGAGCAACTTTACTATTTGTCCAATTGGCAATTTGTAATGTTCAATAAAAAATATTGCTATTATATATCTCAATTGAAGAAAAATACTTTTTCTTTCTTTAACAATTTAATTCTTAATATTTCTACAAATTGTCAAAGTCACATGCACAATTTTTAATGGTTTTATTTCAATGAGAATAAAGTCCAGAGAAAAGTGCATGACAAATTGAAGATTTTCTCTCACCTCCTTCACAAGTCAAAATGACCCTGCTATCTGAAAAATAACCATTCTCTTTCATTTTAGTTAGGAGGGTTAATATCAGAGCATAGAAAAAAATCAGAAATCTCACACCAGTGAAGTGGACCGATAATGCTGATTCTAAGGCTTTGGGCCAAAGAAAATTGATGTCTATATCTTGGGGGACACATTTTGGTTTGGGCAGGTGTTTTATCTCAATCTCCACTTCCTTTGCCTGCCTGACGAAAAATGTTTTGAAAGAACAAGAACTCACATCTGGTACCAAGCTTGTGGTCTACTGAGCAGCACTGATTCCTACCTTTCTGCATGTGTTGGAGCCATGGGTAACTTATGTCTACATCTCAAAACCTGCTTGTGCAAAATCCTCCAGATACATTGACAGGGTTGACAAACCAATGACAAGATCCTTCCCGAAGCCAATGTCACTGACGTTGATCATCTACAACCAAGTCTGATGGGTATGACACCTTGCTCATTTGCTTGACGCCAGACCCTAGAACCAAGCCCTCGACTCCAATGTGCATAGTATCAAGTGATTCTCAGGAGGACAGACAAAATGTTTCAAAAGCATCCTCAAAGGTCCCTGAAAAACTGCACCAACCTCATTAGAGTCTACAAATCCTGTGCAGGACTCACTATTCATCACAGTGACCATAAATTGTGAAAGAAGCAGGACATCCTCATCCCCCCCGGGGATTTGCTGAAGAAAAATATCTGGCAGGTGAGAGTGGTAAACCCAATATTAACCTAAATGGCTTATAGCGCCAGGATTCCAGGCCTGGGGGTCAATGAGGGATCAGGGATGCTATGAGGGCGGTCGATGCTCTGACCTGTTTGGGGCCCCCTGACCTCAACCCTCAAGTGTTACTAAAAGGAATGGATGAAGGTCTGGCAGAGGATGAGGTTTGTCTGCATTTTAGTGAGGCATTTGATTGGCTCCACACACTCAGTCATAAGGCTTGGGATCTCTGGATGTGTGGATTCAGAAATGACTTAACTGCAGAAAGCATTTGGATGTGACATCATCTTGCCTCGTCCCTATTTTGTCCCCCATTTAAGAGAAAGTTGGATGTGTACGTGGAGGAGAGGGGGTTGGAGGGTTATTGGCGGAGAGCGGGAGGTTTGAGCTAGTGGAGTTGTTCTAGTGAACCGGTGCGGACTCGAAAGGCCAACATGGCCTGTTTCTGCTCCGTAAATGGTTATATGGTTATATGGTTATGTGTGTGCTAATTACAGTCCACAAGGGCATTATGCCTGTACCTTTCATTGGACCTGCAAATGTTTAGGAAAGAATAGTACTTCTCAATTTAAAGAAGTTAGGGGATCTAACCCCATAAGACATAGGAGCAGAATTAGGCCATCCAGCCCATCGAGTCTGCCCCACCCATCAATCATGAGCTGATCTAGTTCAGCAACAACTGCTGAACATGGCATGTGTGCAATGTGTGTGCAATGACAAATGTTTTCCTTCCATGTGCTTCATGTTGGATGTAAGCCTTGGTTGGGACTTACACAAATAATAAGTTATGTAGAGTGATATGTTTATAAGTACCTTAAATCCAGAAACACCTTCAATGACTTTTGTACAAGAAAATCTTTTGATTATGTTATCTTTCTGTTAATAGAGTTTTTATAGATGTTGTTGTCTACCCAGTATATCTTGGCTACGATAGCCATACTGCTTGCTGTGTAGTAGCTGGGAACAACAACCTATAGGTCAATAAAGAGCCCTGTATGTAGCAGGAATATTTCCAATGTAATTTGTATTCCATTTTTCCAGTTGGTAAATACCCTGTGTGGAACAGAGCAAGACAAAAGGTCCCAATGCCCAACTTTGACTGACCACTTCTCTTCATGGTTGCTACCTGTCCCACTTCATACCTCCATCTTCTCAATGTTCAATCTCTGTTTAAGATGGTCTCAAATAGAGTAAGTGTGGCATAGAGCATGGACTAAGATGGAGGGATGAACAGGTCAATTTTCCAAATGTTGGTATTTCCTTGCCTTCCTGTGCATGCCCATGTACTAAGTACTGTTGGAATCAGCAAGATAACCTGGTAACACCTACTTTGGGCTATACTGGATCCACTCTCAGTTATACATCCCTCCTTGTTCCAGTGAAGTCATTCAAAATCAAATTTGGTCCCCAACATGTCAGAGTGAGGCTTGAACCCTAAATTTCACCACTCAAGTAAAATTATCACTGAACAATGCTGCCTTCAGAAGATAGTTTAAAGTTACTTAAGTCTGTGTATGGATGGATAACATTCAAATGGACTTACTCATCCTTGTTGTTCCCACCAAGACTAGTTAAATAACCAGTAGGTCAAATAAAGTTATAATTAAAGTAGGCTTCACTTCCTCTTCAGTTCATTGCTTGCTTGCAATGAATGAATGAATGAATGAGGGTGTTCAAAAATGGCATTTTATTGATTTGGATTTGTTTATATTACTGATCTCCAAACTCCTTGATGAGGTGGTATGTCAACGCTCAGATAGGTGCAAAACAGATTGAAGCCAAAATCAATCACCCGCAGAACTCCTCTGAGAACAAACCAATTTTTCATGGAAGAGAGGTTATGGGGAACCATATCCCAATTCTCGCATTGCACTGTAACCGAGGTCATTATGAACCTTTAGCGGTTTGCCAGGGTCTTCTTTATTAGGTGGCCTTTGTTAATTGTGAAACATTTTGCCAAACCTTGAAAATCCCATATTTGAAACAATCCTTTACTTCTACTTCAGAGTTAATAAATCAAATCAAATGAGTGCTTCGTAAAAGATGCTGACCATGATTTACCCACAATGCCTATCTGCAACCTCCTCACACTAGACAATTTGAATCTATAAGCTTATTCAATACTCTAAAATGCCAGATAAACTTTTCTCATTTGCTCTTAATTTGGTCATGCAGGATAATTCCAACATCTGAAGGTTGATTAAACTGCTTTTAAAATGCATTCCTAAAACCCCCACCCTTACCACCTCTGGTCCTTGTCAGCTTCTATAATTATTTCCAATCCAAAGCGGTCCTTAATGCGCTTATTAATCCAGCCTTCTCCTCAGTGTGAAGCGCGTTCAGCTCTATTAATTTTTAAAAATCCTTTTCACTGGGTCTGCAGATGCTTTGCTATTATGGGAAAGCTATTAGAAGTTAACACCTCCCTCCCCAGAGACTGGCATCTGCGCCTCCTCAAAATGCCACCCTCTCTCCATCACCAGCTGCTAAAGCAGAGTATTAAAATACAATGATGTGATCCTGTCAAATGCCTGAAATAACTGTTGGATAATCACTTCGGCTCAACCTCAGAGTAAGAGAATCGTGGGGCATTGCAGGATGATTTTTATTCGAGGCTTGGTGTTTGAAGAGTTTTTTTTAATTTCCAGTTAATGGGACTAATTTTCTTTCCATTATCAGGGAATTATATAAATCTTCTGTGTGTATTTTGCAAATAGTACTTTGGAGTAATGATGCAAACTAGGTTGGAACTTCATTCTGCACTGAAAAAGACATGACTTAGCTCAAGGCTGTCATTGCATTTTATTGTTAAATCTACTTACATAATAGAAACAGATTTCTCTTCGACTTAGTGTTCCTGAATACATTGGCCTAAATCATTGGGACTTTGTGTCCTTTGTCAAAATGACAAAATGTTAGCATTAAAATCTGATCTGTAATTTACCTTTCATTCACTCATTTCCCACCTGTTAAGACAGTTTTGGCAGACAATGTTTGAACAGGCATGATCTCTCACTTCGTTAATTTGCACTATGAGGGAAACCTACTGACATGGAAGGTCTAAAATGCAATCACAAACCTTATGTTGCTTAACAGAAAGAAAAAAAATAATTGGTGCATTTTAATATGACCCAGATACTGTACTTGGCCATCATGCTCTTGATTTTGGCAGCCCTGCCTCCTATTGCTGGATCAGCAATAACTATGCCTTGCAATGAGACTACAACAAATCAAATTTTATTTGAAAGAAATGCAGAGTTAAATTTTTCAAATAATCTTTTCAGTCTGTTTATTTTGTCACTGCATGTCCAACAAAAACTGTTGCGAGCTTCAAAATGAAAGCCAACAAGGTATTGAGGGGAACCAATACCAGTAAAACATTGGGAAGGACCACACTTGGGATTTCTGGATTTGAAAGCAAAATATTGCATTTTTTAATGTTGCTTCAAGTTGCAAAGTGCCATAAGGAATCATCTGAGTGATAAGGCTGGAACAGGTCAAACCTACAATGAAGCTAGACTGACACAAGTTCTAATGTGAAGAAATACCTGAAATTTTATAGAATAATAGGAAATCATATTTGGTCTATCAAGTACACATCAAAATTATATTTCAATATGTTTTCATGGTTGAGAACAATTTCTGCCATTCCATGCTTTGTTGTTTTGACCAAGTTCTTAATTTCTTGAAAAATATGGATTGGTAAAATGAGTATTCCAAAAAACAACTTATTGTCATGTAATAACAATATTACATGGAAGTTGCTTTGCCATCGGCAGAACTTGTCTGAAGTGCCTCCTACAGTCAGAGAAAGAGAAGCAAAAGAGAGTCCCTAAGGAGTCATTGTTTGTAGATTCACCTCCAGCACTCCCACAGCCATTGCAGCCAAACAGAGTCCAGTCCAAACCATCAGCTACCACAGCTCCAGATCCAAACCTCTGACATGATCAGGAAACCTTCATCTCCTTCGGCACACTCTCGCATCCAATTCTGATACCGGGTATCCTCCAGCCAGTCTCCAGCAGTCTGCACCCCGGTGTGAATCCCTTGACTTCAGTCTCCAGCAGAACGCAGACACCATTAATTCCTTGCCTTGAGTCACCCACGGCCTGCTGCCAGAGTGTTCTTCAGCCTCAGAGGCCCTGTCATCACAATCCCATAGGTCATCTCCTCTGCAGGGGATTATCTATTGGTGACCTGAGAAGTAGACTGGAGTGAGGAGTGTCAGTTATTTCACGTCGGCTTACTGCCTCAATTTTGCCACCATATTCTTTATGGCGTCATATCTCTTTAGATTAGCAATTATGTAAGGCATAGCACCTCACCTCCCTACCCCACAAGCTCCCCAATTTTCACAACCCAGTCATACTTTTACCTCCATTTTGGAGAAGATATGTCAGTTGTGTCAACTGTGAAAAAAGCAGACAATGGGTAAAATGTCTGAGCCTGTCCGCAAATAATGCCTTGCAGCATCATTTCACATCATGGCTGGTTTTATAATTTAATAATTTAATCAAGTGTTCGCACATAGCTCTTTCATCATAATGGGTAGAATTACATGGTCAAAAGTTGTACAGCAAACTCAAATGAGGAAATCTGGACAAAAGTCCCCAATGAGTTTTGATGTGTGCAGTTTATAATTTGAGCCAGTTCACGATCTAAGTTCCTCACTCGGTAACTCCTTTGCATTCTGTAGTGATCATTGCTATCTATCCTCAAAATTTATAAGAAGACAATTCTTATCAGAGAAACAATGTTATTCTCAAAGGATGATGGGAAATTGATTCAGCTCCCTCTATATTCTGTGGTCATTGGAATACAGTGAGGACATCAGGCAGTGACATCTTTGATGCCACTTCAGTGAAAGTGGAGCAGAAATACACATTGAAGAGGCCGGTGAGGCTCAATAGGGAAAGGAAGCCAGAATGGGAAGATGAAGGCCAGTTTGGTTGCAAGCAAAAGATCATACCTTCACCTGAGCTTCCACCAGGGAGTCTGCTACAGGAGGAAGGCATCGACTTCATGTCTCCAATGCCATGGAAATTCCATTCAATGGCACCAATGGCCATTTTGACAGATGTTCACGACTGTGTGTAGTTATGGGGCATAATGATGACAGCATGTGTAAACATGGAGTATGCTCCAAGTGATAGTATGCTTTTCCCTCATATTTATTTAGAAGTTTCTGGTCTCTTGTAGATGTTATTGTGGCAAGACACCTCCGCAGTTGTAATGCCATTCAAGAGTTGATTACAATTAATGACAATCACATTAAATTCTGACCTGGAAACGCCATTGGGACAAAAGTCACATTTTTCTACCCTAAATGATTGCTTCTTTATTAGTCTTACTGTGGCATGGCAAAAAGTCTATGGTTGGGAAATAAAAGCAGCAAAAATAGCAAAAAACAGCCCCAAGTCCTAAATGCCCTAAACGTAGGATCTGTGCAGATATTTGTAGGCAGAAGCAGTCAACTAATAGAGGGGACAGAGAGAGAGAGAGAGTTTGTGTGTGTGTGTGTGTGTGTGTGTGTGTGAGACAGACAGAGATAGGAGAGAATGAGAGAGAGTGAGAGTAAAGGAGAAAGAGAGAAAGAGAAAGGAGAGAGAAGGAGAGTCGTAGACTGAGAGAAAGAACATAAGAGAGAAAGAAAATAAGAGAGAATAAAGGAAAAAGAGAAAATGAAAGGACAGAGGGGGAGAGAAACTGTAAGTAGTGAGTCAATTTAGCCGAGAAAGCAATTAATCTTAAAACTACACCATTTTAAAATAAAATATGAAAGCATGACAGACAGTGTTGGTTTGCAACATGTCGGGTGCAACACGCTCAGCTCCACTGGTGTAAAGTGCAAAGACAGAGGCACTTGAATACTGTGGCATTGTTTTGGCAGAAAGCAGAAAACAATCTCTGCTAAAAACCTGGCAGTGTTTAATAAGGCTTGTAAATCATGCGTATTCCATATGGCTAATCACTGGACAATGGTTGTGTGGTTCCTGAACACTTTTGGTTGTATTTTTTATGGATTTTAGGTTGTTGATCATGAAAATCACCTTCAAAAATACTTATCACGTATCGCTTTTTTTTAGCTATAACCTATTTTTTGATATCCTGTCATATTTTAAGTCCACCGGTATATTGCCCACAAAGCAAGCTGCTTTTGGTCAGTCCAAGCCTGCCTGGGTATGCACTCAGTGCAGGTGCAAATGTTGCCTTAGGCCTGGTCATGATTGGAAGGCATTTAAAGATGTTGAAAATTTTCTTGCCAAATACAGAGCACCAAACGACATCCAGCTGATTGACAATGTGCTTCAAGCATACAAAACCATGAAGTGCATTGAAAATTCATTTTCTGCTTTTTGCATTTTGACTTCTTCCCTGCTGATCTTGGTGCAGCCAGCGATGAACAGGGTAAAAGGCTTCACCAGGACATTGCGACTATGGGAAAGCAGTATGAGTGCAACTGGAATCCATCAGTGCTGGCTGACGATTGTTGGGCACTAACATGAGAAGCCTCAAATGCTGAGTACAGCAGAAAATCATTTTTAGGTCCGTTGAACGAACACAATGTGGCAGCATAATTATCTGATTAACAATACTAATTTCAATAAAAGTTAATTTAATATTTCTCAAACCTCCTACATGATACAGCAAATGTGAAATTATCTTCTCGTTCAACTTGAAGTCATCTACAATAATCACCAATATTTTTTCAGGAAACAAACCTATTGAAAAAAATTGTTGTTCCATGTAATAATCCTAAGGTGAAATGTGCTGAGAATGTGGTGGTTCAGTAGTTAAAGAGAGTAATTCAGCCAACAACTGTTCAACAAAATGAGGAAGTTTAAATTTGGAACATACAATCTGAAAATGGGGGAAAATGTCAAAAATTATATATTCCCTCCTGAAAGTCCTATCACTGTTCTGTAGCTTTATAGAAATTTGGTCTATATTCCATTTTGGCACACAGCATTAGTATCAACCTCCAATTTCCATTAATCCTCCCATCCATTCTCTCGATTTCTCTCACCCCTCCGTCTCCATGCCTCCAGCTCCTGACCCCCTTTCTTCCTCCTATCAGAGAGCTATCCTTCTTAGCCCTCTTCCCTCTTTCCCCTATCTCTTCTCATCTATGTCCGTCTATAACCTCTTAGCCAGTGCTCCTCCCCCTTCCGCTCCCCTCCCCTCCACCCACCTTTTTGTTCAGGTGTCTGTCGGATTTTCAACATTCTCTGAAGAACAGCTCAGGCCCTAAAAAAAAACCTTTTACTTCTAATGGATGCTTGCATGACCTGCTGAGTTTCAACATTCTCTGAAAAGGAGCTCAGGTCTAAAACACCTTTTACTTCCAGTGGATGCTTGCATGACCTGCTGAATTTCTTTGCCATCTGCAGATTTTTCTTGTTTACCTGCAATAACTGCACTTATTCAAATAGTATCCATACATTTATTTTCAAAAAGGGAATGAAGGCTGTGGTACCTAGATAAAAAAAATGTTAGAAAGTCATGTGGTCTTACAGCATCATGATGGAATGTATACGTGTGACTAGGGCCTGATATGCTTCAGTTTTACATTAGAATAAAGCACTTAACCTTATTTAAAAGAGTCCTGCAGATCTTAATGACATTATCTTTTTTGATTGCTGAAAGTTATTTTTTAAAATTCTCTGCCCTGTCTCATTCACCCTCTATATAAGTGATGATGAGCTACAGTAAAGTCCTTGGTACCTGCATTGAATTCGCCCATCGTTATTGAATGAAGATCTACCGGGACCAATGCCTGAAGAGGGCGCACAAAATCAGTGAACCGGTGCGGACTCGAAAGACCAACATGGCCTGTTTCCGCTCCGTAAATGGTTATATGGTTATGGTTATCAGCTCTCTCAGCATTATTCAAAATTTATTGCTCCCAACTCCATGATACTGAAGACATGGACTGGTCTACTTATGTGATTGAACTGTCCCTGTTTAGGGCAATTCTTTGAAGTGGAGAATTCTGTTGAGAGTTATTAGTCCAAGAACCTTGATATAACAGGAGAATATGCTGCTAAGTTCTGGTTTCTCCTGTAATTATGTGCATGAACAGTAAGTAACTGTACTGAAGGTCCTGTAAATGCCCTCTGCATGTACATTGTCGGTACAAAAAAATGGAAATCTACATCCCTCCAGTGTGTCTTTCCATATGGTATGTAATGTCTTGTCCTATATTGCTTTACTGCGGGTTTGCCCATGATAGGAAGCTTTCATTACTTTTTTAGGAATGATTTTGAGTTAAACATGATTTTGGCATGGTCCCCTATAAACAGATCCCTCTCAGTGCTCTATTAAATGAAACACCAACCCATTAAAGTGTCCATCTAGTGGAGAAATAAGTTTTACAAGAGCACACAAACCGTTTATAGAATAAAATAAATTTTATTTTATTTAAAATGAAATAGAGAAAAAATGGTGCACCTGCATTGTTAGGTTGAAACTGACTACATTGCTAAAAGGCAAATAATTTTTGAGTTAATTGTTCTCATTAGGAACACAAGTAAAAAAAGTAAATAAATGATGTTGTTTCTTATATGTTCAATTTTTGATGAAGATTTACAATAATTCTTGTAAAATTCATGTCCCATTTTAACTCCAAATTTGTTTTAAGGCCTGTAGAATAAAAAAAAATGTATCTGGTGAAGGATTTGGGGATTTAACTTTAGGGGAGAGGTTCATTGTCAGTGTTCAGGAAGGCAGCAATTGCTGAATGAAGGGAGGTACAGTTTCCATGGTGACATTGATGCCTTCCACTGAGGCCTTCAAGCAGCTGAAGACAGAACAGGATTGGCCCTGAACTGAATGGTAGAGCACTTGATTGATACTTGAAGTCGACAATTTATTTTAAAAAAAATGTCAGATGGAAGGAGTTTTCTCAGGTTAGAGAGAGCAGTCTACTAATTCTCTTCACACCTTCTTTAGACAGAGGCTCATGCAGGAGTTTTGAGAGAGCAGTCACAGCCAAGGAACCAATCCCAGTGGAGCTGATGGGAATATCACATGAGTCCGCTGCAGCAGTGGACATATGTAGTGTTAATATCGAAGCATGAAAATGTGGAAAATTGCTAATCAATCATTTCATCGCAATCCATTTAAAAGAAATTACTTCTGATTGCTGTGTTTGACCAGTACTTGAAACATGTCTGCACTTACTTTAGCTTGATAATCTAAAGACTGTTCAACATCATGACGTGCTCTAATTGGAAATGACTATCATCTTAGAACATATAATAAATATAAATAAATGTTACGTTTCAGAATATAAGAACAAACATGACAAAGGTTTATGCTTGCTAAAATAAACTGACTTTCTCTTTCTTATTTGTTCTATACTTGATGTGGATTTACAATGAATCTTGAAAAGTTGAATGTATGTGAATTATCTCCAGATTTGCTGGAATAGAGTCCTGCGGTAAATTGATCACAAAAACACCACCATGATTAGTTCAGCTTTTACAAAGCTGGTCCAAGACTGTGTAAAAATGTCAGACCACCTACCCTGGGATATCTGTGTAACATCACAAGATTTATCTCCGTTGAAGACAGTTAATGGAAACAAAATGAACCAAGGCATGGTTGTATGGAGCTGTTGTCATGGGGTGTCCCTAATTTCGACATTAATGATGAACAAAATCGATATCTCCCAAAGTTAAGTGTCATGCAGTAAAAAAAGGCTTTGGATCCCTAAGGAGAATTTACGTTTGATGAATCGTATACACAGCAAATCTCATGCCAGCAGTTAATTCCCTCATTAACATTCAAGACAGCCAATTGGAAGTGATGTTGAAAGGGCAGGCTTGAATATGTGTGGATCTCATTAACAGCATCAGCGTGTCAAGAAGCAGAAAACTGTTGTCAATTGTTTATGAGGTTGTCAGCATTCAGAAGCCTGAATTCACTTAATTATAATAATGAATTTTGTTGATGTAACTGATTTGTATATACACTGCCACAGTGGATTTAACAGAAATGCAATAAAGAATAAATGGACCAGAGGAACCGGCTTAAGGTTTGCTCTGAAGGTTTCATGTCATAATTCATCCAGGAGAACTGAGATTAATTTCCATGTCAACACACTAGGGCCCAGAAATTCATACTGTCTGGTCTTTAAGTATCATTAGACACAGCAAGTGATCCTATGGCTAAGAGCATAGAAGTAGAAACAGGAGTAGATCATATAACCGCTCAAATCTGTTCCTCTTTTCAATAGGATCCTGATTATGTTTTTCACTCTGAGTTCACATATAATCCCCATAGAAAATAAGTACAGCAGAAGGCCTTTCAGCCCTTCAAGCCTGCATGACCACTCATGGCTGATCATCCATCTTCAGTACCCTATTCCTTCTTTCTCTCCCTACACCTTGATCCCTTCAGTCAACAGGCCCTGAACCAACTCCCATTTGCAAAGAAAGACTCAGGAACTGGCCTCAACAACTTTCCGTGGCAGATGGTTCCACAACTCTCTGAGTGAAGAAATTTCTCCTTATCTCAAGTCCTAAATGGCTTACCCTTTACCCTTAGATTGTGACCTCTTATTCCCCAGCATCAGGAACATTTTTCTTGCATTCAACCTGTTTAGTCCTGTCATAATTTTATGTATCTCCATGAGATCCTTTCTCATTCTTCTAAATTCTAATGAACAGTCTATCCAGTCTTCTTTCATACGTCAGTCCTACTATCCCAGGAATCAGTCTGCATTCCCTCAATAGTGAATCATTTCCATTTCTTCTCTTAGTTTTATATTCTCAATGATTAAGCATCTAGATTCATTTGAGGGAAAGAATTTCAAAAGGGTTATAACCATCTCAATGGAGATATTTCTCTTTCTCTCAATCCTGGATGATTTACCCCTTATGCAAAGACTATGCCTTGATTCTCCAACCAAGGGAAACAGCATATCAGCATGTATTCTGTCAATCTTTCTCTTTAATCTTTATTTGTATTAGCGACATGATCAAAGTTTGCATGAGAAACTAGTCCACAGATCACATCTAAAAAATCGAGGCAAGCTGCATGCACCTGCCTTGTCAGCAACAGCTTGTGTATGGAACCTGAGTTCTAAGGCCACTGTCTCACAGTTTCAATCCTGAGCTCTGGTGCTCCTAGATATCATAGATTAGAGAGGGGCACCTTCTTCACTCAGAGGGTGATAGGCACATGGAACAAGCTGCCAGAGCAAGTTGTAGTGTTACTTTCAAAAGGTTTGAAGACAGGTACAAAGGTGGAAAGGTTTAGAAGGATGGTCTGAATCCAGATAAATGGGACTAGTTTGGTTAGCATGGACATAATGGGCTGAAGGGCCTATTTCTAGGCTGTAGAACTCTGTTATCTTTGTGGAATTTGCTCTTCATCACGATGGTTCCCCTGGATGCTCTAGTTTCCTCCTATGTCCCAAGAAGGTGCAAGTAGGTTAATATACATCACCCCTTTTGTAGAGAGAGTAAATTTCAGGACTACAAAGAAGGGAAATGAGACTGATGGGGCTGTTTTATTTGGAGAAGGCATGAATCCAATAGATTAAATGACCTCGTAATAAGAAATGGAGCAGGTGTGGAGGTGAGACATGTTGCAGGCCAGTAGAGGCCCTCAGGAGAACTGTGGAGGAGGAGAGAAATGACTCTGAGCTTCCTGACTCCAATTTGAACATTCCAACTTATGATGAGTAAATTTGAATAATTAAATGTGCATCATTTTGTATTTGAACTGTACTTTCCCCCCTCCCCCTCAAAAGACGAACAAAGTGTGGGTGGTACACTCCTCCTCTATTAAGGGTGTAGTAGTTATGAAGTCTCTCAACACAAGGAAAATTATCCTGATGTTGATCTATTGAATCTGACACTACCTTCGAAGTAATCCCTCTGAGAAGGTGACAGGTAATTCATTTTGAGACAATGCCTCCTCTCCCTTTGATGTCACCTACGCATTTTCAATGAACACATGCTCTGAATTGAGGAACATAAGGAATAGAAACAGGAGTCGGCCATTTATCCTCTTGTGTCTGCTCTGACAAAGAATAATCTCATGGCTTGCCTTCTACCTTGCCATTATTTTCCCGCACAAAATCTGTATCGTTTGAATCCTTCAAGTCTGAAAGGCCATTGATTCTTCTCTTGAATATGATCGGAGTCTGAAACTTCACCGCCCTCTTGGGTAGTGAATTGCTCAGATTTACCTCCAATCAACTTCTTTTCCTCTCTGCACTGAACAGCTGATTTCTGACTGTGAGACAATAATCGCTGGTTTAACTAGCCAGGGAAAATATCAACTCTGCCATAGTAGCAATTCAGAGTAAAATAAACAGGTTTATTTCAAGAAGCCCTGTCAATAATTCCTACAATTGCAACGAGTAATGATCTGGTTGCATTTGAGTACACTTGAATTTTAATTAAATCAGGGATTTCAAACATGCTAAACTGGATCTATGCCCATTTTATTTATTGTTTAGTTTACATTCCTAAAAAAAAAATGTTTGTTCAATTACTTTCCTTTTTGTAGTGGTTGTTAGCTGTGGTTAAATAACTCTCTTATGCAATTTATAAATGAAATGATCCTTAAAGTTTTAATGGATCACCATTTCCACTGCAGAGACTGAGTGCCACTCCTATTCTTGGTTCCAGAAACCTCACCTCAGGCATTTACTATTAACTGAAGTTGCTTTGATATTGAGAATAATAGATCGTCAAGTATTGTACAATAATATCAGGAAGTATTTAATGTGAAACAACAAAGGATAACTCCGGCCATGTTATCAATTGTTGTGTTTGGAAGAGTATCAGGTTTGGTGGGTTCACAGAGAGACGAGTCTGGACACAAATGTTACAATCACAGATAACTTTAATGAGCACACAGGAGACAAACAGGGGAGAATGTCAAATAATAATCAATTACTATATTACTAAACAACTATGTAGACATTCACATCTGACCCAAGTTGGACTCCGATACCAGTGGCCGCCTATACTCTACATGTTCACACACGTTTACACCCTCTACAGATAGGGACTTTCACACACACTCCCTGTTCCCTGTACTAACAGGACTGTGGCTTTCATTAAACATTGACCTATTGCAGTACTACAGCTCAGCTTATGTGTAGTGCACACCTTCCCCATGACATTTCCAGCAATAACCATGGTAGAAACCTGGCATGTAGTGAAGTCTGGGGCTTGGAGCATGAGGAAGAGAGGAAGAATGTGTTATGCTTTGATGTTATATACAGTTCTGATCTGGGCACCTGGCTAAGATAATTTAAATGATTATCCTAGATAAATGATTACCCGAGATAATTTAAATGAGCCAACAGCAAGGTGTGCACTACGTGCCGGTGTGGAGTGATACAGCGTGTTGGTGGCAGAGGTTGCTACATGGCATGAGTGGTATCATATTGCTGCAGGCACAGTCACACAGGAGGGTAGGGATGCTCGAATTGAGGGCCATGTTCTGGAAAAAGGTGGCCTGCCTGTCCGTTTTCTCACCCAGGACACGCAGCACCGATGTCAACTCTGCCATTTGCTCTGCCTGCTTGGCTCCTTCCACCCGGCGTGATGCATCTTCCTTCCCCCTCCCTCAGTGCCGCAAGCATCGCCATCTCATGATCCCTTTTGATCTCTGTACACAAGCGATCCCTCTCACCTTCCTCCTTGTCCAAGGACACCAGCATGGTCTCCAATTCTTTGGAGAGAAACTGAGCCTTCATCAGCTCCTGACACTTTCTCCTTGGCTGGGGTACTGCAGAACATAGCAAAAAAAGGGAAATCATTAGTGGACTGCACACTTTTGGCACATAAAATCCAAAATGAATTATTACCTGGCTCCTCATTTGCCCCTGCTGCGATTTCACCATCCATGTTGTTCCTGCTGGAGATGTCCATATTCTGAACACTTGCGGTGACCTGAGCCGCCTCGGGCCATGTGTCTCCCACATCGCACTACTGGTGGTCACCTGAGATGACACAGGGATGAGGTCGGGGGAAGCAAGACCCTCCATTGCACTAACAAGGCTCAAAGGTGTTGTTGAGCAACTATTCCCCCAAATGTTGTGGCATAGATCGAAATACTGCCACTCCAAATGTCTGCTGCCACTCCTCCTGTTGTGATCCATCACACTGTGAAACTTATTTCTCAGGCTTTTAATGTGGTTGTGACCATGTGCTGAAAGTGCATTGGTCAGCCTTTCAAGGTAGGGCCATCCTTCATTGTTTTGGTAAATGTGTCTCTTGACCACCCTGATCTCTGCATCTCCCCAATTAAAACTCATTTTCTCACTGCTAACTGTTGGACTGTGGATAGGAACATACCTGCAATGTGTTCCCTGCTGTGCACACAGTCGGGGTTTTATAATTCACGCTCCTGTGTCTCAGGCTGATGGTGTCATCAGCCCGCGCCCCCCCCCTCCCCCCCCCCCCCCGGCAGCCGCTAGCAGCAGCAGTTCATTTCATGAAGTGAGGTGGAGTGCTCCGCTCCACCTCTGCCACGAGCCTGAAGAGGGACCTTGGAGCCACCCACAGAGCGTTTTTGCAGGTAAGGCCTGCAACAGGAGGGTGGAGAATTTCATAGATTTTCTTAATCTATAAAAGGGCTGTAAGTTTCTCCTGGGAATTCATAATATTCTAGACAGGCAGGGAGGCCACATGTTTCTCTACAATCCACATATAACATCGGTGCTGATTTTATTTTAAAAAAATTTTAATTTAATTTTGAGATATGGATGGAATACATTGTTCCTTAACTTTATTGCAAAGCCCAAGGAGATATATTGACATACAGTATTTCTTCACAATAATATTGACTAAATTACCATATGTTAGCACTAATAAAATAAAAAAATAAGAGCGGAGTAGGAGTAAAATTTGGAAGTAATAAGCTCTAGAACTTGTACGATCTAATCTCATGAGCAAAGTATACCATCCTGAAATTGCAGTAAGTTGTTTTTTTTTGTCCATTTTAGCTGCCCATTCAGGAATGTTACAATGAATGATGTGTTGTTTATAGGTCCCAGCCAAATTGAGCCAATCAGGATTTTTAAACTGAAGGCATGTAATGGCACAATCAGTGAAATTTGCCTTAGCATGGGCAGTCTAAAAAGGAAAGTGCAGGAATTTTTAGTCACTTCCTGCACCGCGATTTATCCTGCAGGACCCCTACTAGTTTTCGGGGGAAGCCTGCAGTCCAAATCGCACTGCAAAAGCCCACCTCATGAATCCAACATCCAGCTGATGACTCAGGCCACGCTGCTCCATGTAAAAGCACCCGGACTAACGCGCACAGGAACTTAGGGCGTGCAGTGTAAACGACCACAAGGTGAGTAATTATGTTAATTTATCTGAAAAGGTTCACAGATTTTTCCAACATTGCTGACTAAGAAACACTAATGTTACCAGCTAAATTACCTACTCGGAAAACATTAATACGTAAAATCAGTAAAGTTTGTGGAGCTTTCCACTTTCAATGCATTTTCCTTTTCACTCGCTCTTTTACATTAACAGACTTTATTTGAGTTGAATTAAAAAAAGAAAGTTATTAAAGTAAGACTGCCAGCCCCTCTCATTCTTGTTATTTTGATGAAAGTTTCTCTAGTCCAAATATCGTTCATCAAGCTATTATTTTAAATAATTAATGTCACATCATACCAATGATTTCAGAAAGTCTTTGTTCTTCATTTTACTTTTTGGTCTGTCTACAAACATCAGGCAAATGCTCTAAGCAGTTTACTGACTGATGAAAAAACTGATATGAAAAGTAATTTCTCTTAAACCACATAGTCCTATTTTTTTTATCAGCTATTAAAAATAAACTATGCTGACCGAAACTCCAGCATCAGCAGTAGAATTTCCCCCACCCCTGCAGAGGAGGTGGGGAAGGTGCTGAGAATGGACCGAGCATTGTTTCAGAACTCATTTTCTCCCAGAGGTAGCAGAGCAGAGGCAACCAATAGAAACCATGGGCTGCCTCACACTGAAACAACACCTCCATGCGGGGGGGGGGGGTAAAGCAACCTAGAAATTTGATCTTGATGTCTTCGCTTAAAGATGTGAAATCACTGCCTGAGGTCAAAATTGCTTCCAAAATCCCCCCCCACCTGGTTAAGTTCTATGAAGTTTTGCACAACTCTGGCTCTGAAACTTTTATAGACTTCAATGGAATGAGTTTTAGAAGCAGGTTACAACATGCTGAGGTTGAACAATGATCTTCACCATTCCTGACACCTCAGACAATGAAGTAGTTCACAAACAAATGCAGCAATGTCCAGACCCAGTCTGATAGATAACCGGTCGTTAATGATGATGGTATGGTAATAATTGCAGTTAATTTATTGTCATACACTGAAGTACAATGTATCTATGCACCAAATTTCTTACTTGCTGCAGTCAAACGAGAACACATATAATAATATGCAAACTTACTCCAGTACACAAAGAGCAAATACATACAAAATGGGGAATAAATATTCAAAGTTACAGTTAGTGCAAGAAGAAAAGTTTGAAAAAAAATTTTCTTCTTTGCACTAACTTTTTGATGCAAAAGTGCAGAAAGGTTGTTTGTGGTTTCAGAATAGTTCATGGTTAAGGTAGTAAGGGGAGGTTCAAGAGTCTGATAGTCATTGGAAAAAACCTGGTCTTGAACCTAGAGGTTCTGAACTTCAGACTTCTGTACCTTCTTTCTGAAGAGAAAGAAAAGTACCAGGGGTGTAGGTTAATTGGGTGTAAATTAGGCGGGACGGGCTTGTGGGCTGAAATGGCCTGTTCCCGTGCTCTAAGAAAATTTAGCTATCTTCCCCTGATATTCAATCACTATCAATATCCCGGGAGGTACTATTTACCAGAAGATGAACTGGAGTAGGTCATATTTACAATGTGTCCACATGTCAATGTGTTAATGAATCAATGTGCCCATGATCAGAGACTCTACAAACTTTACTGATCCTCTAGTGAGTAATTCACCTCCTAAATTCTGAAGCCATGAGAGTGATGGAATACGTTCCATTTGCATGGGTGAACACAGCTTCAACAACATTTCTTCTTTCTTTGGCTTGGCTTCGCGGACGAAGATTTATGGAGGGGGTAAAAAGTCCACGTCAGCTGCAGGCTCGTTTGTGGCTGACAAGTCCGATGCGGGACAGGCAGACACGGTTGCAGCGGTTGCAGGGGAAAATTGGTGGGTTGGGGTTGGGTGTTGGGTTTTAACATTTAACAACACTGTAAATGGTATGGCAACCAGCTTCATTGACACCCCCATCTACAACCATTCACACAGTTTGTACTAGGATGCAGCGCAGCAACTCACCAAGGGTCCTGAGATGGCACTTTTCAATCCCACAACCGCTCGCAGCCAGAAGGACAAAGGCAGCAAAAACATCAGAAAACCACCACTGGGACGTTGGCCTCCAAACCACACTCTCCTGTCTGGAAAAGATACACTGCTGTTCCTTCACGATAGAACATAGCACGTAAAATAAAGAACATTACAGCCCAGTACAGACCTTTCAGCCCTCAATGTGCTGACCTATATATTCCTACAAATATAGTACTAAACCCTTCTTACCTCATAACCCTCTATTTTTCTTTCATCAGTGAGCCTGCCTGAGTTTATTAAATTCCCCTAATGTTTCAGCCTCCTCCACTGCCCCTGGTAAGGCATTCCAGGCACCCATAAATCTTTGTGAGATGTCCACGGGTGTTTGCTTTTCGTGCCTTGGGAAAAAGGGTGCTAAGGCTCTTCAGAATCTTGTTGACCTCTATTAAGTCTCCTCTCATCCTTCCTCGCTCCAGAGAGAATAGTCCCAGCTCTGTTAACCTTGCTTCATAAGACATTTTCCAATCCAGGCAATATCCTGGTAAATCTCCTCTGCCCTCTCTCCACAATGCTCACATCTTTCCAATAATGAGATGAGCAGAACTGAACACAATACTCTAAGTGTGGTCTCATCAGAGATTTGTAGAATTGCAACATTACCTCTTGACTCTTGAATTCAATTCCCAGAATAATGAAGCCCAGCATCCAGCAGGCCTTCTTAACTATCCAATCACCCTGTGTGGCAACATTGAAAGATATATGGATTTGGACCCCCAAGGTCCTTCTGTTCTTCCACACTGTTAAGTATCTGACCATTAACCCTGTACTCAGCCTTCTGGTTTTATCTTCCAAATTGCATCACCTTACACATCCAAATTGAACTCCATCTGTCATTTTTTCACCCAACTCTGCATCCTGTCTATATCCTTTTGTAACCTACGTCAACCTTCAGCGCTCTCCACAACTCCTCCAACCTGATATCATCTGCAAACTTACTGACCTTCCATTTCTTCATCTAAGTCATTTATAAAAATCACAAAGAGCAAGGGTCCAAGAACAAATCCATGTGGAACTCCACTAGTCACTGACTTCTAGACAGAATACTTTCCATCCACTACTACTCCCTCCTTTATACATGCAAGCCCATTTTTAATCTACAAGACAAGGTTACGTGGATCCTATGCCTCATGACTTTAATCCACAGCTGGGTTAAAATCCTGGAACTCTCTCCCCAGTGGCATTATGGGTGCACCCACACCTCCAAGTTAGCAGTGGTTCAAGAAGACAGTTCCCCACTGTTGTGTTTGGGAAGTCTCAGGAATGATTTAGATTAGGTATTAAACCTTTTTATAATTTATTTTTTGATAATAATCTTGCTACATTTGAGCAACTTTCTACCAAATTTAATTTACCAAATTCTTATTTTTTTTTAGATATTTACAAATTAGGACTTTCTCCATTCCCAACTATCAAACTTTTCGCAGGTTCCTGTTGTGTATTCGATAGAAACAATTTACATTCTTCAACCTCTCAGAAAATCTGTTGTATATGATGTTTTGTTGAAATCAAGGGAAACCTCAATGGATAAAATTAAAAAGACATGGGAGCAGGACCTCCATATTTCAATTTCTGAAGTTTCTTGGAATTTCATTTTTGTTGATTAATATATCCTCTCTATGTGCCCATCACTCGCTACTGTAATTTAAAGTTGTGCATAGATCTTATACGATGAAGTTAAATTAGCTCGTATTTATCCTAATATTAGCTCTCTTTGTGACAGGTGTAAGTATGAGGATGGTTCATGAATTCATATATTCTGATCTTGTTGAACCCTTGTCAAATATTGGAAAGAAATTTCCCATACTTTATCAATAATTATTAATGCAAATTTAATATCAGATTCATTAATAGTCTTGTTTGGGATGGTTGAACAGAAGATAGTGAAATTGTTTTCACTCAATTACATGTAATAGCCTTTGCTTCTCTCATTGCAAGACGAGTAATTTTGATCAGATGGAAAGATGCTGCCCTGCCCACTCATAATCATAATATGATATGATGTCATATTTAACTTTGGAGAAAATATGATGTTCAAGAAGTGCTTTAAATTTAAAATTTTCTGATCTTTGGAGCTTGTTTTGAATTACTTTCATAACCTTTAATGGGAATGATAATTATGTAACTTGTGTTTCTTGTGGATTTGTATTTCTTCCTATTGTACTTTTTCTTTATAGGACCATGCAACTTTGGAATGGTTTAGGGTTTGGATTATATAATCCTATTTTAAACTTTTCTTTTCTCCATTATTTTTTCTTCTTTTCTTTCAATATATTATTCCATCAATAATGTTGTACAATGTAAAAATAATTCTGTTAACCAGTTTGCTTACTGTGTTACAGCTGTATCAGTGTTATGTATCAATATTTTTTCTTTATGTATCCATTATTATACAAAAACTTAATAAAACTATTGAAAAAGAAATCTGAAATCTGAATAGATTATGAAGTGTGAGAAGAATGATAAGAGATGAGAATGTGCTTTGCCCCTTGTGTAAAGAAGATCGCTCTCCTTGGCCCCAGCACAGACACCAAGGCCTTCAGAGTCTCAAGGGAAAATTGTCTATGTTCTACCGTCACTTGCAGTAAGTTACAAAAGAATTCAAAACAATGTGCTTAAATCAGGGTCAGTCTTTTATTAAAGGCACCACCTTTAATGAGTTAGCTTCAGCTGGTATGATCCATTCACAAATTAGGTAGCATGCCCAAAAGCAAAGTATTTTGTGGGTGGTTTGTTGCTGAATTTCAGTTGGTGGGGTTGTTCCTCAATTTTTTTTAATGTGCAATGTATAAGAAAACCCCTGGTATCCAGAATTCAAGCCACCAGCATCCTCAAGCAACCAACAAAAAAAAGGAAAATAAATTTTAAAAAAGTAAAAAAATACGTAAGATTAAAATTGTAAAAGTAAATGTTCTCTAAAGTAACATATAAACCTTTGGTGAAGATGGGAGCAAATATTCAGCCAGCGGAGGGCTTTACTTGTAGCAGCTGCTTGAATAAAGTTTGAATAAAGCTGTGTTTAAATAAAATGGCATTGTCCAGGATGAAGAGCTGGTTGATGCCGCTCGCTGTTGGGGTGACTCTCTTAAAGTATCTTTTTATCCCTGATTAGTAAGAGTTGCCCTGGTTGGAGGCTTTAGTTGTAAATTTGGGGTTAATTCTCTAAAATGTTATTGTTCATCTTTCGGGCAGCTCCATGGAGGGGGAGGAACCTGCAGATGCAGCGACAGTTAAATATTTTCAAAGAATGTGACTGAAAATAGAGTAAAATGCTTTAAGGTTAATATATTCATCCAAGTGAAGTTTGTTCAGTGTAAGTATTGTGCAGTAATTTTGTCTTTTGTCTTTTAGACTGTTGATTCTTAATATAGGTGCATCAGTTAGACATTGTAAGAGTAAGTCTCAAGCAACTGGAAAATTAATTGATCCGGCATCTACCAATCCCCATAGGTGCTGGATACCAGGGGCTTTACTGTATTGGGTTAAATGCGCCAAGGTTAATAGCACACTGTCATCCCTGTGTCCTTAACCAACACTATCTGATTTAATGCTACTGTGTCCTAAAATCTAATATTTTAAATACATCAGAATACAGTCTTTTCATCCTGAAATTATTTCTGGATAGGGTTGCAAGTGAAATTCAGTGGTAGTGGCTGGTGCTTGTTCACTACTGGTGGGAGGTACTGTATATTACTTGGATCAATGCACAGACTAACTGGGAACTCATTGTTTCACTGGGTTGAATCTGAATGGTGGCTTTACACAGAGTTGTGCAGGAGGCATAAATCATTCAATGGTAACTGCCATGGGAATTCCACTTAATTACAATATTCTTTCTTGGTACATATTATTGCACACACATTTATCAGTGCATTCATTAAATTCTTTATTCTTTCATGATGTATTCATAGCTTTCGCCCAGTGGCATTAATTGTAGGTTTCGAATTTCACAGGCTAGTCAAAAAACCCATTAGGTGTTGTCAAGAGCCTGCTCTAATACTTTGTAAAGGTTTATTTGGTGCTAGCTGTAGGATGAGTATTTGTTTTCAATCACTAAATGCTTTCTCCCCAGTCCTACAGTCGTTCTAGCAGGATCATGATAATCAACTCCAAATGGACCCTCACTGGAACAAAGCAACAGCCTTTACTTTCATTGACAATAAAAGATGAAAGAGGAGGGCCACTAAGGGTAATTTGCTCAAATTTATTAAAGATACATTTTATATTAAGGGAACACATTTAATTAAGCGGACTATTGATTAAGGTGTATATTTTCAATTGTGACGCATTGGAAGAGCTTCAGAAGATACAATTTATGGGCTGTCTAATTGGAATATATTAATTGCAGTAAACTAAACATTAATCCAGACACAAAGAGACTACAGATGTTGTAATCTGGAGCAAAAACAAATTGCTGGAAGAATTCTATAGAGGGCTGAAGGGCCTGTTTCTGAACTGTACCATGCAATCTTGCATTTCCTCTGGTAATTCCCAAATGTTCCTCAAGGGATATTTCTCAACTGGTCTTTGTCTTGGCTCCACACACCATTCAACCTGCAGAGGTCATAGCTTGAAAAGCCGTGAAGAGTACTCCAAATCAAAGTGTATTTATGCTGCGCCTTTAGGGTAGTGACATGGTGCTTTGCAAGAGCTGTAACCAACAAGAAAAGAATTAGCTGTTCCATTGGGATGAATGGTCAAATGGCATCAAGCAAAAGGAAGAGAGGAAAGGGGAAGAGATTTAGGGCGACTGTTCCTCTAGTTTTATCTGAACTATGCCATGAGAGACAATAGTCCTCTAGAGATTTCCTTCAGTCTACTCTTATCTACAACCCTCATAGCATCATATACCTCAATTATATTCTGCCTTCACCCCCTCCATTCCAGGGAAAGCAGACCCAGCAAACTCATCTTGATGAATCTTCTGGTGAAGAAACAGTTAGTAGCAGGTACAATAGAATCCCCATTATCAAGAATTCAATCAACCGCAAACCCAAACAGCCAGCAAAAGAAATTGAGGAAATAAATAAATTGAATTAAAAATAAATAAGAATAAATAACATTTTAAATAAAAGATTAAAATTGTGAAAGTAAACTAATCAAAGCCACATCCAACCCTTTAGTGAAGATGGGAGCATACATTCAGCCAGTGGAGGGCCCTGGCCGCGCCCTGCCCACAGCAGGTGTATGAATAAAGTTTGTATGAAGGTATGTTTGAATAAGATGGTGGTGCCCAGGATGAAGATCCCGCCGATGCCACTCACCGCTGAGGTGACTCTCCCAAAGTGCATCCCATTCCCTGCTTAATATGAATCTTTATCTTTATTTTTTTATTAGGTATAATAATAAGGATTAATCAGTAAACTTGGGGGAGAGCAGGTTAATTATGACAATGACACAGTTAGTGTAGCGGCTGTCCATAACTGTGACCGGGTTCAAATTTAAATTTTGTAAGTTATAGAAATTACCTCATTAAAGAAAACTTTACATAATTAAATACTACAGTACTGATTTTTTTTAAATACTTTACATTTTGCACTGTCTTTTGACTTTTAAACTGTGTATTCCTAATGCAGATGTTCTAGTTAGGCATTGTGACAGGGTGTATCAGTCAACCGGGAAATTGACAGATGCGGAATCTGCGATCCCCCTAAGTGACAGATAATGAGGATTCTACTATATATAGAGATGTGGGGAAGAAAGCAGTAAAATTCAACACTGGTTACTTAAGGGAAAAAAAGGTGGAGAATTTATAATGGAAAATATAATTCTAAATATTTTGGATGGGTCTTCATGCTATGGAAATGACAATGAGATAATGTTTATTGTCATGTACGTTGTTTAATGTACATATGCACCAAAATTCTTACTTGCTGCAACCAAACAGGTATATCACAAAATAAAATAAGTGCACATAAAATAAAATAAAAATAAGACAATAAGTACAAAAGATATAGAGACTGAAGAAATATAATGGGGTTAAAATAGTGCAGACAAGCCCTTTTGTGGTGTCGGAGCAGTCCATGTAGCAAGGGTGACGCGCTATCAATAACTCAAAAGATAAGAAATTAGCTGACAGATCAGCTTTAATTACCATAAACAGAAGGCACACCTCATGTTGGTGGCCTGAGACCCGAGCTTGTTCTGGGGGAGGGGTTATGGCATTGCTGCCTTTTTTAGGGGAATCAAGGGGCAGGAGCCACGGGTACAATCAACAAGGGGTGCACCAGCCAGGTGTATACAAATGGAATTAATAGTGGTTCCACCGCAAAGGAGAGGCTCAAAAGCTGTTGGAAAGAAACAAATCCAGAGCTAATGGTCTTTAGGTGGCTGTACCTTCTGTCTGAAGGTAAAAATAAGAAGCGGTTTTGACCAAGGTGATGGGGTCCTTTACGACTGGCTGCCTTCTTCAGATGGTGAATACGATGTCAAAGCACATGATGGACATGGGTGTGTCTGCTACTTTCAGCAACTTTCTGGATTCATGGGCATTTGAACGATCAAACCATGCTGCAACGCAACCAGTCAGTAAACGGTGCACCTGAAGAAGTTTGATAGAGTATTCAACGACATGCCAAATCTCAAAATAAAGTAAAAACGTTGGTGAGCGATCTTCATGTTAGCCTTGATGTGCTGGCTCCAGGAGAGGTTTACTGAAATATAAAGTTCCAGGACTGTATACTGTATGTGTGTGAAGTCCCTTTCCTCCTCCATCCCATCAATGCAGATGTGTGGCCCCTCCTCTTCCCCGTTTTAAAATCATTAAAAACTTTCTTGGTCATGGCGATGTTGAAAGCAAGGTTGTTGCCCTGGCACCACGCAACCAAATTCTTGATCTCCATCCTGCTCTCTAGCTCAAAATTTCTAGGTATTTGGGCAACAATGGTTGCTGTTGTCAGTGAGAACACAGACTGAGTTGCAAGCCGAATTTAGCTATCTAGTCCTGAGTGAACAGGCTGAAAATGTCTGCAAGAACTCCAGTCAATTAGTTTGCACAGATTTTAGGGACACCACCAGGTGTACTGTCTGAATGAATAGTTTTTGAGGATTCGCCCTCCTGAAGGGTCTGTTTACGTTAGCTTCAGAAATGTTGCTGTGAACTGTGGGTCTAGCAAGGGTGTTTCATTGTTTTCCTGTTCAACTCAAAGCTCATGAAAAACATCCCAATAACAATAGACAGTCAAGGGGCCTCAACCTCTATTACTAGTGAGGAAGCAGCAAATTAACGGAGCTAAAGGCGGCAGGTTCCTTGAATCTGGTGGCCTCCATCTGGGGTTTTAAATGAAGTGGCTGTGGAGATAGTTAAACCTCAACCATCAATATTTCCTGGATTCTAAAGAGGTCCTAGAGCGTTGAAAATCCTCTATTCAAGGAAAGAGGGAAGTCAGAAATCAAGAAACTATAAATCAGAGCAGAACATATAAGAAATCCTAGTTCTTCGAAAGGACAATCATGTTTGACAAATTTGCAGTTTTTTTCAGCATCTAACGGATGGATAAAAGTAGGAGTAGTATTTTTGAATTGACATGGATGGAGGAGTGGCTGACTGACATAACAGAGAGGCAGCATAAGTGAGTCATTTTAAGATTCAGATTGGCATTTGAGGTGCTCCAGGGATCAGGGCTGAGCTTCAACTACCTAGACTGATGATTTGGGTGAGGGCACTATCGCCAGATGTTCTGATGATACAAAGAGGCTGCAGAGGGATGTATATGTTAAGAAGTTGGCAGGTGGAATGTAACCTGGCAAAGCTGAATCATAGTGAGTTACAGTTGTACGCACTGAGATTAACTCTTCTGCCCATTATGCCAAACCTTTTGCCCATTTACCGTCGTTCCACTTTCCGTATTATGTTCATATCCTTCTATGCATTTCCTATTTAAGTGCCTATCCAAATGCCTCTTAAACATAGTGACATTGTCTGACTCCACCACCTCATCTCATAGCCTTTTCCAGATATCAAACACACCATGAGTCAAAAACTTCTTTACTCAGAGAGTGGTTACTGCGTGGAATGCGCTTCCGGGAAAGGTGATGGAGGCAGGGTCAATTTTGTCATTTAAGAAAGAATTGGATAAATATATGGATGGGAGGGGGATGGAGGGATATGGGCAGAGTGCTGGTAAGTGGGATTAGAGGAGGGCACTTGGATTAATGCGGACTAGAAGGGCCAAATTGGCCTGTTTCCGTGCTGTAATTGTTATATGTTTAAATCTCCTGTAAATCTCAACTTTGCTTTTGATTCCCCTACAGGGCCAAAAGTTCTATCCACCCTCTCAATACTTTTTATAGTGTTATACATGCCTGTCAAGTCACTGGTCAACCTTTACACTTCTCTACCTCTCTTTCCTCTTTCAAGATGCTTCTTAAAAACTCACTCTGCAGTCAAGCATTTGATCCTCTCCCCCAGTTTGCCCTTTGAGGCTTTTCACCAATTTACTGTTTGATAAAAGCTCTGTGAAAGGCCTTACAATGCTTTGATATCTTAAATGCACTTTATAACTGGCACTTTGTATTCTTAGTGTTAAAGTTCAAGTTCACTGTTAGATGCAGCTAGGACGGAGTTTTGTTTTTACTTTAGGAGGGAGTTAAACCTTGACACTATTGCAAGACGCACAGTTGTTCATTCCCCTGCATCCCATTTCAAGCAATTTACATTAGACTACATTTTTGAAAAAGAAATTTGAAGTGAGTAACTGTTAGAGCCATTGGGAAAGATATCTAACAATGATCACCTACTCATAGTAAATCAAAAGAGGTGGGCATTTGTCCTCTGCTTTATACACAAACGTCTGGATCCTTTGACTTCCATTGTTAAGTTGTACCCCTTGACTTCAGCAGGATTTGAATAGGCAAAAGTCACTCTATTGCAACAGAAGCTGAATTTTTTTCCTCCTAGTTTCAGTATCAAAATGAGTTACCCTTGAAGTTTTTGCTGTGTTTTTGTGGGAGAGTGGCATATGGAGTCTGGTGTTCAAACAAAAGGGGAAAGAAGATAGAACATGGCCGTTGGCCCACAATGATCTGCTGATCTATATAAATCTACTACAATCTAAACCTTCCCTACCTCACACTCAGCCCTCTTTTCCCATAGCCCTCTATTTTTATTGCACCCAAATGCCTGTCTAAGATTTCTTTTAAAGGTCTCTATTGTACCAGCCTCTTCCACCAACCCTAAACTTTCCTCACCTCATCTTACATCAATGTCTATGTCCTCTAGTATTTGCTACTGTCGCCCCACAAAAATAGTTCTGGTTCTCCACCCTATCTGTGCCTCTCATAATTTTATAGACCTCTATTAAATCACCTCTCATCCTTCTTTGCTCCAAAGAGAAAAACCCCAGCTCTGCCAACGTTGCAGACACATTCTCCCATCCAGGTAACATCTTGGTAAATCTTCTCTTGCACCCTCTCCAAAGCTTCCCCATCCTTCCTGTAATGAGGCAACCAAAACAGAACACAATATTCCAAGTGAAGTTTAACCAGAGATTTATAGACCTGCACTATTACTTCATGACTCTTGAACTCAATCCCCTTGTTAATGAAGGCCAGCATACCATAAGCCTTCTTAACTACCCTATCAACCTGCATGCAGGTTTCATTATCAATGCTAATTCTAATATCTTCAAGAGCACAGATTAAGCAAGATAAATCCATGGTTTAAGACAGTCACCATAAATTTTTATCAAGACATTGATTCTATATAGATAGCGTAAATCTGTTAAAAAGGAACTGTCCATATCAGTGCCTCAGAGCAGCTTCCAACAAATGGTAAGAAGGTGCTGCCATTGCTGTACAGTGTCCCTGCCTTGATACTTGCAGCTTGCCCTTTTTCTTAGCAGATTCCATCTAAAAATGAGCCTGTAAAATACTGGTATTAATTTTGAAGTATGTTTGAAATTACTGGGAGCTCTCTGAAGATGTAATCTATCTGTTGTGTCGTTGACGCTTGATAAATTGTGCATTTTATTAACAATCTTAGACTCTGCTTAATCACGGCATAACTCAACAATCAATCAGTACTTGTGTCCATCTACCACATCACAAAGGTGCTGAGTAAGTACTGCTGAGCTTTTTTCATATCTTCTGCAGTGAACTTAAGGAATCCAGGGGTCCCATCTGGGTTAGTTATGCCACTTCCTTTCCATTCATCTTCTAGGTATATGGTCTGCCCTTTGTGCACAATATTGATCTCCAGATTTGGATTAGTTCTATAATTAGCTTCATTTACTTCAAAAGTTTCCCAAATCACCTCACATCTTTTTTTTTAAATTTTTTATTTTTCACACCATAAACCACATTGACCAAGATACATACATTTTCCTTTTCAAATATATACAGTGTCATTTTCTCCCCCCCTCCTCCCATCCCACCCTCCCTACCTCCCCCCCCCATTCATTTAAAGTACAAAATCTAAGATACATTAAACCAGTCAAACAATGTTGTCATTCAATAAAAATAAACAAGAAATTCCACTGAGTCAATTCTTTTCATTTCCTTCTCCTTTCATTATTTTAGGTGGTAGATGTCCCCGGTAGGTTTTCTCTATTGTGTTTCATGTATGGCTCCCATATTTGTTCAAATATTTCAATATTATTTCTTAAATTATATGTTATTTTTTCTAATGGAATACATTTATTCATTTCTATATACCATTGTTGTATTCTCAAATTATCTTCTAATTTCCAGATTGACATAATACATTTTTTTGCTACGGCTAGAGCTATCTTAACAAATCTTTTTTGTGCACCATCCAAATCAAGTCCAAATTCTTTGTTTTTTATGTTACTTAGGAGGAAGATCTCTGGGTTTTTTGGTATATTGTTTTCTGTAATTTTATTTAATATCTGGTTTAGATCTTCCCAAAATTTTTCTACTTTCTCACAATCACCTCACATCTTGAGACATGCAAAATTCTGAGCAGTCGGAGCCATGAGGCAGTATCCTTTCTATTGTCTGGAATGAGAGGACATAAGGGAGTCAGTCATGCAGAACTGGAGATGAGGAGAACTCTCTTTGCACAGAGTTGTAAATCTTCGAAATTCTCTACCCCAAAGGTTGTGCCTCCTCAGCCGTTAATATTCAAGGTGAAGACACTGAAGTAACGAAAGGACACGGAGACTGGAAATTATACTTGAGGTACAGGTTCAGCTTTGTTCTTTCTAATTATTTGGAGTTGTGGAGAAGTACCCAGATGGTTTCCTCTCTCTCATCTCCATTCTCTTTCAGGCCATCTACTGCTGAAATAATGGTCCTAGCCTCGTCGAGTTTGGAAACAGGCCCTTTGACCCAACCTCTTCATGCCAACCAACTGTTTTTGGCCCATATAGGGTTTTTTTTTTGGCCTCAATATTTGATTTTTCAAAGTATCTCTTGTTCATCATTTGCACCTTGAATCCATTCAGATGTGAGATTATCCAAAATTCTGATGCTGATGAAGCCCTAACTCAAGTCAAGTCTAATTTTCCCATCTCTGCTGGACTTTCTAATGACAATTTTGATCATTCCACACCTCAATTTTTCACCAAATCCCCATGGATCCATCTTCTATTTTTTCTGTATCCATCTCGAATCCAACATTTCCACTCTCCTTTGGTCCTGCCTTGTGGAAATCCTCCCCCACCTCCCCCATTTACATTGCTGGATCTCTTCTTCAATGGCCTTGGCCATCAGCTCTGGAATTACCTCCCTAAATCTGCTGATTATCAAGACTTCTTTTATCCTTTCAAATGGCCGTTAACCCTTTGACAAACCTGTCCTATTACCTCTTCATGTGGCTCTTCAATTACTGATTTTAAATTGAAGTGTCTTTATTGGTAGTAGTCACTTTAAATTATTTTCTTGATGATGGGTTATTGAATCCTGTTGTGTTTTTCAGAAGATCATTTGGCTCTTAAAGGATTTTGGGCATTGAATACTACATTCCTAAGAGTAGCATGTTTCAATGGAACAGTTTGTTTTTCACTGTAGGTTTGTAATCAAAGTCATACGCTGAGATTCACTTTGCCAATTTTTTCCCCCTATTTTAACTTGCTAAATCCAATATTGAACAGAAACTACAAGGGCTTTTCCTGGATCAAACAGCATGCTCACAGGGCACAAGCACACGAAAAAATCAAGAGCATACTTACAACACTTTACCCTGCAGGAGTTCTTCTCCTGGATATACTCATTGCATACTGATTCAGAAACCACAGGAGGCAGATGTGACAAGCATCATATTTGTGACAGTCATAAAATGCACAGAGAATTTGCTTGTCATTTTCACATCACGTTTGCCAACATGGAAAACAATGTTTCTTCGTCATTTATTCCAAGACATCTGTGCATGCTTTCCAGCAATTTTTTTCCCCACTTTTAAAAGTAGTGTCAGTAAGACTAACAGGCTACTGTTTTCTTCAGATGTTTCTTCCAACTGATCAGAAGTTACTTGAAATTACACTGAAGTTATGCTGCAATTCCTTTGACCACACACATTTACACTTTTCAACCTAATCTTCCTCTAACTTTTTCCATTTGCTTTGCTCCAATCACTTGTATAAACTCTCAATGGTAAAGGGAGAATGAGATGTGCAATTCGAGGGTAATTAGGCATATTTCTGTGGGCTTTTATATACATGTGGCAACAGCATTTTGACATTTCTATTGAAGTGTACTAGAATTCCTTATTTAACACCTGTTAGCCCTAATTTTGTTTCCGGAGAAGCATTCCACTGGACACACTAGATTCAAATCATTTATCACTTCTAAAGTGTTTCCACATGTTTCAAGAACTAGCTGTGCCCTGGGCACATCTTTTTTTTCCCCTGACTGCATGAAAAAAAGTACTTGCTGCCTTAAAATGTCCTATCAGCTATGCCTGTCTGTGTTGAAGTCTGGCAGTTATTACCTTAAATTATGGATTGCTCGCATGAATGGGCAGGGAGGGAGTGGATTAGTGCATGCCAGTGGTGCAGTGCAATAATTTGAAAAGATCTTGGTGTGATATCTTCGAATAAATAATAAGTAAATGTCCTTTCCTTCAACTGAAGTTACCGTGAAGCTGTCAAGTCTCCAGGGAGTCACTCAACATGTCAAATGTGCGGCAGTATAAAATCAGTACAAGTGGCATCAAGGTAATTGCAGTTTTAAGGAAACAAGTAAAGAAACTGAATGTTCCTGCATAAGAAATGATCTATAAAAATGACATAAATTCTAGTGTTTACACAGCACTGCTTTTTGACATTGGGAAGCTGTTTAGATGCAGTCAATGTAAGAACACTCATATGTTTGATAGGCTTCAATGTAGATCATGTTAACGAATTGCTGCAAACTGCAGCCTTAGAGCTTGCCATTGACATCACCTTTATAAATTGTCATTGGGCGGCATGATTTACATAGCGGTTAGTGCAATGCTATTGCAGTGGCAGAAACTTGGGTTTGAATCCGGCACTGTCTGTAAGGAGCTTGTACATTCTCCCATGTGGATTTCCTCCAGTTTCCTCCCACCTTCCAAAAACGCACAAGGTTGGTATGTTAATTGGGTGTAAATGGGTGTCACGGGTTTCAGTGACTGGAATTACCTTCCATTTTGTGAGTAAATTTAAATAAAGTTTAAAATTTAAAACAAGCCTTGACTTAAGTATTTATAAAGTCTTGCTTTTTTTAAATTAAAACTAGCACCACCCAACAAACAGCTCAGGCATGTTCAAAACATGTGAATGGCACGTCCTGCCCCTGGGCCCAGTGGAGAACGTAGCTCAGTGCATGAATTGGGAGTGTAAGTTTCACATTGCACTGGCCACAACCTTAGGATTGTGCTAATATCAACAAGGGTTGTGTAAATGGATTTAACAGTAGCATCAGATTTCTTTGCAAAGGAGACTTTAGCTTGAATGGAAAGTTTTGTTTTGAATCTGTCAGGTCAATAATTTTGTCTATAATTACATTCTATTTTGCAGCCTTTGGTGTGAGGCATTTGAGAACAGGATTAACATTAATTAAAACTATTATTGACAAGTATGTGTTGATACCTAGTGGAGAGTGCTATTTTTAATAGAAGAGAAGTGGAATAATAGGATGGCTGTCCAGCTGAAAAAAAGTGATAATCCACTTGGTCATTCACTACGACCGTGTAATGATATAAAAGAATTTGTACAAAGACATATCTCTGGAGGAGGGCACATGTAGTCCATGGGCTGAGATAAGGAGTTGAAGTGAGTTAACTACCCCGCAACACATCTGTTTGAAGGGCATGTGCACACTGAAAGCACAAGCAAATTTGTGATAATTGTGCCCTTGTAAACATGGTTCTTTGGAGCATCAAGCTGCTCTTACAGTATGCATGCATCCATAGCATGGTTCATTTCTGAAGCTGATGAATGACTTGGGTTTGTCATGTGGCTGGATCTGCAGGTGTTGAGGCTGGGAAGAGAAAAGCCCTCTTGTGAGGTCAAGAGTTTGGGAGGAAGTTGGGGGGGTGGGGGTTGCTGAGAGAGAGAGCTGGGGTGAAGGTCCTCACAGCCACAGTGATTGTGAGTAATTCCCTTCAGCAATTTTTGAAAATAAAACCAAATGTCCTGGGAATGATGTTACCGAGAGTAAGGTCAAATAAGACCACAACAATTTGTACCATGACTTGTCCTGTTGGCCACTTTCATTCTTTAAGAACATGGTATAAGAAATAATATGTTTTCATGTGGCTCAATTAGAAAAAAAATAAACATTTCTGATTTGCATTAATTTAATAAGAAGGGTATTTACAAGCTACGACTATCATATTGTATGTGAGCATACCTATTTTGGATGAAGTGTTTGACAGCGGGCTAATATGCTTAATTGAAAAATGTGGAGTGAAAATGTGTATTAATTTGATATGACTTAGGTTAATAGCAAAGAGCATAAAACTGCTAATTTGAATTTCATTAAGATGTTCTGTTTTATCCCCCTCTGAATATCTTAACCTTTGAAAGTCCTTTAAGCAGACTTAATTCTATATTTTGGGAACAGAAAGGGATTATTTTAATAGATGACTTGGGTATTTAATGGAGGTTTATAATTATCATCATTTACTTGAACCCTGATACACCAAATAGTTGTAAAAGATCCTATTGGGTGAATTGGTAATGCAAGTAAGAATTTATATGTTAAAAAACCACAGTAAAGACTTTGGATTGAACTAACAAATATTTCCTATATTCCCAGCAGCGGTTTTCTAGAAGCTTGTTGGTGTCAGCAGGAGGGTGTCAACACATATTGCAATTCATGATTTTAATCTTTTACAGGTTCTTTATTATGTTAATTAATATTGCCTTGCAGGATGGAGCATGCTGGGAACACAGCAAGTCCTATTTGCTTCAGAGCATTTGTCATTTTGGCCCTATAGACAGAACAAGTGCAATATGTTCAGTAAATCACTCTTTCTTGCAACCTGTAAAATCACATTAAGGAATAGAGGTAAACCATTTAACACTTCAGACCAGAGTTCCTAAATTATTTTCTCTGGTAAGTCAAGCATTATTTCAAAGCATGTGGACAGGTGGCATTTGGACCTGAGTCCTCAGTCAATATTATCAATGGTCCTAAGGAAGAACATGAGCATCCATAACGGAAACATCATGGCTTTCTCTTCCCTTTTCTTTTTTTTCTTTTTTTTTGTGGTTGTTTTTATTTCTCACAATTGTCAATGGCATTCATGATAAGGTAACCACGTCCAAAGTTCCTTACAATAAGCTTAGTTTCACCATCTAAGAATACAATCAACTGCTTAAAGGTGCACTGTGAATAGTAGGCTTTAAAGGTAACAATAACCCCCTGATCCATAGGTTGAAAAAAGCTGGTTGTGTTTAGAGGCAGATAAGCTACTTGAACAATATCTGTCAGATCATCCAAGTTAGGTGACCTCTTCCCCTTGCTTGAAGAGAAAATTTAAATAATATAGATCTCAGCGAATTTTGTCTCTTACCAGTCAGGGCAAGAACAGAATTATGGGTGATAGACTATTTGACAATCTAATAAAAATACACTTTGATTTCTCAGTGGTTTCTTCCATAAAAGCCCATTGCTCTCCTTCTCAGAGAAGCTGATGAGCTAGATACCAGATCAATGAAATGGAACCTTTGAGCCATTCCTAAAGCTTCAACACTTTGGACATTTCATGGGGAAGATGTACTTCCACATCAAGAGTATACATCCAGACAGTGTTGAGGGAAAGATAATGGAAGAGAGTCCCAAAAGGAGATAGGCAACCAACATCAAGGTCAGGAGAAGACTACCATTGATAAAATGTACAAAGCAAGCCAAGCCACAAGGATGGAGAATCAATTAGGCCACAACATTCTTACCACTGGACACCAAACAGCCAACCAATGGAGAACAATGTTCTCCTCGGAGGTTAGTTTTTTCCTGATCTTCAGACTTCTGTGTTGAAGTGCAAAGACTGGAAGTCTTTGTTCAAACTTGTGATTGAGGAGAAAACCACACAAAATTACATTGGTTAAAGGTACATTGATCCTAATGCTAATTCAAATGAAAGACTGGTGATGAGTCAAGCTATTGGGCTTCCAATTTCTCCATTGAACTCACCTGGGAGTTTCGTGATGAAACACAGAAGTATTGAGATAAGAAGCCAGGCGCACTTCAAATGAGATCTGAAGCTTTACACCAGCCATGGCATAAGTATCAGGCTTAAGCAGCATGTCTCCATTCAGCTGACTTGGGTCTGTAACCTTGGTTGTCAGGCCAAGTCCAACACAGTGTTTAGCTTATTTTTCCCCTATTTTTAAATTTAAATTCAATTAATTTGAAATTTAAGTTTGGAAATTGAGCCCAGTAACAGGCCCTTCTGGTTCAGAAGCCCATGGCTCCCAATTACATCCGGTAACCAATTATCTATGAACCCATCTGAGAAGAATCCAGAGCATCTGGAGGAAACGCATACAGTCATGGGGAGAAGTTGCTTCAAATCCAGGTTGCTGTAATAGCATCATGTCCATTTTGTGATATTTTTGTTCAGTTAAGACATTTGTCAATTTAAAACTGTTTTTAATTACTTGATTATCAGAAGCATTTAAATAATAACTCTAAGACCCTTGACAGCAGTAAACCTGCAGCGGGATACTCCAGTGGCAGTTCTCAGGATTCAGACCACAGGTCCAGTTGGTATTCGTGAACTGCTCTGCATAAGTGGTACAGCTGTGGCAGCCAAGCCTGCAGCTCAACTGTTTAATGAGCATGGATTGAAGATTACCATTGATGGGAGCAGCAAGTCCTCCTGGCTTAACCATTGATGGGAGCAGCAAGTCCTCCTGGCTTAACCATTGATGGGAGCAGCAAGTCCTCCTGGCTTAACCATAGCGTGTGCCATTTTGAGGGTTTAATAGTAAGAAGGGAAGCTCAGTGGAACTGCTCGTGGAGATGCTATGGCATCCCATATTCCATCCTGACACCTGGTGCTGTCCTCCAACATACCATAGATACGCTGTTGTAAGGTGAGCTGACCTTGTAAAATTTCCTCTTGGATGTAAGGAAGATGTGAAATCCAGGGAGGATAGGTGGGAAAGTAGGGAGATAAGAAATGGAATTAACATTGGTAGGTTCTGAAGAGATGGAAGGACTTGTGATCCAAAGCCCCTTTCCTTGCTGTATGATTCTTAGTGGCTTGAACACAATATTATTACGCCCCTCAATCTTTAATTATAATTTCTATACTATAAGCTTTTAAACACTATTTGGAGTGAGCTTGTTAGAAAGGTTCACGGGTTCCTTTTATTGTCATGTAATAATACATTAAAAATGTAATATATTGAGATAATAATAGTAGTTTAAATACAGGGAAGACAACAGCCGCTTATAGTCCGATTTAAATTGTATATTTTCCCCATAACGTTAAACTCCAAGTCCTGAGGAAGTCTCAAAGATAAAGGGTTAAAAAATTCCTAACCTGTAAATAGTGGAAAGAAAAAGGATAATTCCTTGGATGGAATTATAAAACGATGGGAATATGATTTCCAACATATATTTTCTGAGACTACATGGAATTCTATTTTGAGACGTATTTATTCATCTTCTCTCTGTGCTAGAGACATTCGATATTGCAATTTAAAGTAGTAATTCGTGCCCACTGTTCCAAAACCCGATTGACCAAATTCTATCCTGATTTCTAAATGCGATAAATGTAAAACTGAAGAGGGTTAATTATATCATATCCTTTGGTTATGTCCTTCTCTTTTCAATTATTGGGAATGCACATTTTGTACACTATCTTTAGCTCTTAATATTAATTTGACCCCACCTTTTATTGCCTTGTTTGGAATATGTGTACCCAATGATCTGATATTGAATTCTTCACAATTGCATGTAGTAGCCTTTTCCTCCCTGATTGCCAGAAGGGCCATACTATTGAAATGGAAAGATGCTGTCCCTCCCACTCACATTAAATGGCCGATACAATGGCTTTTTTTTTGTCTTAGATGCTCCACTACTGTAATTAATGTACATGTTATTATTTTATGGAGTTCTTTTCTTAATTATTTCCCAAATTTGTAAGCTTAACTAATTTTTGATTATTGACCTCATTGTTTAATTTTATTATCAGATAGGGAACATCTCCTCCACACTGATTATCAACACAGGTGCACCCCAAGGATGCATGCTTAGCCTTCTGCTCTACTCATTATACACCTCTGACTGTGTGGCCAGGAACAATTCCAATGCTATCTACAAGTTTGCTGATGACACCACAGTTGTTGGCAGAATCAGAAACGGCATTGAGGGAGATAGATCAGCTCATTGAATGGTCTTACAACAGCCTTGTGCTCAACGTCAGCAAAACCAAGAAGATGATTGTGGACTTCAGGAGGAAGCCAGGGGAACATGTCCCAGTCCTCATCGAGAGCTCAGTAGTTGAGGTCAAGAACTTCAAATTCAAGGGTGTCAACATCTCCGAGGATCTATCCTCGAACCTCCATGTTGATGCAATCACAAAGAAGGCTCATCAGCAGCTATACTTTGTGAGGTGTCTGAGGAGATTCGGTTTGTTATTGAAGACTCTCATAAACTTCTAGAGGTGTACCATGGAGAGCTGGATATGGGGTGCCAACTCCCAGGATAAGAATAAATTCCAGAGGGTTGTTAACTCGGCCTACGACATCACAGGCACCAGACTTCATTCCATTGAGGACCCCTATATGAGGCGGTGTCTTAAAAAAGCAACCTCTATCCTCAAAGCCCCCCACTACCCAGGCCATGCCCTCTTCACTCTGCTACCATCGCGTAAAAGGTACAGGAGCCTAAAGAAGAGCTCTCAGTGGCACAAAGACAGCTTCTTCCCTGCTGCCAGGTATAACTTGGCTTTAATCTGGTCCTGCCTGGTGTCCCTAACAATAGGGAAAAAAAGAAGCAAAAGAGAGTCGATTTGGAGAGAGTGAGTGCCGATGGATTTGCTTCCAGTGCTCCCAGAACCTCTGCAGTTGCACAGACTCCAGTTCAAACCATCAGCAATCCGAGCTACAGATCCAATCAAATTGGTAACACTGGATTTGATTGAACAATCTTCATGGGCACTCAGAGAGTGGCACGGCATAGCGCAGTCATGACTACCATCTATATGATGAAGCCCTACCTTTTAGCAATGGGTGTCTGACAAGTTGAAAAGTGCAGGGACAGTTCACCTTATGCACTGCCCATATTTATCCTTAATTGACTAGACATGGTTGGTGATAGGAAGCAAATGAACTGGTAGTAGGAGTTAGATGGATTGGTGGTAGGAGCCAGAGGATGGTATTGGAAGGTTGTTTTACAATTAGAGGTATGTGACCAGCAGTGTGCTGCAGGATTCAGTAATGGATCCACTGTTGTTTATCATCTGTATCAATAATTTGGATGAGAATGTAATTGTATGGTCAACAAATTTTCCATGGGCACCAAAAGTGGTGCCCAGTGGATAATGAAGAGGTTATCTTAGATTAGAACACGATCTAGATCAACGTGAAAAGTGGGCCAAGGAATGGCAAATGGAATTTAACTTGAACAAGTGCAAGGTGTTCCATTTTGGGAAGTTAATTCAGGACAATTTGCACAGTAAATGGCTGTAAAGGGTGGGGGGTGGGGGGGGGGGGGCATGTAGAACAAAGACATAGGAATGCAAGTATATAGTTCCCTGAAAATGGTGACACAGGGATGGTGAAGAAGATGCCTTCATCGATCAGAACAATGAGCAGAAGAGTTGGGATATCATATTACAAGATATTGGTAAGAACAAACTTGATATATTATCTACTGTTCTGATTACCTAAGCTGCTGGAATGAGGTCATTAAGGTGGAAGGGGTGCAGAAAAAATTCACAATGAAGTTACTGGAAGGGCTTGAATTATAAAGGAGAGTTTGGTTAGGCTGGAGATTTTCCCTGGAGCATAGGAGTCTGATGGGTGACCTTGTAGAGGTATATAAAAACACGAGGCCCAGAGATAAGGTAAATAGTCAGTCTTTTTCGCATGGTAGGGGAATCAAAGGATAGGGGCATAGTTTACATCGAGAGGGAAAAGATTTAAATAGGACCCGAAGGGCAACATTTTCATTGAGAGGGTGGTGAATATCCCAGAGGAATTAGTAGAGGTGAGTACAATTACACCATCTAAACACATTTAGACAGGCATATGTACAGGAAAGATTTAGAAGGAAATGGGACTCGTTCAGGTAGGCTACTTATCCAGTTGAGTGAAAGGTCTTTGTTCTGTCCAAAGCCTCTGCTTCCGAATTTCCGAACTCTATGATTCTATGACTCGTTTACAATCTTCAGAATCTAATTACTCCTTATTGGGCAACTTCGCTGTATCTGGGCAACGTTTGATCACAGTTTGAAATACACCGTGAAGCACCTGAGAAGAGTTTCTCTCTTGTAAATTTTTTTTTAGCAGAACATTCTCCTCCCTCTGTGAACTGAAGATTTTAATTGCTCTCATGCTAATTGCAACTGATGCAACGTTGAACATGAAACCGTGGATTAGCGTAAGGACTGATGTACCTTTAATCAATGAAACTTTGTGTAGGTTCCTGCTTTGCTTGCATGGTTTTGAATATTATTTTCTTGTGTCTAAATCACAAGTGTGAATAAAGTTCATGTGATGAATTAGTTCATAAAATGGTGCAATTATAGTTTTATTTTTTATATTCGTGGTAATGTATCTTTGGCCGTCTCACCGCGAGATTGTAGGGACAGACGGTTTTCCAGTAAAAGTTTACTCGATTATAAAAAGGGTTTAAGATTAGTGCAGGTGAATGATTGGCATGGACATGCAGAATCAAAATGCTGTTTCTGTGCTGTGTGACCATGATTCTACATATTACTGCTGAATTCATTATAGAAAGTATTGTTTGCATGTTATAGTCAGTGTGAGGGATCTTGAATTAAAGAATTTTAAGAGAAAGTATATTTATATTTTACTCACTTTCCACCCCTGATTTAGTAATGGCTCATAAGGAAATCATAATTTTCCTTTTTTGCTGTTTGCCATGAATTATTATTATGTGAACCCTGTAACCTAACATCTTTAATATTCCTTCTGATTTATATGTGGTGTTCATTAAAGGGGAGGGAATGACAACATTGTAATCTAAATATTTTCCATCTTATAGTTAATGTCAGTACGAAATCCTTTTAAACCAGGTGTGACACTAGTCAGTGACCTTTCTTGGTTGCCTGCATTCCCTGTAGTCCATCACTTATCCTGGGAAAAAAACTGAGTACTAAACCTGTTTGGCACATCAACTTCCATTCGCTTATGAACCACTCAGAAACCAGAAAAATAATATATCCTAACCCTGATCATTCCCATTGTCTTTGTATAAACACATTAATTATAACACAGAGTTCAAGACAGAAGACGACCTTTAACTTTTTCCCCTATGCCTGAGCCAATTGCAAGTCTCCAGAGTGATGGAACAATTTTTCAAAAGGTTGTTAAAGCTTCACAGCCCTCAAGAAGCAAGTGAGGAGTGTTTCATTTTATTGCATTTAAACAATTTGATGGTCAAAAACATTGTGCCACTGATTGTGAATTGATCTGTGTGCAATGGTTACTGAGAAAACTACTTTTTGTGTATGTCCAGCTGAGGAGACCATCAGTTTAAAATAAAGTATGAGGATACTTCTTTTTAAGATTTTATTTTTGACTTATTTTAGTGTAAATCCAATAAGCAAAATATTACATTCTCTTTGTATGTCATATGATTTACAGAGTCCTTATTTCCATCCCCTCCCTATCCCTTAAATTATGCAAATACAAAAATATAAAAATACAAAAAAGCACCTAAATACCGACAAAGACAACAATCCTCCTCGAGACTAAAGGACATTGGATGTTAAATAAAAACAGGTAGGGAACAATGGGGATTCTTATAACTTTCTATCCATCACTCGGCTGGATTAGATGAAGAATGAACTGATTTGATTCAAAACTACCCTTGTTCGTTGATAAAGTACCAGGAATATAAAATTGGAATTAACTTTGAAAAGGTCAATTAAAAAATTCAGACAGAGCACCCGTTAAACCGTAAGACTTCAAAATTCAAAGTTTAAATTCAAAGCTCAGATTTATTGTCAGTGAACATAAATGACATCATATACAATCCTGAGATCCTTTTTCATGCAAGCCAGGAATAATTTCTACCAACTGATAGACTTTAGGAGCAGAATTAGGCCATCAGCCCATCAATTCTTCTCCCCATTCAAAACTGATGTACTTTACCTTTCAACCCCATTCTCCTGCCTTCTCCCATATCCTTTGATGCCCTTATTAATCAAGAACTTATCAAACTCTGCTTTACATCTGCCTAATGACTTGGCTTCTACAACTGTTCTGTGGTAATGAATTCCACTGATTCACAACTATCTGGCTGAAGAAATTTCTCATCAGGGCATCAAAATTCTGCGGCTGTGCCCTCTGGTCCTCAACTCTCCCATGACTGGAAGCATCTTCTTCATGTCTTCTCTATTCAGCTAACTCAATATTCGGAATGTTTTGATGAAATCCTCCTCTTATATAAGTACAGGGCTGGAGCTCCTTGTGCGTTAACCCTCTCATCTCCAAGATCATTTTTGTAAACTTCCTCTGGACCCTTTCCTGTCCCAGCACATCCTTCCTTAGATATGGAGCTCATAACTGCTTACAGTACTCCAAATGTGCGACACTGGCGACATGAGGAGCATGTGGTAAGGTCAAGTCACAAGTCAATCTTGCAAATTAAAGACAATGACACCTTCCTTCTGGACATCCTCTATGTACGGTTTGATGAGAATAACAGAATGATACCAAAGAAAGCTCCGTGCCCCCCAGATGAACAACCCCCCTTCATATTCACACCTGAGGTGAGGAGAACCCTATCCAGGGTGAACCCACACAAAGTGGCAGGACCAGACAACATACCTGGTCGGGTACTGAAGGACTGTGTAGACCAGTTGACAGAAGTCTTCATGGACATCTTCAACACCTCACTACAGCAGTCCATCGTTCCCATAGGGTTCAAGACAGCCATCATCATCCCAGTGGTAAATCACGAAAATCTGTAGACCCCATGGTTGAAGTAAAAACACAAAATGCAGGAGAAATTCATCTGGTCAAAAATTGTCCTTTAGGTAGCAAAGGTAAAAATATATAACCAAAGTTATGGGCTTGAGCCCTTCATCAAGACATCTGCAGGCATCTGAACAAAATGATGTGGTGGGGGGGGGGAAGGGAGAAAGGGTGGGTGGCAAAGGGAGGGGATGATAGGTGGAGAAGGGAGGAAGGGGTCAGCAGCGATCAGGGGAGGAGGGATGGCTGGGTGGGTGGAGGGGGAAGGGAGAGGAGAACTAGAAAAACTGGAAAGGGGGAGGGGAAAGAAAAGGAGAGCTGGTTAGCAGAAAGAAGAGAAGTCGATGTTAATGCCATCTGGCTGGAGAGTGCCCAGATGAAAAATAAGGTGTTGTTCCTCCAATCTGTGTGTGGTCAGAATGGACCAATACACAAGGCCATGAACAGTGATGAGCATGGGAGCATGGACAGAGCATGGGAGCGTGACTCAGAATTTAAATGGTTGGCTACTGCGAGGTCTTTGTTGTGGTGGAGGGAGTGGAGGTGCTCAGTGAAGTATGTGCCAATCTGTGATCGGTGTCTCCGATGTAGAGAAGGCCAAAAATGGAGCACTGGATGCAGTAAATCAATCATGTGAAGTGTTGCTTCACTTGAAATGCCTATTTGGGTGTTTGGGGCCCTGGACCATGGAGAGGGAGGAGGTGTGGGTGCAAGTGTTGCAACTATTGCAGTCAAAGGGAAAGTGCTGGGGGGGCGGGGTGTGATAGGTGGGGAGGACTAAGTGCTTGAGGGAATCACAGAGGGAGCAGTCCCTATGGAAGGCAGAGAGGGGAGGAGACGGAAAAATGTGTCCCGTGGTGGGATCCTGTAGTAAGCGCAGGAAATTCCGGCAGATAATGTGTTGGATGCAGAGGCTGGTGGGGTGGTAGGTGAGGATGAGGGGTATTTTATGTATGTTCCGCGGATAGAGGGGGCCAGGGCAGATGAGCGGGAAATGGAGGAGATGCAGGTGAGGGCTGAGTTGATGATGCTGGAGGGAAAGCCATGTTTGTGGAAGAAGGTAGACATGTTGGAAGATCTGGACTGGAAGACACCATCTTGAGAATAGTTGCAGTGGAGACAGAGAAATTGAGAAGGGGATGGAATCCTTGCAGGAGACAGGGTGTGAGGAAGTGTAGTCAAGATAGTTGTGGGAGTTAAAGGGTTTGTAACATATATTGGCAGAAAGCTTGTCTCCTGAGATGAAGATAGAGAGACCCAGGAAGGGGAGAGTGTTATCGGAGATGGACCAGGTGAGTTTGAGATTGGGGTGGAAGTTGGCCGCAAAGTGGATGAAGTTGACAAGCTCATCATGAGTTTGCCCTGATGTAGTCATCAATATACCAGTGGAAGAGTTGAGGGGTCTTGCCTGTGTAAGCTTGTAGCATGGATTGCTCCACAAAGCCCACAAACAGGCAGGCATAGCTGGGACCCATGCAGGTACTCATGGGCATTCCTTTAATTTGAAGGAAATTAGATGAGTTAAAGGAGGGGAGTGGGGAGGTTGGGGGGGGGGTGGGGGTGGAGAGGAGGGTGGGAGATAACCAGAGAGAGGAAAGGGAGATGAGTTTCCATCATCCCAGTGCCCAAGAGGGTGACAATAACAGGCCTCACTGACTACTACCCTGTGGCACTGATCTCCACCATAATGAAATGCTTTGAGCATCTGGTAATGGAATGCATCAAAGCACACCTCCCAGGAATGCTGGACCTATTTCAATTCACCTACAGATGAAACTATTCCATGAACGATGCTATAGTTTTTTGTTGCTTCACTCCATCCTGGCCCACCTGGAGAACGATGCCTCATGTGCCAGGCTGTTGTTCATTGATTTCAGCTCGGCATTTACTATGATCATTCCACAGAAACTGGTGGAGAAGCTGTCCTCACTGGGACTCAACACCTCTCTCTGTAACTGGATCCTGGACTTCCTAATGGAAAGACCACATTAGGTGGGTTGGTAGCAGAATATCAAGCACCGTCACACTGAGCACTGGCGCACCTCAGGGCTGTGTGTTCAGTCCACTCCTGTTCACACTACTGAGCCACAACTGCATGACCAGATCCAGCTCCAATAGTGTCATCAAGCTTGCAGATGACAACAGTCGCTGGCCTCATCAGCAACAATGATGAGTTGCACTACAGAGAAGAGGCGGAATATCTCGTGATATGGTGTGAGAGTAACCACCTGAGTCTCAACGTGGACAAGATGAAGGAGATGATCATGGACTTCAGGAGGACCAGGAATGACCACCCTCCACTACACATCAACAACTCTGTAGTGGAGAGCACCAAGTTCCTTGGAATTCACTTAACTAGTGACCTATCGTGGACACTCAACATCTCCTCACTTGTCAGGAAGCTGCAACAGCGACTGCACTTCCTTAGAAGACTGAAGTGGCAAGGCTACCGGCCACCATCACGTCAGTCTTTTTTAGGAGCTCTATCGAGAGTTTCCTGGCCGGCTACATCACAGTGATAAGGTTGCTTCAGAGAAATGGATCAGAGGTCAATCCACAGGACCATAAGAGTGGCAGAGAGGATCACCGGAGTCTCCCTCCCACCCCCCCTCACCTCCCCCATCAATGTGATCTTCCGGGATCATTGTCTGAAGGGGGCACGCAAAATCATTGAGAACCCCTTCCACTCTGCACACAGCTGCTCCCATTGGGGAAGAGATACAGGAGGATCAGAGCCAGCACCACCAGGCTGAGGAGCAGCTTTTTCCCACAGGCAGTGGGAATGCTGAATGACCAAAGGAACTGCTCACACTAACCATCCAGGACTCTCATTTGAACAGAGCATTTATTTTTTTATTTATTAAAAGATATATTACTTGTCCTGCAGATGTATTATTTGTCTGCGTGTTTTGCACCAAGGACTGGAGAACACTGTTTCGTTCTTGTAGTCAGTTGACAATAAACTTGACTTCAAATGTGAGCTGACCAGTGCCTTTGTAAAGACTCAGCATTACATCTTTGTTTTTGTATTCTAGTCCTCCAAGATGAATGCTACCAATGCATTTGCCTTCCTTATTACTGACTCAACCTTCAAGTTAACCTTTAGGGAATTCTGAAATAGGAGTCCCAAGTCACTTTGGATCTTTGCTTTCTGAATTCTTTCCCCATTTATGAATGAATCAAAGTGTGTAATCGAAGTGCATGATACATTGAACAAATCAATGAACTACTTGAAGCCACCCATCCATCATCTAAAATATATCAATAGTGAATGCTTAGGAAAAAAAACATTGTCATTGAAAATATATGTGAAGCTAATCCTTAAAATAAAACTCACAAGGAGATATTCAGCTACGTCAGAGTGATCCAACTAGAAAGGGCTGCTGTGTGGCGGCACACCACTAGGCAGGCGAACCAGCCCCACTCGTAATCCACGTGGTGGGGCAGCCGGCCAAAATGGCGCCGTCGGAGGTTTCCCCTTCGACCTCAGCGCCGGGCTCAGAAGCCCGCGCTGGGGGACCCACATGATGCCCGGGTGACATCGACGCTGCCCCAGCGTAGTTCTCAGCCAGGTCCGGGCTGGGAGTATAAGGCCAGCCCGGCAGCCTGCAATAAATCAGTTTTCTGCTCACTGAGCTCAACCCGTCTGGTTGTGTGTTCTTTCAGTAGCAGCGTAGCTCCCACTACATGCTCACCAAAAGAAAAGTTCACTTTGAAATAAACTAATGAATGAACTTAGACAATTATATTATTTGGTCTATCCACTGTATCTTCCGTTCCACACTGTGTCCACCAGTGACTAAAGCTGACAAGGTAGTCAGTGACAAGGACCATTATGGTATGTTCCTTGTGTCCTTAGTATGTCTTTAGTGTCCAGGGTCATCCAGATGCGACTAGGCCATGAAAGACAGGTAGGCCACCCTAACATGTAAGGAGCTGGATGAGATGGGCACTTACAATTCATTTTGATTTTTGCACAATTGTATTACTGAAACTATCTTAACGAACCCCAATTGCCTATAATTGCTTGTTTCATCTAGATGAGTCACTACTAATCCTTCAGAAGCATAAGAAAGCACTAATTATTGGACCCACTGGGAACTTTTACATTCTCTATGTCCTGGGCAGCACTAATTAATAGAGCAATTATTGCGCCGCACTGTTTTTTCCAGCTGACTCCTACGTGACGATTAGATAGGAGCAAGGAGTCTAACTACTGTGAGCAAAGACAGAGAAATGTAATGAAATAATTCTCAGTGCTGCTTTGCACACAAAGTTGCATCATTTCCCTTAGAATTTGCTCATTAACTAATCATAATTTGAGCCTTCCTTAATTTCATTGCTGAGTTTAGACCAACAGTAATCAGTAAATGCTTAGTGAACTTGTCACTGCGAGAAAAGAGCAATAACATACCATTAGGCTCGATACAGAAATAATCTATGAAATTACTGGATTAATGCCATAATGCATTGAATTGCAATTCCACTCTTCTGTGTTAATGGAGATGTTGAACAAAATAATATTGAAGGATCTTTTGGCATAACTTCACTGCCTAAGAACTCAATACATCCATAAATTGGAATAAATTCATTAAATGTTGCTTGAAGTAATTCTCTTCTCATTCACTTCACTTACTGCATCTCCATAAATAGCAAGAGAAGTTAAACACATTGCATCAGGGGGTTGGCAGGGAAGTGTATAATTTGCAAATATGATATTTTTAAAGCCGTTAAAAGCTATTGTTGGTTCCAATAAATTCAAGAAAACAAGCTTGTACAAGGAAAATCATGAAAAATCTCCATAAATATTAAATCCACAAACAGACCGAGCCATACGCTCTAAATGAAACCTTTCTTGACTAGTTTTTGTACCTCTCAAAGCCCATAATTGTATCCTTTACCACAACCAACATTTCCCACATTTCTCTCACATCGGATTAACAGATATAAAATATGGTATCGTGTACAATATGGATCAAATGAACAAACATTTGTATTTAATTTAAAACTGAGAGCCTTTCACTAAATCTGATGATTTATGCCTCATGCCACCAAATCCATCTCCACAAATTTTTGACTTGCAGTCTTTTTCTCAATGTTGCCACTCTTATATTTAACTATTTATCATCTCTTTGAAAGTCAATTTCCTGCATAATATTTTCAGAATTAGCCAGCTGCAGCTCCTGTAATGTCAGAACTAATCCTTTTTAATGTTACCTGCATCAAAATAAATGAGGCAGCCAACAATTTGGTTATATACTAACCAAGCATGTGCTTCGGGGCCTTGCATTTGGGTTTGCTTAACAGATGAATTTTCTGGCTTTAATCATAAAGGGATGGTTTATTCTAGAGAGGATGAGGAACTGCAGGCTTGTTTGGTAGCAAGTTGTACCATGGTGGGCAATGAGGAAATGCCTTCTTGCTGTTCCTTGAGGTAGCAGCATTGCTCCCAATTCTAGAGATATGCATGAGGCTGGCCCTCAGCTGAGCATGGGCTTGGGTTTACCTTCATCTCTGCACTGGTCACCATGCATCTAATGTGTTGGAGAATCTCAACACATTCAATTCTAATCTCAGTTGATCTTATTAAGGTTGAAAAATATTTTTAAAACTAAGCAAGTATATTTGGGTGACACAGTTGGTGTAGCAGTTAGTGCAATGCCATTACAGCACCAGTGAATGAGACCAGGGTTTGAATCCTGCACTGTTGTAAGGTGTTTGTACATTCTCACGGTGTCTGTGGGGTTTTTTTTCCCTGGGGGTTCTGGTTTCCTCCCACCGTTTTAAACGTACTAGGGGGTTGGTTAATTGGGTGTAAATTGGGCGGCACAGGCTCATGTGCCGAAATGGCCTGTTACCGTGCTGTATGTCTAAATTTGTATTATTGATTTTAAATTGTTCAAAAGCAGTGCTACAATAAGAATGCCAGAGATTGGAAAAGAAAATTACATTGGAAGTTCGTAGTGCTTGCAAAATAATGATGGATAAAATAATTTGTTGGTATTGTCCGTCGAGATCATGGCAAGACTACATGAGGTGGGAAGGAAAAATCTGATGGAGGAAATCAGGTGTGGTCAAACAGCTGGGGGAGGGGAGAACTGAATGGTCAGTATGTGGTGTGAGAAGTTGCATCACATAGATACAAAGAATGGTATGATCAATAAATGGGGTATGGATGGGGTATGGTAATTTGAGGAGTTGAGGCAATAAATACAAATTTGAAAAGAAATTTATTAGGGATGTGCTATTAGTGTGACAAAAAAATGTTGGAATTAAATTACTTTCCCATAGCATAGTTATTTTTGCAGCATTTAAAAATAACATAAATGTTGATTAAATTTGAATCCACTTAACAAAATTGAATACACACAATTAAAAGGATATGAGACCGAAAGGAGTTGCCATTTCTTTAATTTGCAGTTTGGCAGGGAGGAGTATTGGAGGTACTTCAGGCAGTGGATAGAAATATGGATTGGCGCTTTGGTAAAAAGATAACAAACTGAATAAAATAGTAGTTAAACAGCTGATAGGAAAGATAGGGATGAATTTTTTTTTAACAATTTGGTGATAAATGCAAGTTCATAGAATTTCCTCAGGGGTCTTCCTGATACGTTGACATAGATTTTAGCAAAAAGTGCTGTTGAAAACCCCAGACTGAGATACAGTATTATTACAACGATTGATCAGGAGAATTCCAAATGGAATTTTGATGGAAAATATATCAACTTAAACATTCACTGCTTGAAAACTTGGCTGATATGCAAGTGAGGCAAAAAGTACAGGCCATGAAATCACTCTCTGCAGATTAGCACATAAGCACTGAACAATTTCATATAAAACTCTTTTATTCATTATTGAATTGTTTAAAATAAATTTGTTAAACCCTCTATTAGAATAGCAGACTGAGAAATTGCCAATAAATGCACCGTTTTCCATAATTTAATTACGTGAACAATATCTTTCAAATACTCAGAGCAATATAGAATTCCATTAAAACTGCAAATGACCTTAAATAGATTTATAGTGCCGGTTCTATTAAATTATATAAATACCTAAAACGTGCCCTTTTTATAAATATCTTCAGGATTGCTGGCATTGTGTGGATTCCATGTGCCACCACGTGCCACTTGATTCTGTTGGTCAGCATGAGAGAGTGGAGGTGAGGAGAATTCGTTCCTAAGTCAAAGTCAAACTCATCCCATTGAAAATTCATCAGGAGAAGAAGGCTCTTGTCTATTTGTTGTTGTAGTGGAGTTGTTCAATTTTGATCTAATCTAATTCTTTTTCCTTTAAAATTAAAAAAAAATGTAGACTTACAGCCCAGTGACAGGCCATTTCAGCCCACGAGTCCATGCTGCCCAATTTATGCCCAATTAACGCACACACCTGGTACATTTTGAGTGGTGGGAGAAAACCGGAGCCCCCCAGGGAAAACCCACGATGTCACGGGGAGAACATACAAACTTTTTACAGACAGCGTGGGATTTGAACCTGGTCCTGATCACTGGCTCTGTAAAGACTTTGTCCTAACCACTACTCCAAATGTGCCACCCTTATAATCCTGAAAACAAATGATCTACAATTGCTCATCCAATTGGCTTTCAAACATTTTGATTTGATTCTACAATTTTTAAAAGAATTCCTTCAAGATCAGAGTGACATCTTGTGTGAAGAGATTTGTCAATATCTCCTTAGTATTTTTTGTCAAATATTTTAAACCTTTAATTTTTGGGTATTGACCCAGTTACATTTAAATTTTTTTTTATTTTTAATTTCCATCTACTTGCCTTATCAAAATTCCCTCATTGCTTTGAGTACATCTAGTAGGTCTTGATAAAGGATTCTGGCCCAGAACATTGACCATTCTTTCTCCCTCACTGAGTTCCTCCAGCAGGTTGTTTTTTTGCTCCAGGTTCATCATCTTCACTCACTGGTGTTTCCTCTGTTACATCTGGTCTGGATCAAGGGAAACAGCCTTCAGTTTCTCTGCTTTGCTCCACCCCCATGTTTTTAGAGAAATGTCCCTGCAATCTCTCCAAGGCTTGACATCTCTTCAATTGAAATCTCTTCAAATGACTTCAACTTTGAGGTCAGTTTGGACTTAGTATGATTTCTCAGCTTTGATATTCAATTATATTAATGCCTACACCCTCCTAACTTGCATGTAAATGTTCTCCATGGAGGAGAGGATTTAGTCTGTGAAAGTCTGGGTTGTGTTCACAACATTTTGCAGGGCTTTCCACTCAAGAATATTGGTCTCCCTATACCAGACTGTGATGCAGCCAGTCAGTACACTTTCTACCACACGTCTGTAGAAATTTGCCAGGGTTTTCCGATGTCATACCGAACCTCTGCAAACTCCTGAGGTGCTGATGTGCTTTCTTCACAATGCCATTAGTGTGCTGGATCTGAGATAGTGACTCCCAAGAACTTAAGCTTGCTTACCCTTTCCACCACTGATCCCCCAATGATCACTGGATCATGCACCTCTGGCTTTCCCTTCCTGAAGTTAATAGTCAGCTCCATAGTTTTTGGTGGCATTGATTGCTATTGGTGCAGCATTCAGCCATGTTTTCAATCTCTCTCGCACACACCACCCACTCTCTCTTTGCCAGAACTTGCACATAGTTCGAAGGTAACCAACCAATTTTCCCCTGCAACCGTGTCTGCCTGTCCCGCATCGGACTGGTCAGCCACAAACGAGCCTGCAGCTGACGTGGACTTTTTTACCCCCTCCATAAATCTTCGTCCGCGAAGCCAAGCCAAAGAAAGAAAGAATAATACAAAAAATGTAATATAGAAAATACACTTCAACTCTTGCCTGCCGTAAAGGCAAACAAAGAGCGTTGCCTGGGTCCCCCCCAATAATAAGAAGAAGAGAAGCAAAAGGGTGTGTCTCCAGAAATATTGAGTGTCCATGGCTTTGCCTTCAGTCCCCTTGCAGCTTCCTCAGGAGAAGAAGGCTCTTGTCTATTTGTTGTTGTAGTGGAGTTGTTCAATTTTGATCTAATCTAATTCTTTTTCCTTTAAAATTTAAAAAAAAATGTAGACTTTCAGCCCACGAGTCCTCACAGTTTCTTGTTCAAACCAAATCCAATACCACCAATAAAATCAGGAAACTTTCAGTGGCTGAGGCCTTTTGAGTGCCCTCCTTGCCCTCAGCACCCTCTCGAATCCCAGTTCTAATACCTGGTCCCCATGAGCCAGTCTCCAGCACATAGCGTCACGGTATGAATCTTTCAACTACAAGTCCCCATCAGCCCACAGTCCGTGCGAGTCCTTTGACCGCAAGTTTCCAACGGTTCGCAGCCTGTGTGCATCTTTCAGCTGGTGAGTCCCTCACTGGTCTGCTGCCACGGTCACCTTCCTGTAGAGTCGTTTCCCAGGTTTCTCTTTCTCAACGGGGGACGGTGGTGGGGTGGGGGTGGGTGTTTGCCTCGGCAGATATAGATGTGTATCTTCGCAGTATGACAATAAAAGGGGTAGCGCTGAATTGGATCGAATATTTGATTTTTCTCTGTGCCTCCTGCAACTGGCAAGTGAAACACTTGAGTTATCGTTGGATAATTAAGAATGGACTGTTTCATCATTAAACATGAAGGCAACGATAGTTCAGGAGTCACGCTTTAATTTCCAATTAATATTCAGCTGGCCAATAGACACCTTTTTATTATATTCACCCCTGAAGTAGCATTTTTCAGGCGTAAACAAACCCGACAGTTCGGCCAATGAGTCAGCTTTGACAGTCTGCAACTGGAAGCTACACAACACAACTTATTTAAAGCTAATTATTACCAAGTTGTGTGCAGGGTTCCTGTCAGAATCTGCGACACTTTAACCTTTCACTGATTTTCTGTTTGGAATTAATGATAAGCATGGGTATATCACAAATGAATAGCTTCATCTGCACTGACTCCCTGCCATCCTTCTGATCATTCTAGTCCCTCATGAGTTTTGTTCTGTGTGTGTTCATTAGATGAAGCACTAACCCCGATCTTTATTTCAGTGAATTTTCTTTATAAGACATCATTTTGATAGGATGGAAGGGGTGGGATGGGCACTGTGATCATTTTCAACAGCATTTTTCCACTTTGAAGTCTGAAACATTTTAGACAAGAGGTTTTGACAGCTTTATTGAAATTTGCAAGCAGTGTGTAAAACTCTGATCAGAACGTATAGCATGCAAGAAGTTACCAAAATGAACTTTTTTGCATTTGTTACAGAGCAGCTGAATAGATATGTTTCCAGCCAAAGATCTCATTAATTATTTAAGCAAGTTGTTACATTGGCAAACGTTTGGAGAAAATAATTGCAATGCAATGGAGTTTTGGGTCAGATCTTGGGTTTTCATTTTGAACCTTGGTGATGTGATCTGAACATGGCATTCTGCCATAGAACATGTCCTCATTAAAGTTTTAAAGATTTGATTCTTGAGCCATTTACCAGGAAGGTACAACATTAAGGGCAATGTCCCCCTTAGCCAGCAGACAGAAATGTCAACATTGGATGTCCAATTGGTGTCAAGTTCTGGTGTTATCAGTTGAGTTGTCTGAAGTTCAACCTGAACCCAACCTTTCAGGCTTAAACATGGGATTTTTCCAGATATGAGTGCCCCACTGAATTTCAGCCCAATATTTAGAGACCAGATTCTGACCTCCACCAGCAGGGACCTTCTGAAAAGCTTAATAAGGTTAGAGTAGCGGTTGGCATAATGCTATTACAAATTAAGAAATTAAACATAGCACTTTCACCTCTCCCGTCACCTAAGTGCCACATAATGTGGATAAATCTGTAAATCTCAATATGTCCACAGCCATCACGAAAGAGGTATATTTGCCACAAGACTCGGACCACCAGGTTCATGAACAGCTGCCACCTCCTCCACCATCAGACTCCTCAACAACCAACTCAATCAGGGGCTCATTCAAGGACTCTTATTTGGGCGCTTTATTGATTTTCTTTGCTCTCCCTGTATCGCACAGTCCGTTTGCTTACATTTGTAATTTGCTTACAGTTATTTTGAATGTCTACATGTTCACGTTGTGTGCTGTTTCCTATTTTGCACTACCAATTAATGGTGATTCCGCCTTGCCTGCAGGAAAAAGGAATCTCAGGGTTGTATGTATGTACTCTGACAAAAAATCTGAACTTTGGATCTGGATCTGGAGTTATCATTCGAGGTGCAAACATCCCACAATCTTTGGGAAGTTGTTAGTTTCCTAAGTTGTCTCCAAACCTACTCATTTGTTGCTGAAATGTTCATTCATGCCTTTGTTCACATGAGGTTGGCAATTCCAACCTCCACCTGAAACATTAATTCCGCCTTGTTCTCCCCCCAGGCCCTCCTTGACCAGCTGAGTACTTCCATTATTTTCTGTTTTAATTTTAAGGTTTGAAAGAATGGTTTCTTTTTCTCGCCTTGCCCAATTCCTGGCAAATTGGTTCTCCAGGCTTTTTATCAATTGGAGATTTGGTTGCCCATTTTCTTTCCTTATGTATCATTTCCTTGTGGGTTTTAAAAGCTTCTGAGCACTAGAGTTGTTTCAAAATTACAGTGATGCAACTTTCAGGATTCTATTCTGTTTTCTGCATTGGTGAAATGCACTCACATTCATTCTCAATGTTCTGTTGTCCGGGACTAAGTAATGACAATTCATGCTACTTACCTTTTAATGACCAATTCCTCCTTGTTCCTCATTATGAAATTGTGTACAGTTCATGTATCCTTCACTGAAGAAAATCCAAACAAATTTGAGGGGATAATGAGGCTGCTTTCTAGGATTGCATTGTATTGGCATCATAAGGGACCATTAAGGCTCGCTAAACATGTTGCAATAACACATTACTCTTAAATTATACTCTTTTATATTTCAAAACTTGTTCTAATCCAATAAGAGGAGAGTGGATAAGCATTAAAAGCCAGGGGCACAGAATCAGAATTCAATATAGATTTGATCCCAGCTCTGTTCAGCCCCTGCCAAGTGTGAAAATGTAACAAGCGCACACTGTCGAATGTTCCAGCATTTGGAAGCAAAATTCAAAGAGACTCAAACCATCATCATTTGACAGCGGGCGGCAGGATGGATTAACAACATGGTGAATAACAAGCCAATAATTTACACTGCAGCCTTTCCTGCATTGGCTCCCCCTAAAATCAGGGGGGGGATATCAGCTGGTGGCAAACACCGACATATCAAAGTGCAGGGCTACCTCCAGCTGGTGCGTGGGGATCAACCAGAATGCAGCAAAAATCATCGGTTGGTCCTCAACTACTGTTTTGACCGCATCATTCACCCTGACCAAAACAAAAGGGAGAATCTAGGCAACATTATGGTACAATAGGGACATTTAAAAGACAGACAGGAACATGGACGGAAGCAAAATAGAGGTTATGAGGTAGGGAAAATTTGGATTTTTGAACAGGTTTATTGAGCTTGACACAACAGCGTGGGCCAAAGGACCTGCACTGTGCTGTAATTTGTTTATGTTCCACGTTCTATAACAATTGCTATAAATCATCTACAATATGTGGCTCAGTTTCACAATAACACCGTCTACATATTTGCTGACAATACCATGGAAGTGGGTTGTATAAAGAACCTATCATGAGGGAGATTGAGTGCAAGGTTGTTATCGTGGCACCATTCAGCCAAGTTTTCATTCTCCGTCTTGTATCCTGACACGTCGAGACAGGGACTTCATCTGATCCACTTGCTGTACTTTGGCATCCAGCACTGCTAGCCCACGATGTGTCAGGTCACCAAATCAATTTTGGAACTCTTCCACTCCACCTGTCCATATGAATCAGCACAATGACTTGGATTTTGTGCAAGTGGCATCTCTTTTATTCAGATTTATCTTACAGAAACCAGCCACAAGCTCAACTGGGAGGTTGTGTATCACTGCAGGATTTTACGCACGTACATCCTACCATATTATGGGAAGGTGGGATCAAGGGAGTGTTTTTGCCAACGGACTGTGTAAGAAACTACAGAAAAGCATAGACAGATGGCCAAGCCATAGCCTCTGGCTTACCTGTTAATCAATGCTTCTGAAACTTAAGAGTAAAAAACAATTAAAGACTGTATCCTGACACATCTCCTTCCTTTATACAACCCACTACCATGGTATTGTCGGCAAAAAATTTGTAGATGGCATTATTGTTTTACTGAGCCACATAGTTGTAGGTGTAAAGGGAGTAGAGCAGGGGGCTAAGAACTCAGCCCTGTGGTGCTCTGGTACTGATGGAGATTGTGGAGGAGATGTTCTTACCAATCTTCACTCATTGTGGTCTGGAGGTGAGGAAATCCAGGATCCAATTACACTGTCAACTCCCAGGTCTTGGAGTTGAGGGGATGATGGCGCCAAATGCCGAACTGTAGTCGATAAAGAGCATCCTTATATATGCATCTTTGCTGTCCAGGTGTTCCAGGGCTTTGTGTAGAGCCAGTGAGATTTTATCTGCCATAGACCTGTTTCTATGATAGGCGAACTGAAATGGATCCGTGTCACTGCTCAGACGGGAGCTGATCTGCTTCAACACCAGCCTTTCAAAACACTTCATCACTGTTGATGTAAGTGCTACTGGTCAATAGTCATTAAGGAAGGTGAGATTTGATAGAAGTATTTCAGATTATGATGGTTATAGACAGAGTAAATGTAGATCGGCTTTTTCCACTGCGGGTGAGTGAGATACAAACTAAAGGGCATGGGTTAAGGGTGAAAGGGGAAATGTTTAGGGGGAATATTTGAGGTAACTTCTTCACACAGAGAGTAGTGGAACGTGCTTCCAGCTGAAGTGGTGAATGTGGGCGGATTTTCAAATTTAAGAAAAATTTTGCCAGGTTCATGGATGGGAGGGGAATGGAGGGCTATGGACTGGGTGCAGGTCAGTGTGACTAGGCAAAATAATAGATCAGCACAGACTAGAAGGGCTGAAGGGCCTGTTTCTGTGCTGTAATGTTCTATGGTTCTATTCGTGAGAATCTTAGGCAGGCACATAGAAGAAACAATAGAGAGTTATGAGGATTCAGTTTTTGGGGGGTGGGGGAATAGGTATACATAGGTCGGCACATCGTGGGCCTGTACTGTGCTGTAATGTTCTATGAAAGGGCGCCCAGCTGTAAGGTTAGCTCCGTGACTGCTCGTTGTGATGCTAACGTTGAAACAAATATTGAATGAGCTTCATTTTAAAACATTCCCATTTTTCTGGAGAAAAACTGTCAAAAAGTTCTAAGAGAAACCAAAGGCTTTAACGGGAATGAATGCACAAAAGTACTGGAGAAACACAGCAGTGTCCTTAGGAAGTAAAGGGTAATGAACATTTCCGGCCTCAGTCCTTCATCAGGAAACCAACGGCGCATTGCTCTCGACCCTGGTATCTGCAGATTTTCTTGTTTAACTCTACAGGCTTTCGGAGGGCGGCAGGTAGGTTGGCTCTTCTGGCAGGGTGGGGTAAGGAGATAATGGTGCTTCAGAGGCTAATATGAAATAAATAGTTGCTCCAAAATGATGTGCGATTGAGGGAATTATTGAACTTTACCAGGTTAGCGCAACACCTTTACAGCGCCAGCGATCAGGACAGGGGTTCGAATCCTATGCTGTTTGTAAGGAGTTTGCACATTCTCCCCGTGTCTATGTGGGTTTCCCCAGGGTCTCCGGTTTCCTCCCACCATTCAAAATGTGCCAGGGTGTAGTTTAATTGGGTGTAAATTGGGCGGCACGGACTCGTGGGCTGAAATGGCCTGTTGCTGTGCTGTATGTCTAAATTTTTAAAAAATTAAATAAAGTAAAAATTACCACGTCAATGCCAGAAGAGTTTGAGCGAAGCAAGCAGAGTATCAGGACATAGAAGCTACGTATATCAGCAAGATCGGATGAGAAATGAGGGAAGAATATTGCGATGGTTTGGGGATGTTGAAGTTCATGGCGTGAACCTGCTGGAAATGGTCACCAGGTCGATCAGCAAATACAAGGGATATAGAGGGATGACAGCACCTAATAGCCTGAATATGCCTGGAATTGTCTGATCTCGGAAGCTAAGCAGGCACAGGACTGGTCACTGCTTGGAGGGGAGACCACCTAAGAAGACCAGATGCTGTAGGTTTCTGTGAGGGCTGTTGGACGAAGGGATGACTCTTTGTCTGCCTTACAGTAGGCAAAAGTTACAGAATTTCAGGTATGTTACATTCTAAATGTAGCATTATGAGACAACAATGGAATCTTTACCTTTAATGTTTCAGGACAATGGTCATTAATCAGAATCAGAATTTATTGTCATGAGCAAGTCACGAAATTTGTTGCCTTGTGACAGCGTGAATATTTTATATAAACCACCTTATCAAAATAAATAAAAATAGTGCACAAACCATCAATGTAAGGTCGTGTCTGTGGTTAAAAAACACAGAAATGTTGGAGGAACTCAGCTGCTCATTTCAGCATGCAAAAGAGCAAAGGTATATTGTAAGGTTTCAGGCCTGAGCCCTTCTTCAAGGAATAAGAGAGTCAGAAGCAGGAAATCACAGAAAATCTTAGAATTCAAACGGTGCCGGCTGGGGGAGGAATGCAGACCAACAAAAGATACTAATTGGATATGATAAGGGGAGAGGTAAGAATTTATCATGCTTGTGTGAAAGGAGACAGGCAAAAGGGAGAAAGACAGATCTAAAGGAAGGCAATGGGGGGGGGGGGGTTTAATGAAAGCCAGAGAAGTCGATATTAATGCCTGTAGTTCATTATTCATTCAGGAATCTGATGGCAGAGGGGAAGAATCTGTCCTTGTGCTGCTGAGTGTTTGTCTTCAGGCTCCTGTACCTTTTTATGCCAATGACAGCAAAGTGAAGAGGGCATGACCTGAGTAGTGGGGGGGGGGGGGGGTCTTTGAGGATAGAGGCTGCTTTCTTGTAGATGTCCTTGATGGAATGAAGACTGGTGCCCATGACGTTGCAGGCCAGGTTTACAACCCTCTGGAGTCTTCTCTTGTCCTGAGCGTTGGCAAACACAGTGATGCAACCAGCCAGAATGCACTTCACGGTACTCCTGTAAAACTTTGAGATCATACTGGATGTCCTCAAACACCTCACAAAGTATAGCTGTTGGTGAGCCTTCTTTGTGATTGCATTGACATGGAGGCTACAGCACAGATCCACAGAGATGTTGACATCCAAAAATTTGATCCTCTCCACTAATGATCCCTCTAAACCATTGGTGCCTCTGGTGCAGACCGGGAGATCTGGGAGAGTGGGACGTGGAGACACAGCGCTGTTCCGAAGGGCTCAACCACCCAGTCCTAATACCAATAACTCCATTTAGGCTTGAGGTGGCCTGTTAAAGGAGACAGCAGTGTTCGTAAGTAAAATCCTGCAGCCGCGGTGATCTGTGCTCAAGATGGTGGCTCGGAAGCGACCATGAGGGGTTGCAGTGGGCTGGTGCTGGGCACCAGAAACAGGGAGAACAACTGCTGTTGAGAAGGAGAAGCAGAGGTGACAACCCTGCAGAATGGTGACCATGGCAACGAAACAGCTAGGGGCTCTGTAGCTGAGGAACCTGTATCGGCTATGGGCTGCTGGAGACTGGCTCATGAGAACCAGGCATAAGAGCCAGGATTTGAAAGAGTGATGAGGGAAAGAAGTGGTTTCCGAAGAGCCTGGGTGCAAGGCTTCTTGATTGTGTTGGAAGTTTGGATCTGCAGCTTGGGTGGCCAATGAACCAAACAGGAGTTTGTGCCCTTGCAGAAGCTGCAGGAGCACTGGAGGGGAATCCACAGACACTCAGTGACTCTGAAAGGACTCTTTTTTTTTGCTTCTCTTTTTCTCTTACTTTAAGGGCTGTTGGACAACATTAATGACGACTCTGCCTCATAGCAGGCAGAAGGCAATTTTGTGTAATTATGTTCTGCACTATTACATAACCATAAAGACATCAGCAGGGCTCACAACAAGCACCTGACTGGCAGTGAGAGGAGCCCCCCCCCCCTCTCCACCACAACCGTGAGATCCTTCTTGTACAACCCAAACATCACCCTCTACGCAAGTTGTCCTCGGGATGGCTGTGGTGGAGTAGGACTGTTGCCCATCTCTTCATTGAAGAAGAAGGGACGCAGGGTTTTTTTTGGTCACAGTTCACCCCCAGCAGCAGCATGACGGAGGACTCTGTGATCAACAGGCTGCTCCCGGGGACACACTAGGAATCCAACATCCAGAACTGCTGGAAGACTATCAACTCAGTGAAAGACACAGTTTGGTCTGCCTGAAATCTGTTGGTCTTTCAGCACACGGAGATGTCGGTCCGGAGACGCTGCTGATTGGTGCATTCCAGGCTGCAGGGGTACATACTGAGGGACGCACTGAGGCTTGGTGCAGCCAACGTGAGGGCATTATGGGGAAGGACCACAGTCTAGAGTCCTCCCATTACCAGGCACTGGAGGGCTGAGAGTGAGGAAAAGTCCCTCAACCAACAGGGGGAAGTGGTGGTAATGGGGTGAAAATACAAGGTGCCACAGTGGTGGTAACGGGGTATTGAGAAAACAAATGGAACAATTGTTGAGAATGCATAGATATGACTGATATTACAAATGCAAAAAGTCTTGACTGGATTTCTTGTTGGTAAATAATTTTTTTTTCTCAACAATATATGTCTAATGACAAGGTGTGAAAATGACAAGGTGCCACAGTGGTGGTAACGGTGCATTAAGAGAACAATGTACATTGATGAGTGTGTGTATAGATATGACTGACATTATGAGTGTAAAAAGTCTTGAACGGTTTTCTTGTTTGTAAATAATTTATTGTGAATGAAGTATATTTTTGCAAAAAAATTTAAATGGCAGTAAAGAAATCTTGAATCGAAAATCTGAAGTTTGCTGGCTACTAACTCAAGGATCTTGCCAGGAGACAATTGGCAAGGCCCAGCACAGCTCCCAGTGCAAGTGGCTGGCTTTGCTAGACAGTGGATGTTTCCCCAAGAAACCAAACACACCTTAAAAAATAAATACATAATTTAAAAAATGGAAAGAATTAAAATATTGTGTAATAAAGGCAATAAAGAAGTAAAACACAAAAATCTGCAGACACTGCAATTGAATTAAAAACACTTTGCTGGAGAAACTCAGCAGGCACATAACCAATGTTTTGGGTTAGAACCCTTCATCAAAGTAGATACTAACGTAAATAACATAAGTTCCAATTTGTTTTGCAGAACTATTTTTCTCTACAGCAAAATTGTTCATTTGTAAATTTTTTCTTTAGCTTGGCTTCACGGACAAAGATTTATGGAGGGTTATGTCCACGTCTGCTGCAGACTCGTTGGTGACTGACAAGTCCGATGCGGGACAGGCAGGCACGGTTGCAGCGGTTGCAAGGGAAAATTGGTTGGTTGGGGTTGGGTGTTGGGTTTTTCCTCCTTTGCCTTTTGTCAGTGAGGTGGGCTCTGCGGTCTTCTTCAAAGGAGGTTGCTGCCCGCCGAACTGTGAGGCGCCAAGAGGCACGGTTTGAGGCGATATCAGCCCACTGGCGGTGGTCAATGTGGCAGGCACCAAGAGATTTCTTTAAGCCGTCCTTGTACCTCTTCTTTGGTGCACCTCTGTCTCGGTGGCCAGTGGAGAGCTCGCCATATAACATGATCTTGGGAAGGCGATGGTCCTCCATTCTGGAGACGTGACCCACCCAGCACAGTTGGGTCTTCAGCAGCGTGGATTCGATGCTTGCGGATTCTGCCAGCTCGAGTACTTCGATGTTGGTGATAAAGTCATTCCAATGAATGTTGAGGATGGAGCGGAGACAGCGCTGATGGAAGCGTTCTAGGAGCCGTAGGTGATGCTGGTAGAGGACCCATGATTCGGAGCCGAACAGAAGCGTGGGTATGACAACAGCTCTGTACACGCTGATCTTTGTGTGTTTCTTCAGGTGATTGTTTTTCCAGACTCTTTTGTGTAGTCTTCCAAAGGCGCTATTTGCCTTAGCGAGTCTGTTGTTTATCTCTTTGTTGATCCTTGCATCAGATGAAATGGTGCAGCCGAGGTAGGTAAACTGTTTGACTGTTTTGAGTTCTGTGTGCCCGATGGAGATGTGGGGGGGGGGGGGTGCTGGTGGTCATGGTGGGGAGCTGGCTGATGGAGGACCTCAGTTTTCTTCAGGCTGACTTCCAGGCCAAACATTTTGGCAGTTTCCACAAAACAGGACGTCATGCGCTGGAGAGCTGGCTCTGAATGGGCAACTAAAGCGTCATCGTCTGCAAAGAGTAGTTCACGGACAAGTTGCTCTTGTCTTGGTATGAGCAAAGCCTTCCTGGCCAGAGAAAAAAACGAGCCTTTCGTCTCGCATGCAACCACCTTCAGCGCAAATTCCGGGAGATCCAAAATGAGTGGTGGACTAGCTCGCCAAACGAACCCAGCTTAGTGCCGACATTGGCGACTTAAGGGGTTTTTACGAGGCTCTAAAGGCTGTGTACGACCCCTCACCCCAAGTCCAAAGCCCTCTGTGCAGTTCAGACGGCGAAGTCCTCCTCAGCGACAAGATCTCCATCCTCATTCGATGGTCTGAACACTTCCAATCTCTTTTCAGTGCCAACCGCTCAGTCCAAGAATCTGCCCTGCTCCAGTTCCCTCAACAACCCTTGAGTCTAGAGCTGGATGAGGTCCTAACCCGGGAAGAGACATATAAGGCAATTGAACAAATGAAAAGTGGCAAAGCAGCAGGTATGGATGGAATCCCCCCAGAGGTCTGGAAGGCTGGCGGCAAAGCTCTGCATACCAAACTGCATGAGTTTTTCATCGTCTGCTGGGACCAAGGAAAGCTGCCTCAGGACCTTCGTGATGCCATCATCATCACCCTGTACAAAAACAAAGGCGAGAAATCAGACTGCTCAAACTACAGGGGAATCACGCTGCTCTCCATTGCAGGCAAAATCTTCGCTAGGATTCTCCTTAATAGACTAATACCTAGTGTCGCCGAAAATGTCCTCCCAGAATCACAGTGTGGCTTTCTCGCAAACAGAGGAACTACTGACATGGTCTTTGCCCTCAGAAAGCTCCAAGAAAAATGCAGAGAACAAAACAAAGGACTCTACATCACCTTTGTTGACCTCACCAAAGCCTTTGACACCGTGAGCAGGAAAGGGCTTTGGCAAATACTAGAGCGCCTCAGATGCCCCCCCAAGTTCCTCAACATGGTTATCCAACTGCACGAAAACCAACAAGGTCGGGTCAGATACCGAACCCTTGTCCATTGACAACGGTGTGAAGCAAGGCTGCGTCCTCGCACCAACCCTCTTTACTATCTTCTTCAGCATGATGCTGAACCAAGCCATGAAAGACCTCAACAATGAAGACGCTGTTTACATCCGGTACCGCATGGATGGCAGTCTCTTCGATCTGAGGCGCCTGCAAGCTCATTTGTAAATAACGGCAAGCTATAAATACCGTAATCACAACAGGTTTTATTCTTCCAGAATTGTTGGTTTGAGTCTAGCAAAATTGTACTAAATTAGCATTTTGCTTTTCTCATATGTATTTGTTTACTGTCTGGATGGATGCAGTTTAGGACTATTTCCTGTATGTATTATTGTGTCATTTTGCCTAATTCAGCTAGGCTCCCATGTTACATATATAATGTTTATGTGAAAGCACAGGCCATCAAACTATTTTGTATTCTGATGGATGTAAATAATATCCTTTTCACTGCAGGATTAATTGGAAAAAAAATGTGCATCAAGCATGGTTGTCCCACGGGATTTGACTGAACTTGACCTCTTGACCTGATTTATGGTTAAACGATGTTAAACATGCAGCCATTCACAGTCGAATATGTGACTGCTAAAGATATCTTGTTACATTAATTTCTAATAATGATGACTGTCAACAAGAACTAAGAGTAAAACATACTGAACAACTTCTTAACCATTATGTTATCAGGGCATTGCACAAGTATTCAGTTGAGTTGTTCTCAGGGTCAGTAAGAACCATTACATGTGTAGAGATAAGTTTAAACACTTCATAAATAGAGCCCTCAATTTAGATTCCTTTCTAATCGAATGGACGTGTTAATCTGATTGGCTCAGGGCGCAGAAAATAGCAGTCCACTGTAGAATGTGCATCCAACCTATCAGAGTCTAATGGACCATTCATTTCTGTGATGAAACCAATGCAGCTGTTGTTGCTGTGATTTTGGTTTTCAATTCTTCAAAGTCATAAATAACCCCCTCCCAGATTGGAGCAGCTGGATTTACTAAGGTTCCACATTTTAATTTGGTGGAGTAAGGAGAACGCTTGACTGTTTTATGAAGATGAGATAGGACTATAATGTAGGACATCACCTAAGTTAAAAGGAGCAAGAAGATAGATGGAAGAATAGGTGGTTTTATGAGTTTGAAGGTTGTAGCAGGAAGGGAAGATTGAAGATCCATAGGTTAAAGTACTGTGAATGAATGATCTGGAGTCAAAACAGCAAAGTTGAAGGGGTGCAATATTTGTTCAATCAAATGTGCAACTAATGATGTCCTAACACAAACCCCCTTATGTATGAACTCTGCCGTGACATTGAACACAGAGATATTTGGGAGCACTCTCAGTTCACGGAGAGGTTCACAATCATTTCCAGTGAAATGTTAACCAAACTGGAATTTGAGATGTGCATTTAGCCTTGATGCAAACTCCACTCTTATTATGAGCAGATGACATTGTTACCCTTGATACTGTAAGTGAGGTCTAAACATAACAAATATGTTACCAACAGCATCGCGTTGTTAATTGAGGTCTGTCTGTGTGTTTAAAAAAATGTTCTTAATACAAAAGTATGGAAAAGTTTCTTCATTAAAGAGGTTAAAGGTTGTTTGGAAGAGAACATGAAAACAGAGATCAGAAACTTATAACAACAGATATCCATTCCCATGGTAATTGGAAATAATTAAAACCAAGTACAGGGAACTTAAACAGTAATGAATTTTGCTCCATGTGATACTTTTGCATTTCTGATTACAGAAAAATATGCTTGATCAAATGATACTAAAATTTGGTTCAATTAATTCCCCTACCCCCAACCCCCTTCCAAACACAAGCCTTTAAAATAACTCAAATAGGTGGCCCATAGTGGACTTTTATAGCAAGTGGATAAGACAGCAATAAAAAATAATTAGACTTGAACATGCTCTCTCTCTCTCTCTCTCTTTCTCTCTATCATATTTGACACAGATTCGATTGAAAATCTTCAGTTTCTCGTTTCCCTTTCTTGTAAGCAAAATGGATCTGATGAAATACTAAATAATATTAAATGCAAGGAATCCTTTGAGGACTTTGACAAAGAAGTGGGAGAAGTTGCCACATAAGTCGCACGAAACATCAATAGTTGATTCGCCTTCATTGTTATGAACATAATGGGACCTTTCCCGTAAGTGTCCTTGAAAGCGGAATGAAAGTTTTCACTCAATGACGTTATCCGATTGCTTTCAACACATTAGTTCCTTACTCTATTACCTTGCTGCCATTTTATTTCAGTATCATAAGGGCAGGAGAAAAATATTTAAAGATATATAAAGAATGGGGCCTTCCTCTTAATTTAGTTTGCTGCACTTTGCAGACCCTATAAAGAGCTGTCATTGCACAGGATTTCATTGCTTGCACCTGCTAAAACATTTGTGGTATTTGAAAGCCAGTGAAACACATTTGCTTTTCATTTTATCAGGCTTCAAAAATCTTTGAAGTGTTTAATAGCAGGCCAGAAAAGATTTTTGCCTCTTAATCATTTACTTGTAGGGCACATTCTGCACTGGTACCCTGTCATGCAGAAAACGAGTTTAGACTGTTTTTATAAAGTGCTGCATGCCAGGTCAATGTTCATTAGAGGTGTTTTAAAAGCTTCAATGTTGTTATTTATGAGAAAACAGAAAATGCTAGAGACTCCCACAATTGTATCAAAAGGAAAAGAAAGAATAATAACAAAAAAAAGTTTCTTTGGTAATCTATAAATCCTGACTTAAGAGGGTCATTCATTAAGAAGAAAAATATTGTTTTCTATTTAAGGTAAATAAATTACACCTGCTTTCCTGGAATTGGCTGGTACGGTTACCCACTATTTTAATCAAATTATTTCATTTGTTCTTCTGCATATTTCTGTCTTACATGACCTCAAACTTCCCGTGAACCAGAGCCTGAACAAAGGCCGCCCACTGTCTTTGCAGTAAATCTGTTGTCTCCCTCTTAGGCCCTCAACCTGGGATCATAGATCACCCTGTAACCCAGCTTGCTTCAATTTACTCAATTAACTCTGGTAAGGTCCTTGTAACTTTTGCAGATGTTTCTTTATTATTAGGGCCTGTAATGTACATGTGAGATCATAAGCCTGAGGTTACGGCAAGGTTGGCGGGGGAAGGGCAACAACGGAGCAGCCCAGCAATCCTTTCCTCGGGGGTAAAAAAAAGTTCCTTTTAAATGTTTTAGCTGCGATCTCTCAGTAAAGTAGAGAGAAATAAGATGCTATCAGAGCTGAAAACAGCTTGCGTAGAATAACTATTTCACATTTATGTGAGATAATGTTTTGATTCACAGATGTTTAATTGGCCCATCCATCATGAAAAGAACTTGCCCAAAAGTCGCTATGGATAAGTAAATTATTAGGCAACCCTGCAGGTGTTGGACTTTCAGCTCTATTATTCTCCTGCAATGGACCTTCTGAAGATTCAGTGATTTATATCCAGTAGTGAATCTACAGTAACCAGATGCAGTTTGTTTAATTTTTTTTTAAAAAAAGAATACGTTTAGTGAAACAAAGCTTCTTCGGATGTTTGTTTATTGGCTGAATAACTCCAGTGTGACCACAATTCATGTTCCCTAGCATTTTGCAATTACTTTTGGTCTCCGAACCTTATGCATTTTATAAAACAGAATTGGTAAATCCACAACTCAGTCTTGAATCAATTTAGAGCCAGTTACAATTCAAAGGGGACTCTTCTAATAGGATATATTCTCCTTGTGAGAGGCTGATTATCAAACGGAGGAATGTAAACCAATGGCAACAACTTTCTACGTTAAGGGCATGAATTTATATTATGCACTACTTGTAATGATGCTAAGTGGTCCCATTCATTTATCCCTCACCCCATTCAGTAATACTTTATTTTTAATACAGTACCCAGTGTAGTTCAGCACGTTAATGCAGTTTGCTTCATTAGTTTTTTTCCCCATCTTCCTTGCTCAAGATTGAAAGTGAAATATGGTATTAGAGTATCTGTGTAAGTTCCAGCCTTTGCTATCCCTGGTGCTAAGAAAATGGCACATGCTGCTTACTGACAATGTTCTTCAGTGGATAATATTATCAGGGGGAAATATTGAGGTAATTATCCAAAAAGTGTGCAAATGAAAGATCTGAGTTCAAACCCCACTACAACAATTGGGGAATTTAAATTTGATTTTTTTTAAAATTTAGGCATACTGCATGGTAGAGGCCTTTCCCACTCACGAGCCTAGGCTGCCCAAATACCCCATTAACATCCAAACCCCATACGTTTTGAAGAGTGGGAGGAAATTGAGGCACCCGGAAGAAATCCATGAGACATGGGGAGAACATACAAACTCCTTACAGACAACGTTGGATTCGAACCAGGGCTGTTGGTTCTGCAATAACATGGCGCTAACTGCTGCACTAACCGCGCCACCCATTTAATGAAATATTTGAAATAGGTGCATTTGGGTCACTGATGTCCTACAAGAATGGAAATCTACTGTCCTTACCTCTTGACTTAACATTTGATATACCGATGTGATTGATGCTTAGCTGTTCTTGGAAATGGATAGCCAGATGCTCAATCAATACATATCCAACTGTTCCATGGGTGAAAACACAGATATAGTGTAATACATGGTGAGTACATAAAATTGTACTCAGTTGGACACAGAAGGATCCACACTGTTTCAATCATTTTCATTTTAGAATCTGCACCTATATTACACTACTTGACAACCAAAGCTTTTTACAAGCAGTTAGGTACTTCAGAGGTGTTGTCACTTTGCAGGAAATAAAGTTATCAATTTGCACCCAGTAAAATTCTGCTGAGTGCGAATAACTGGAAAGGCAGTTTCTAGTTGCTTTTTTGCAGGATAAATATTGGCCAGAAATGCAGAGAGAATGTTCCTTTAAAATATGTCTCAGTTACCTGAAAGGGCAGATGTTTCGATGTGGAACGCCCCCTTACCATTGTACTAAAAAGCCATCTGAGGATTACATATGAGGTAGAATTCCAAAGGAAACGTATCACATGGGTGATAAGACATGGCAGGGCACTGAGTGCAATAGAACAGAGGGATCTGGGAATAATTCTCTGAAAGAGGCCTCACAGGTAGATAAGATCATAAAGAGAGTTTTTAGCACCTGGCTTTCATAAATCAAAGTATTAATTATAGTAGTTAGGATGTTTGGTAAGGTCAAATATGGAGTATTGTGTGTCGTTTTCATCATCTAACTACAGGAAATATGTGAATAAGATTGCAGAAAAGATTTACATGATGTTTTCTGGACTTGAGGAACTGAGTTACAGGGAAAGGATAAAGAAGTTAGGACTTTATTCCCTGGAGCATTGGAGATTGAGGGGAGATTTGAAAGAGGTATATAAAATTATGAGGGTTTAGGCGAGACAAGAACCAAGGACACAGGTTCAGAGTGCAAGGTGAGAAGTCAAGGGGGAACATTAGGGGGAATTTCCTCACACATGGCATGGTGAGAGTGTGGAACGAGCTGCCAATTGAAATAGTGAATGTGGGCTTGATTTTTATCACTTAAAAAAAATTAGTAAGAAAAACAGGTACATGGATGGGAGGGGTATGGAGGTGCTGGTCAATGGGACAAGATAGAATAATAGCTTGGTACAGGCTTCAGTGCTGTCGTATATTGTGGCAGAGTCAAGGCAACTGTACCATGTCACCTTAAGATTCAGGATTAATCCAGAATCTATGAAAGCAAAGATGTGTCTTTTACCATAGTCATCCAAAGCTGAAACACCTTAGTCTATTTATAGAAAGTAAATAAAAGTAAACTTAACTAATGAATATATTTGAAGATATTAAGGCCCAATGAAAAGCCTACCTCACATAGTATACTTAAACCAAATGTCTTAAATAGTAGGGATATATAATATTGTTTCAAATATCAGTGTTAGAAAATAGTCTTTGTGATAAAGGCTTTTTTATTGTTAAATCCATTCATTATACACATTGAACCACCATCCAATTAAATACACATTCATATCACACATGGATTTCCCAACCATCTGGAACCAGGGCCTGGAAATTTTGTTTGGCAGCGCCTCTTTCTCAGGTTTGAAATTGACCTCCCAACCCTCTGAAATTGCAGACAGGATAGATCTACACCAAATGAACCAAAAAGGCGCTATTTTCTTCGGTCAGACACGCACCTCCACAACATGAAGCAGGCACTCATTCGCCCTCTTGCACCTGCTCATTTTAAGCCCAGCATCTATCTGACTTGGAGCATCACTTGTAAAACTGCTTTGGCCTGAGGCAGCTCTCTAAAAGCACATGTGACCAAACGGGTGGTCCTTAAAGAGACAGCAGCGGTCTTGTCCAGGAGGATTATGATGTGTTGCTCCTTATGTTTATGTTTGCCCTCACCCTCACATTGGCTGAGGCCAAGATCCGACATGCTGCTGTAGGTCTGGTCGGACGAGTTAAAATAGTGGGCTACAGATATCATCCCTTCCCTCGAACCTTGATAAAGAGTCCAGACCCAAAATGCTGCTGACCATTTCTCCCCATAGATGCCAACTGACCTGCTGAGTTCATGCAGAAATTCTTTGATTAAATTCATCGCTTACAAGGATCACAGGACACTGGAGAATAAATTTCAGGATCAACTTTATCAGGCCAGTTTCCACCCGTTATGTAATTTATTTTTGTCCTATACTCATGAAGGGAACTGTGCCTTAATTTTTTTGGTAAAATATTACATACTTTTTTTTTTAAGCATCATCTTCTCAGGGTCATATACCCAGTATTTTGGGGATAAAGAGATCAAAGGGATTTCATTTCTCCCGTCCCTCAACAGATGTGCAATGCATCCGGGAAACTGTGGAAAATACAGGAAAAAAAAAGTCTAAATTGATTTATTTGATGAACTCAGGTTAAACTTAGGTGATTGTTTGCATGGTACCATTGTACGTGATTATTAGTTTCTGGTTGAAAATGACCAGATATGGTAAGTATTCACTCCATCAATATTGAAATATTGCTACACATCCTGAGATGAGGCTACATAAATCTCTTGCATGCTTAGATCTACAGCTTTTTATTATTAAGGAGAATCTGGGCTTATTGAGGGCAAGGCAACCATGCAGGATGAATTAGGGGAAAATAGAATGAGTTCTTTATGACACACATCAGTTTTACCCCCTACTTTATTGTAAATAAATTTACTTTCATTTAAAGAAGATATAATTCCCCAAGGCTATTAATGCTTTTCTGCCAAATTTAATAGTGCAGATGGGGAGTTCCAATGAATTGAAGACATTATCAGTCATATTATCTGTGTTCCCTTTTTATTGGTTTCCTTCTTTGCGATAGTTGAATTATTTTTACCAAGTTGTTTGAGTTTTGTTCTTTGACAGGAATCATTTAGTGGAGAAGTCGGCGTGTTGAATTATTTTTACCAAGTTGTTTGAGTTTTGTTCTTTGACAGGAATCATTTAGTGGAGAAGTCGGCGTGTCTTCTTGCAGGGAGTGAACTAAGGTTCTATGGACTTAATGTTGAATGCTCCTTTGGAAGTAACACGTGTCTTTTAACGAGATTTAGGAGGCACTGAACAATTCAAAACCATCCCCGCCACCAGTTGTGACAGTCCAGTGAGGATTCCCATTGCCTGGCAAGAGACGACGGAAACTTTAAATGTCCTGCATCTGGATTCATGGGAAGTATTAAATAATAAGGATATACTTATTTATTATTGATGCAGACGGAGGCCATTTGGCCCATCAGATCAAGTTGGCTCCCAGCAGAGCAATCCATCAATACCATCATCCCTCCATATTTCCCTTTATCCCTGCCAGCTAAGTCAAGGTAATTAACATCAAATTGCACAACTGACAAAACAGCGTTCTCCAGTCCTTGGTGCAAAACACGCAGGCACACAACCAGACATAATCCACATACAGACAAACAATGCATATGTAAGACAGTATTTAATTATTTATTTGCTTATATATGAATACTTGTTTCTTGAACAAGTGAATCTCGGATGGTCAGTGTGAGCAGCTCCTTTGGCCGTTCAGTATTCTTACTGCTCATGGGAAGAAGCTGTTCCTCAGCCTGGTGGTTCTGGCTCTGATCCTCCTGTATCTCTTTCCCAATGGGAGCAGCTGATAGATGCTATGTGTTGGGTGGAAGGGGTCCTCCACGATTTTGCACGCCCTCTTCAGACAACGATCCCGGTAGATCACGTCGATGGATACTTGTCATCTCCCTTTAATTCCTTTTTCCCACCTAATGACACTGAACGGTTTTTTTTAACACTAACCAATTAAAATACCAGCATGTCTTTGAGTCATGGGAGGAAAATTGGAGCACTCAATGCAAACCCACACTGACACTGGAAGGATGTGAAAACTGTGCACCTGAGGTCAGGATCAGAGAGAGGAACTGAGAGAGCATTATGCCACAAGCCTTGATTAATCAATATTCTGTTGTTGCTTCACTAAATTTGCTTTTTACCTCCACCCCGAGAAATGATTGCATAAAATTATTAATTGCCAGTGTTTTATCATGTGCAGCTGATGCTGCGACAAAATTAGCATTTTGCACTCTCTGGCAAGAGAGTGCTGCAAGAGTCCGCCGCACAAAATAATTGAGGCAAATTGCACGGATGCTTCTGAGCAGGAAGTAACGTAGGCATTAGAGGGAGAATTGAGTAAATGGATGCCGCCTGCAATCTGCTGGAGGATCTCAGCTGGCCACACAGCATCAGTGCCTCCAGAAGATAGTTTGTTGGTCCAGACTGCAGCCCACGCCGACTTGCGCATGTCTGGAGTGATCAGGGAGTTAGAGGAAAAGAGGAAGAAGGATGCTTGCTTGGACTACGTGAGCTGAATGACCTGTTTGTATGTTGAAAGTCTGTGGGGCAGAAATCTGCCATGAACATTTGCTACTATAAAAATAATACTGAGATTGAAATGTTTCAGCTGTGTCAAAAGGCCAACAAATGGTTCATTGCAGAAGAAAATTTGATGGAGTCTGATAGGGGCTTTCAAATGTTTTAAGCTGGCAGTTTCTGAAAGATGAAAGGAAAACACAGAGGCAGACAATTAACACCTTTAAAAATAAAGATGGACTGAAGAGAAGAAAGAAAGAAAGAAGTGGAAAGCAGGAAAATTAATACCTAAAATGTGTCTGAACCATTGAAGTATCTTATGCATTCAGATTCAAGAAACACGAATCAGGAAATTGCACCCAATTTGCTTGCCAGTAGTTATGAAATGATGAATGAAAAATATAATTTAAAGGACTAGCAAGCTGTTTCACCACAACAGCATCATGCCTGAACACAATTCCCAGCCTCAGATGTCAGGATGCATTTCCATTTGTTGACTAAGAAGAAATGAAGTCTACAATTGCATTTTATTGACGCCTTTCATGCTACTATTGAAAACAGTAGGTCCCCCTGTCGAGTCATTAACTTGGCTGAGATCACTGTGTCATCTGTTCATCTTTACCTTCTGCAGACAAGTATGAGAGAGCTTGCTGGTTTTTATTCAGTTTTGACATTATCCATCGCCCTGTTCCTGTTTTCATTTGGATTGTAGAGTATCTTAACTGGAGCACATCTCAGGCCATTACACTGCAGGATGAGAGGTAGAGCTGACGATCAAAAGCTTGCTTAAAGGTGCAGGTTTAAAGCAGCATCAAAGAGCAGGTGAAAGTTTGGCAATTTGGCAACTAGGTTTTAATGCAGGAAAGTGTAAGGTTATAATGTGATATATCATTAAAGCAGAGTTCTGATAATGGGAAACTTGGATTAAGTTCCCCAAAAGAAACCTACTTTAGGTGATGGAGGGGAAAGGGCCATACTCTTTGCATTTGAGTTGAGTGTCAAAAGTGAGTTGGGAGCAACAGAAAGAGTATATAGATAGAGGTTGAAAATTTGGGATTTTTGGCAAGTGGGTTTTAATATGGGAACGTGCAAGGTTAAGATGTGATAGTTTGACTAGCCTTATATGTGCCAACAATTTTGATTTTCTTTTTTCAAGATTACACTGCAGCTACTGGTGTAGGTAAGCTGTTTTTGGAGGCAGAAGTAACTCAAAAATCATATAACTTATTTGCAGACTTGCTATGATCCAGCTGGGGCCCTGCCTCTTCCACATCACGCAGCTTGTAGCCTTTCAGTATCAACCAGGAAGGAACTCATCATCGAGCAACAAGAGTTGTGAGGGTGCTGGGGGCAAGAAGGGCTCCCAAAGGGTTTGAGATGCCGAAGGCTTCCTGATCGTGTGGGACGTTTGGATCTAGAGTTCAGGTTGTTGATGGATCGAGCAGAGGTCTGTGCAGTTAGAGTGCAGGAGCACTGGAGGTGTATCCACAGAGAGTGAAGGGAGTATTTTCTGCTATTTTTCTCTCTTATTGTAAGGAGTGCTGGGCAATAGTAATGGTAATGCTTTGTGTCTTATAGCAGGCAGAAGGAAATTTCATGTAATATTACATTTTCTGCATTATTACATGACATTAGAGGAATTTTAAATCATGGGGAGATCACTTTTCTCAATGTTACTCATGATCAAATCGCTTTCCTTCCTGCACAGAGTCACACAGTTTGTGAATAGCAACAATGGAACTTCCTGATCCAGTTTTTGATGGGAGTAAATTTACCTGAAAATAATTACCTGTGTGATCAAAAGTGATATTTATATGATTTTTCCCCATAAAAAGCGCATACTGAACTGTTATCCCCACCAATAAACTAAAAAGTCCTTTTTCATCTCTGCAGGGTTCGCAGGGTTCAATTGCCTGGTCCTAACACTGACAGCTCCCTACAGGAATCAAACTGCCTGTTAGAGGAGCTGATGGTGCTTTTAAACTAAAATTCCGTCCCCAGGGACCTGTGCTCAAGATGGCCGCGCCAGTGCCTGGTAGCGGCCACGAAGGGTTGCAGACTCTGGGGAGCAGCAGACTGGCACAGGGCACCCGAAATGGCAGAACATTGTGAAGGAGAAGCAGAGGAGATGATTCTACAGGACGGCGACCACGGCAGCTCAATGGCTGAGGGTCCCACATAGGATGCGAGCAACTTGTGGTCGAGGAACCAGGATTCAAGAGGAAGCTGAGACTATTACATGAAAATAAAGGTATCTTGACTCTTGAATAATGATCTGAATCACAAAATAATTCATATTGAAGCTATGTGGATAAATATAGCTAAATAACAAACCTTATTATTATCATTAAATCTGGCAATTTGACAGTGTACAAAAATGAAACACATTTCAAGGAGAATAATTTGACTGAATTTCATTCATGCAATGTGACATTTAAAATTATTTGTAGGCCACAACAATTACTAATCATTACTAATGTGGCAGATCATTGAATCAAGAAACAATACTCAATTCGATCAGGATAATGTTTTGATAGGTTTTTTTGGTTAACTTAATTTGATCCTGACTAGCCGGCAAGTGGAATTTTCCAGTCACATTGAACAAAAATTGCTTTCAGACAGAAAGCATCTCCTCCAGGCCAAGACTCCTCTTCAACAAGCAGAATTTAGATTTTATGCTTCATGCTGTCTGTACTCAACGCTAAGTGGTTACACTTGCAGATGAAATTAAATGAGGAGATAAGGAAGAAATCTAAAGCAACAACCCAGAAGCTGCAGAATGAGTTAACAAAACATCACGCACCAGCAGGTTTAATTTAAGGCAGAGATGTTGAAAGTACTGCAAATAAGAAAACAAGGGATGACCTGTACATTTATAAATAGTCTTCAGAGGGGGTAAGATGTATTTGGAAGAGATTTCGGTATCTTAAAAGACTCTATGTTCACCAAATGCTAAGGAATATAGTCGAGCAATTAATAAAACTAACAGACCCTTGAATTACACAAAGTATGAGGAGAAAGCTGACAAGACTCAAAAACAAAGGCCTCAAAATATTAGTTGCACGAATTGGAAATGTGTTGAATAAATAAAGCATGCTCCATGAGAATTAAACTCCATTGCAAAATCTTGTGAGAGTTGTTATTTGTTTAAGAAGCTGAGAGAAATAAGGAAATCCTGCTTGTTTGCTTAATAAAGGATGTGAGTTGATTAGGTTTGGTAGGTATAAAAATGTTGAACTAAACTCAACAACAGCTTCAAAGAAAGGTTAACTCAGTTTCTCGCTCCGCAGATACTACCCGGTAAGCAGAACACTCCCTGCTTTTCCTAATTTAAAATACTTGTGAAGCCCCTTCAGGAATACTCTGGCATCAGAATGGGTATGAAAGATTCAAGATCCTTTTCTTGTCATGCCATAAAACAGATGTAATGTAACGCAAAATTACATTTAGTCTGCTGTAAGGCAAAGATTCGCTATCAGCAGAAATTGCCTAGCACTCTTTACAGTTGGAGAAAGAGAAGGAAAAGAGAGTGTGTCCAGAGTCACTGAGTGTCTGTGGATTCATCTCCACGCAGACTTCAGTCCACATTATCGGCAACCTGAACTCCAGATCTAAGTCTCTGATCAGGAAGCCTTTAGCACCCTCAGAACCCTCTCTGATACCTGATGCCATTTCAGCCAGTCTCGAGCCAGTCTCCAACAGTTCACAGCCTGATGTGTGAGACCTTTGACCACGTTGCCAGCAGCCCGCAGCTGGTTCCTCACCTCGAGTTGTCTAAAGGCCACCACTTGTGTGTTCTTCAGCTGCAGAGGCCCCTTACTGGTCCTCTGACACAGTCACCATCCTGTGGGTCATCTCCTCTGCTTCTCTTTCTCCTTCTTAAATGGGGGGATGATCTCCCCATTTTCTGGTGCCCCTGCCCCAGTCCTCTGCTTCCGGAGTCTGTAACTCCTCAAGGCTGCTGCTGTACACAAACTCCACCATCCTGGGCCTAGCCCTCACGGTCGCAGGACTTAAAAATAAAAAACACCATCTGCTCCTTTAACAGGCCATTTAGAGCTTGAACTAGGTGGCAGAACCCTGCAGAGGAGCACTGTGTCTCCGCTCCCCACCCACCCTTGGGGTGCTGCCGTTACAGCAGTGCCGCCATTTTTAAAATATATTCCAATGACTAGAATGGGGGCCGAGATGACGGCCTTCTGTTTCTTGGATATACTCCTCCCTTCTCAATGCTGCAGACGAATCAAGGCCAGAAAAGTCCACGCTAAGAAGATTAAGCTAATTGGGAGATTGAAACGCAAAGATCAGCAGAAAAATGGTTAAGAAAGACTCATTGGAAGAGATGTCAAAATGCATTCAGATCTGCCGGATTTAAAATTCAAATGGAAACTATTATTTGCACATAAGATATCGCTGTGATCTTTGCCTGAAGATCTCTAAGACAAAGTACCTAATAAGATCATTTTTAAAGATCAAAGAACAATTGGATATTTATATTGTGCAGGTATTGTGTAATAGTGTTATTTGATATCACTATTGTGTTTAACTCCTATTCAAACTCAACCATTTATTCTCCACGTAGGTCCACTGGTAATAACATAATAAAAATATTAGCTGCATTAGCAAATAATTTCATCAGTTCCCTTTTCTTTACAAACAAAGATATAGAATTACTTCTGTTTTAAAAACATATTTTGAGTTTTTTTATTGCCCTGTAAGTGCTTACACATGGCGCGGACTATTTCTAAAAATAATGGCAGTCCAGCATGCAAGCAACATTTCTACTTGGCCTGAAGAATGCATACCATGGAGATTGAAGCCAACTGAATTGCCATCAAAACACAAAAATACTGGAGGAATTCAGCAGGTCTCGCAGCGTTTAGAGGAGGTCAAGCTATATTACCGACATTTCGGGCCTGAGGTATGAGTGTAAAAAAAAGAGTTCAGCGTCTGAAATAAAGGCTGGGGAAAGACAGGGGGAAGAATGGGAGGGGAAGGAGTACAGACCAAAGGACAAAAGTGTTAATTGGACATGATAAGCGACTGCAGACTTTTGTGTTTCACGCCAACTGATATGTCCCTGCTACTATCTGAGCTGAGAGTGAACAATTCGTTACCGAGCTAGCATTTTTCCAGTTCACATCATCCCATGATGGGATGGAGATTGTTTGTTTTCACATTTTCCTGAAAATTAAAGTTCAAATAGGCATCAACAAAGTTCTGCATTAATAAAATTAACTAACTTCATTCACTTTCTTCAGCTGTATCCATTTCATTAACACAACGTAATATCACAAAGTTATTCTTAATCGTTAAAGAGCTTGCATTTCACATTCAGTTGATCCTGGCTGCTACTCCTCTTAAGGCACTTAGAATTTAAATTCTCATTGTAACTGTACAATTCAGTTGAGTAAAGCTTGGAAAGCAGCCACCAGGGATTTTTCATTCTCACAATAATTTACTCACCTTAATTATCAAGCACGGAGATGGCGTGAAGGCCCAAGTTTTAGACATCGATCCCAGCTCACTGACAGCTGCCAAGGACTGGTGACTGGTGTATGATTTTCTTAAACTACAGTCAATGACAATGGGAACAAGACACCGATCAAGTACAGAAGACTAGTAGGCTTGTGTGAGTTGCAACATTTTTAAATGCATAGAAGGATGTGAAAATTTTGACTCGGCTATCTCTAAGTTGGGCAGTTTATATGCGAAGATCCCAATGAGGTTTTTGCCAGACATTGACTGGCTACCAGCTGGCAGAAGCTAGGAGAATCATTAGATGATTTCTTCAGTGAGCTGGAAAAGTTAGAGAAGCACTGTAATTTTTGAGATCACAGTGCGGAGTGGTGTGGAAACGAGACAATGTGTGACGTGTTCATTGCCTCACCTGCAATATGCCAGCGCCTCTTAGAAAACAAAACACTGGACGTACAGTCTGATTATAACCAAGCTACTGCGTTAGACATAGATAAACATAATAATGATGCATGCGCTACCCGGCAGCCCGTACAGCCGAGTAGCCAGGTACCACGGGTATGTGAGAAGGATTCTTTAGCAGGGCTGCCTAATAACCTTCCAGCTGCTCTTGAGAAACCATCTGTGCCCGCCACTTATAATACAAAATGGAAATGTTTCTTCTGTGGTTTCTCTTACCATTCACAGGATACTTGGTATAAATGTGCCAAGAAGGGATATTATGCCTGGGTGTGCAAATCCAAGGCTTCACCAAACTTAATAGCAACAGTGGTCAATTCTCAGGTATCGGCTAACCTTACTAATGTGCCCCAAGGACTCGCTCAAGCCGCAACCTTTGTGACTGTGAATGGTAAAAATGCTCTGCTGGATTCATACGGGAAAGTCATGTGGGAACTAAAACTAAAGGTTCACCCACCCAGTAAAGGCGTTAACTATGGCCTCAGAAAACTTTAAACACTAGTTCCCAAATATATGTTGTTGTGTGACAGAGTTTTTTGAGGTGGTTTGGGAGGAATTGCTAGAGCAGCTTGAACACACACATTTTAAAACAGAATTTTTGCAGGACTTTTGCAGAGTGCTTTTTGCAGAAAGAGCCACAATGTTGCAGAATACAGCTGGCCTGGGGGAGCATGTGATTTCCGCAGGCAGACTCAGAACAGTTTTGGCTTTCAGAGAGGGAGGGAGATAAACAGAGAGGAGAGACACAGAAATCAGTTCCAGAAGGACAAAGCTGGCAAACTTTTGGAAGACTGTCTGGTCAAAGGAGAAGACCAGCTGTCTGAGGTGACCCGAAAGAAAGGGGATCATCTGGAGAACCCTGAAGGGGTCAAGTTTCGTCAGCAAGACTGATTGGAAAGGAATCAGGTGCGGATGTCCTGGAACAAAAGGAATCTCTCTCTGAAAACCAGCAAGAATCCTCCTGAGTGGTAACCATTTGCCTGCTAAGCACCTAAAAACTGGTGAACGTTGTTAATGCTAGCTTCTGTGCACAGAACAAGAAATGCCTGCAACCAATGAGATTGGACTGTGATCCAAAGCACTTTTCTAATTTTAAATATGCATTACACACACTCGTGGTTAGTATTAGAGGAGGGATTAAGTAGGTTAGGTAGGTTAAGTAAGTAGGTTAAGTAATAAGTTAAAGTTTAATTGTGTTTTCATGTTCAGTTATAATTAAAAACTACTTTTGTTTAAGTGACCCTGTGTTGTGGTGCATATCTATTGCTGCTAGTTTTTGGGGTCCTCTGGACTCCGTAACAGTTGACTGTTGGTGCACTGAAGGGGCCTATGTTCTGACTTAATACTTGGCCAGGATTTTCAGCGTCAGCTTTTGACTGTGAAGTTTGAATATGGAGGACCCTTGTCTGAGCGAACGGTGAATGGTGCTGATCCAAACTTATCACCAAGCTGTAAACCAATTGCTGCCAAATCAAGACGCTTTAGCAAAGATGATCAAGACTTCATTGGAGAAGAAATTTGCCAGTTACTTTCAGAAGGCATAATTGATGCATATCACCATGGCAAGTCCAAGTGGTAGTGGAGAAGGATCCTACCCACTGACACAAGAAGTGAATGTGTGTGGATTATTCGCAATCAATCAATACATGAAATTGGATCCTTATCCCTTGCCAAGGATTGATGAAATGGTGAACGAACTTGCAAAATATACTATGTTCTCTACCTTTGACCTGAAAAGTTCCTACCACCAAGTATCACTGAAGGAATCAGGTAAGTATATGGCTAATCGATGTAGGATTCCATTTGGAGTCACAAATTAGGGTCCAGTGAACTATGGACAAGTTAGTTAGAGAAGAAAAACTCCAAGGTGGCTTCCCTTACCTTGATGATATCACTATTGCTGATCACACACAAGAGGGACATGAGCAAAATGTAAAGAAATTCCTGAAGACCATCAGTCAAAGGAACCAGACACTTAATGATTCAAAGACTGTGAAGTCTGTGAGTTCCATTAATGTCCTTAGATACTGTGTGGGGAATGGGATCATAAGTCCGAACCTGAGAAACCACCCACTATGAGAACTTCCTCCACTAGAAAAGTGTAATCCTTATAAAGATGTTCGCTAATGACGCCAAATGGATTCATGTGTTTCGAACAAGATTCAACCCATGGTAAATACAGGGAAGTTTCCAATGGAGGAAAATGCTGCTTTTAACTTACAAAAGAGAGAGTTGGAGGTAGCCACCCTGCACTCGGTGGATGAAAATTTACAAAGATAAAGAATGCAAATATTCAAGAATCTAAGCTGGAACTTGCAGTTAAGTTAATTTAGTCGGGCCTACACTTGTTCAGCCTTTACTACTTCCACACTCACTGACATTCACAATGGATTTATCATCCAGGAAATAACTTGGCTGTTGCATTTTGTTAAAGTCTTCTTGACATCTTCAGTAGAAAAGGGGAGATTATGTGAAGAAGACTTGTGCTTCATGCAGGGTCTGTGCTGAACGAAAGCCTCAGTTCTACCACCCACCAGGAGGAACTCTTATCAAAGCAACAAAACCTATGGAACAGCTTAGTATTGATTTCAAGGGATCCTTGCCTACAGCTTTGTGTAACTCATACCTACTTACACTAGTTGGTGAATTCTCACCTTTGCCTTTCCATGCCCCAATATGCATGCTACAACAGTGATCAGATGCCTGGATCTGCTATTTAGCCTATGTGGAATGGCAAATTACATACACTATGATTGAGGCACCTTCGTGTCAAAGGATCTGAAGGATTATCTCTCCCAGAAGGAGGTTACCACATGCCACCCATCGGGAATGGACAGATAGAGAGGTTCAACGGCATCATATGGAAGGCAGTCCTTTTGGCCCTGAGATCACGTATCCTGCCTGAGAAGCATTGGGAACTGGTGCTTCCTGAGGTACTATGCTTCCAAAGATCACTGTTGTGTACAGCAATAAATACTACACCCCATGAATTTGTTTTTTGCATTCCAACTCTGCTCATCCCATGGAAGTTCACTGCCCTCCTGGCTAATGGCCCCTGGAACCATACTACTAAGAAGGTGTGTGAGGAATATAACAAGAACAAAAAACTTGCAGATCAAACTGATTTCCTTGACAGTGATCCAACATATACAAATATTAGGCACCCAGATGGACAGGAGGCTATTTTGTCTGTTTGTGACTTGGCACCTTGTCCAGAAGCTCAGGCAATCCCCACGTCTCCTATTGTGGAACAACATAAAATAAATCTGGTGGTACCAGTACTGGAGGAAGAGGAAGATATGGCATGCTAGAGTGTGGAGTCTGATGAACCAGGAGCTCCACAAGAAGTATGGAGATCTGGTCCTGTACCAAAACCTCCCAATTGATATGGATGGGAGTAGACTTGTAAGTGTTGCTTGATACTGCTAGAGGTTTTTTTTTAAGAAGAGAAAAATACAATATTACAAATTTATTCTTAATTGTTAATGAGCTTGCATTTCATATTCAGTTGATCCTGGCTGCCGTACTCCTCTTTAAGAATTTAGAATGTGCCTTTCTTTTAAACTGTAACTGTAACTTTAACTGTACAATTAAGTCGAGTAAAGCTTGGAAAGCACCCACCAAGTTTTTTTCATTCTCACAACACACATATTCTTGTGAACAAAGGCAGAGGAGGGAAGTGTTCAGTTATAACATATAACATAATCTCAGCATTTCATTCATTTTTCTTGCTATCTTGATCAGTTGTGCATCATGTTCTTGTTCCTCTACAGCCAAAAGCCACATCATGTCCTAGGAGAGGGAATACAGCAGGAAAACGCCCAGGTCAATCTGAGAAGAAAAATATCTGGGAAGAGGTACAGAGGATATAGATGTGACTGGAGAGCTTGATTTACAGGGAGAGCTTGGCTAGGTTGGCTCTTTATTCCCAGAAAATTAGAAGTGATTTAAAATCACGAGGGTTGTGAAAAATATGAATGCACAGTCTTTTCCCCAGAATAGACGATTCTAGAACTAAAGGGGAGATTTAAGGTGAGAGAGGCGAAATTTAAGAGGGACCTGTGTAGTAACATTTTAACTTAGAGGAGAGTCTGTATCTGGAATAAGCTTCCAGATGAAACTGTAGAAGCAGATAAGATCATCATATTAAAAGGTGATTTGGACAGGAAAGGAACCAAATTGAGACTACCTCTGAGTGTCAAAGGTCAACATGAATGAGTTGGGCAGAAGAGCCTGTTCCAGGCTGTATGATTCTCTATGACTCAAAAACTTTCCAAAGTCAGAATTTAATCCGTCATTCAGGGGAGATGTACAAATCCCATTCTAAACAAGCTTTAAGTTAGCACATTTCATCAGTATCACATTTGATGTGGAATTGTTTAGCATTTGTTTTGATTGGAGTAAAGGGCAATTTGTCTCTATTCAGAATAACTCTGGCTGTAATTTGTAGCGGATAAAATATTCAGCAAAGTCAATCAAACACATGTTGACACAAAGGCAAAAAATACAGAGAAAATGTCAAAATAAAATTAGTGGCAATGGATTTCAAATTTATTGCCAGAATACATCCAAGCCGTCATGTACAACCCTGAGATTCTTTTTCCAGCGGGCGCACAAGAAATATGACTAATTTGTAGTGCGAAAAAAAAACTGCACACAGCGTATACGTGGAAACAAAGATAGCAAATATAAAAAAATTTGACTGCAATACAGAGAGAATAAAAGAGAAAATCAATAAAGTGCACAAGTAAGAGTCCTTAAATGAGTTCCTGATTAAGTTTGTCATTAGGCGCTTTTAAACTGCCACACCTGGGTAACCCTCCCGTGTCCCAGATGCGTTTAATGGGTCGAAGGTGCTCCCAGCACCTTTTAGCCTGCAGGGGGATCACCCCATTAAAATCGCCAACCCGGCGATTTAAGGGGGATCCTGCCGCTGCTGTGAGTGACGCGTTACGCACTCACTGGATGAAATGAAGTCAAAGATTTTAACCTTACTCTTCTTGGGAAGCACATTTAAATCACGTTAAAATATCCCCTTTCCTGACCTGCACTGCTGAGTTCCCCCTCTACATTTGAACTTGGCGCCAACATGTTGCCCGGTAACACATGCATGCAAGTGCTGACATCACTGGAATAATCAGGTTGGCCATTTTCATTTTCAAGAAACCGGTGTACAAAACCCAGGTAAGTTTAACTGGATTCCCTGACTATCTCTGAGGAAGTGCAGGGACCTGGTTGATTTAGGACCACGCTGACTGGGTCGGATCCTTTCAAGTTGCCTTGTGAATGGGGCACTAATCAGGCAATTTGCCTGGTTAACCCCATTTTTCAAAGCAGCTTGAAAGCGCCTATTGAGGAGTCTGATGGTGGAGGGGTAGCAGCTTTTCTTGAACCTGGTGGTGAAAGTCTTGTGACACCTCTCTTGTTGACATCTGAAAGAGATAAAGAGTACAGAACCTGATTGTTCACTTCACCATTGTTTGGAGCCAATAACCAGACTGACTTTTCAGGTACAAATCACCACTTTCTGCTGTTAGAAAATGTAAAAAAGATAACAAAGTACACCAGTTCTACTCCTTACAACTGTTAAATGTCCATTGTCAGGCTGAGAACAAATGTAAACTTGGAAACAACACATCATAGTCCTCCTGGACAGCCTTAAACCTAAGTTTGAATGTTGGTTTTTCCAATTTTATGCAACCCTAATGCTATCTGCTTCAATTGTTTTCATCTTTTCTCTCTAACTGCCCCCTCCCCTCTCCCCTTCCAGTGGTCTCATTTGCATTCTACTTCACCTTCCCCACCTCAGCTTTTGGCTCCTTCCCAGTTTCTTCCCCCAGTAAAATACAGAATATCACTCCTTTTTTTACTTAAGACCATAAGATAGATCACAAGATATAGGGGCAGAAGTAGGCCAATCAGCCCATCATGTCTGCTCTGCTATTCTATCATGACTTCAGTCTTGATAAGAGTTCCTGGCCCAAAACATTACCTGCTTATTTCTGTCCACAATTGCTGTCTGACCCACTGAGTACCTCGAGCAGCTCAGCATTTGCCCTGCAAGTATTTTGGCTTTTTGGAATAATTTCTGAGGTTGACAACCAAACAATTAGCTCATAAAATGCTTAAATTAGAAAAAAATGCTTTGTAGCATAATCATTGATAAACATCTGACTCCAAGAATGCTACCAAATGTGGCTCAGGTACTCCAGAGGTCTGAACACATCAGAAATGCAGTCTCTTTGAAAAGATATTAAACTAACACTCTATCTGCTTTCTCAAATGTGCAAGATCCCAAGTGTCTATTTAGCTGTAAATTGCTTTGAGACAACTCAAAGAAGTTAAGAGAATAAGAAAGATCTTTGTTTTGTCCTTTAGTTTTAGCTCTGGCAAGATATTTCTGTGGCTGACCATTGTTTATCCCTCTTCCTCTCCACACAATGAGTTTGCACTGGTCAACATCATATTGTTTACAGGGCTACAGCTAATTCAGTGCAGCTGATGACTGGAATGAGTGCAAATTAGTTACTGCCATGTAAATGGGGCAAGAATTGGTTTTAAATTGGAATCAGGAGGTAGGAGTTGTTCCTGCAGACTTCACATCACAGCAGGTTAATTTACGCTGTTTAGTTAGTATGCATTAATTCAGAACAGCTGCAGATTTTGAGCAAACCTGAATTTATGGCTGCATTGTAAACAAGGCTTCAGATTACAGATAATGTTATCCACAGAAATCATGCAAATGGGACTGAGCATCCCACAAACTATTAGTGCTACAGGAAATTATATCATTAGTATAGATGTTTCCATTTTATATTGCCTTTGTTGGTATCTTGATCTCTGGATGAAACATAGATTATCGGATGTTTTCTGTCCAATCTCAAGGAATAGTGAGCCAGACTATACAGTAATAATCATGATTGGGCTGTCAGAACTAATCGTTATTAAGGGCAACTTCCAGCAAGTGTGCAATTCAGTCACCCTGCTCGTCCAGGAGTTTTGCTCTGCTGGGCTCCCAACGAGAAATTTGGCTTCCATAAACATGAAGTCACAGGAGGTTGTGGTGTTTATTGACAAAAGAACAACTGAATACCTCCTCATCAGAGATGTCCTCCTTCTTCAAACAATGTGGCTTTCCCTCTACTACCGTCAACTTGCATATCCTCCATTACTGGCACATCTCCCCCCCCCCCCCTCCAGCCCTACGTGCCACAAGGGAAGGATTCCCCTCGTCCTCACATACCATCCTCCATGTCCAACATGTCTACCTCCTATGGATGCTGCAAGACTGGCTGAGTTCCTCCAGCATTTTTGTGGGTTTTTACGACAATCACAGCATCGTCAGACATTCATGTTTAACTGAGTACACCATCGTGTCCATTCAAGTACAGACTCACTTTAATAGTTTGGTAAATTTTAATGACTGATTCCACGGCAATGAAATGACATTTAGAAATGCAAAGTGTTATTCCCTCAGATTCTGGGCAGTACGGTTGGAGTAGCAGTTAGTACAACGCCTTTATAGCACCAGTGATCAGGGCCAGGGTTCAAGTCCTGTTCTGTCTGTAAGGAGTTTGTATGCTCTCCCTGTGTCTGTGAGGGTTTTCCCTAGGGCAGTGGTTTCCCAACCTTTTTTATGCCCTGCACCGCTAAAAAATTTTAATATGTTCTCGCACCCCTTAAAGTAATAATTTATTTAAGAATAAAGGTGAAGGTGACCAAAACAAATTTGTATAATCAATTTTTAATAATATATAAACAAAAATGAAACATATAGAAAAGAAAAAATATTACAACAAATTAAAAGTTGCATAAACCCTACAAAAAAATTAAATTTTCATCCATTTTAAATGTCCCGATTAAAACAAAAGTTGTAGGGCGATGCCATTTAAAAGGAAACTGCGTTGAAACGCACTAAAATTCATAGAAAATCTCATTCTATTGAATAGAGAAAAAAGAGGCCATCCCCATCTTTAATTTGGACTTTTTTAAAAAAATCGATATTTGTATCTTGAATATATAGGACAGTACCCTTAATATAAACAAAAAAACTGAAATGTTATCTCGCACCCCCTAGAATGCTATCTCGCACCCCTGGTTGGGAAACCCTGCCCTAGGGGATCCTATTTCCTTGAAATGTACCAGGGTGGGGGATGGATGTAGGTTAATTGGGTGTAAGTTGGGCGGCATGGTCTTTTGTGGGCTGAAATGATCTGTTACCATGCTGTATGTTTAATTACTGCTGGAATTTTTAAGAACTTGTAAAATGAAAATAAAATGGTTTAATTTTTCAGAAACTTTCAGGTCGGTAACTCAGTACACCCATATCTCCAAATTCCCTGAACTCTTCCTCCAAGTTTAAGACATGTGTTGCTCCAACAAGACTGCCAAAGTTTGCTGCGATGCACAACAAAGCAGATTGCTTGACTGCTATCCAATCTACCAATCTGAGCATTTTCTTCTCTCACCTGGCCAATTTTATCTGCCAACCCCAACCAACCAATTTTCCCTTGCAACCGCTGCAACCATGCCTGCCTGTCCCGCATCGGACTTGTCAGTCACCAACGAGCCTGCAGCAGATGTGGACATACCCCTCCATAAATCTTTGGCCGCGAAGCCAAACCAAAGAAAGAAGAAGATGCAATCTCCAAAATGCATTGCAGATATTCACCGAGGGATTCTTGACTGCACTGCTAAAAGCCTACAGATTATAAAGTGTGGGAGAGAATGTCCAAGTTCCTGTCCAAATTGCACACTACACTGAACTGAAATATATTGGTATTTGATCCATTAACCAAAAATTCTTTGCCAGTGCAATGAATAGGATCACACAGAATGGTTCCAATTCTGGATCTAAACAGACTGGAATATGGAATAAACATTAGAAAGATCAATCTTATAAGAAATGTAAGTGGATTTGAATTTTTCTGTTTTTACTTATTTTAAATTTTAAAGTTTAAACTTAAATTTAGACATACAGCACAGTTATAGGACATTTCGTCCCACAAGTCTGTGCTGCCCAATTTACCTACACCCCTGGTATGTTTCGAATAGTGGGAGGAAACTGGAGCCCCCAGGGAAAACCCACGCAGACATGGGGAGAATGTACAAACTCCTTAAAGACAGCACATGATTCGAACCCCAGTCCCGATCCCTGACGCTGTGAAGGCGTAGCGCTAACCGATACACCAACCGTGCCACCCTATTTTGAAAATTGTCTGAAATCCTATTTTAAAAATGCATCATGTTTTAATTTTTCTCAGATGAAACTCTGGTGATATATGATGTCAAGCATGCATTGTGTTTAAAAATATCAAAGTGCAGAAATTGCAAATTGACTGCGGAATAATTGTATTTGTAGGTATTTAATGAAATAAGATAATCAATGATATTATTGGGTAATTAGGAGGAAAGAAATAATAATAAAGCAAAGCCCCAAGCAACTTTGTGATGTGAAGTCTGCAGGAACAACTCCTACCTCCTGATTCCAATTTAAAACCAATTCTTGCCCCATTTTATTCCTGACCAACCTCATGGTTATTTATAATAAACATCAGAACTTGCGTGCATTCGATTACATTTCTTGATTACCAAAAGCATTGAGAACGATGAGAATGGAACCAAAAATAAAAATTCAAACCCTGGATATAAATATTATATGTTTACAGCATCATGAGAAAATGACAAATAAAGGAAACAAGAAAAATCCATTAATGATTTTATAACATCGATTTAATTATGTTCATAAATGCTTATTCAGCTTTTAATGAAAGCCACCAAGTTTTTAGTTGGCTTATTCATATTTTTGTTGAGCCAGACAATGGTACACAAATCGCACAATAGGAACTTGGTACATAGTCAGGTTGAAGTTCATTTTTAAGGCTGAGATAGTTTGATCAGGATGAGAAGGCCGCAAGTTTCCATTGGAAAATATTTGAAAAATACTTAGCCAGTCAGGAGGTATCTGTGGGAAGAGATAGAATGAAACACAAAAATCGGCAGCCACCATGATTGAAGTAAAAACACAATGGCTGGAGAAACTCAGCAGGTCAAAAATTCACCATGTAGCAAAGATAAGGATACATGACCAACGTTTGGAGCTTGAGCCCCTCAATAAGGTAGGAGGCGCCCAAACAAAATGATGGGGTGGGGGAGAGGGGCAGGAGGAGGTGTACAGTCCCGCAGGCAGGTGGATATGATTGAAGTAAAAACAGAACGCTGTGATTTAAGTGATTAAAGTGAAAGTGAAGGGATTGTGATCCACCTATTACTTCCTGCCTGTGGGACTGTGCTCCTCCTCAGCCCCCACCCCCCACCATTTTGTTCAGGTACCTGCCTACATTTTGCTCATTCCTTGATGAAGCCTGCTATATAAAGTACACCTCCTGCGCTTCCCCAGCATCCTTAGAAATAGGATCTTTAACTGAATGTTTCTTTTTGAACATCTCCCCTGACCTGTGCATTTCCAGCATTTTCTGTTTTTATTCTAGATTTCCAGTACCTTGATTTGTCTTGATTTGCACCCCAATTTATCTATTGCACTTATCTCTGTGGAAACCAAGGATCAAGTTGTAGAAAGCAGGACGTTGGCTGTGATTAGAGCAACATTCTTGAGTAGGATTTATTGTTATTAATATGCTCCATGTAAAACGGTGCTGCACTTACAACCATCCCTGCAATTAAAGAGTAACACATCGAGACTAGGCTGGTCAGATCTTAACATCAGATATTTAACTCAAAACGCTCGTGTACCCCGCAGGCAATGATGGATCATTTTGAATGTGCCAATGAAAGGCCTTTGATCTGAAATGTTGGCTTTCCATCTCATTTCACAGATGCTGCCTGACCCGATGAGTATTTTCAACAGGTTCTAATTTTATTTCAGATTTTCAGCAACTGCAATTTTAAAAAAAAATCACTTGCTTGTACCCCTACCTTACAGACATTTTTATTTTTGGATTTGAACTGTTCTTTTTTTTCTTCCCAGTTCTCTACTTACAGATCTTGGAGTGACAGCATAATATAAATCTAATTAGAGCTTGGCATTTCCAGGAAGTCGCGCTTTGTTCAGTTAAGCTCAAGTAGGCCCAAGGTCTTAGGCCTCTCTTCTCAATCCTGGCCTGTGATTTGTATCCACGGCAATAAGTTGCAACATTTCCACTCCTTATCTCTTCACTTTCTTCTCCAGATCTGCCTCTATTTAATCCTCGAAGCCTGCTGCTGGTTAACAAGGAAATCCTGTGTCAATTATCACCAACAACTTCCCACAGAGAAGCTGCAGGGAATCAAAGCTTATGAGCCCTTTCACACCAGAAAGTAGAGCTGGTCCTAATTAAATGGCCTTCATATCCTGCCTAGTGGTGGTCAAAAGATGGATAGAGAGCAAAAAAAACCTGTCAAAAATGTTTTATTTTAGTGTCATTGGAATTTTTGAGTGTTGTGATTTAGAGCAGGCAAAATAAAGGTGGAAAAGTCACACTTCAAAACTAAGTTAAGGGTAGTTTAACGCTTTATATATGAACACTATTTATATTATCAACCTATGTAAAACATCCGCTTCGAATAATGCAAAACAACTGACTTAAATCTTCAATGAAAGAAATCCTTTTAAAGTAAAAAGCATATTTTTCTTGGTAGCAAATGTATTTTGCATGGATGACAAGAATTTGTAATTTCTATTGAGTCCCCTTTATCTGCCTTTCTCTCTTTAATCACATCTCCGTCATTCTTCCTCTGTTAAGCCACTTTATATTCCTTGTCTTCTTTCTTTCTACATTCAAATCCTTGTTCCTCTGTGATTAATTTATTCATCAGTTTATCTTTTTTTGTCATGCCAAATTTTTCTTCCTTTTTCATCCCTTTTTCCTCTCATCATTCTTTCCATACTTTCTTTTAATTGGTCTCTTTTCATTTTTCTTTATCCCGTCCTAACTTATCATGTCATCGTTTGACATTCTCTTATCTTCACCTCCGTATTGTAGCATTTCATTGTTTGCATTTACCTGTACTTTATTTTTGTGCCCCTCATTTTTTTTACTGTTCCATTATTTTGTCCACCATCTCCCCTGCCTGATTTAATCTTCTGTCATCCCATCAGTCTTTAAACAGGTGCCCCTGGGCCTTGTCACCAACGTGGCTGACTGCAGTGAGCTGCACGATAAGTACAGCCTCAATAGCTGTTGTCGCACAGCTCCTGCGACGCGAGTTCAATCCGGGCCTCTGATGCTTTCTGTGTGGAGCTTGCACATTCTCCTTATGACTATGCGGATTTCATCTCTCCGCCAAAGATGTGTAGGTTTGACAGTTAATTGAAGGTGGCCAGTGGAATGAGTGGTGCAATGGGGAGAACACACCCTGCTCTCACTGCTACCATCAGGAAAGAAGCATAGAAATAGGACTCGCACCACCCGGCGAAGGGCACAGCTGCTACCCCTCCACCATCAGACTTCTCAACAACAAACTCAGTCAGGGACTCATTCAAGGACTCTTACTTTTGTACTTTATTGATACTTTTTTCTCTCTATATTGCACAGTCAGTTTGTTTACATTTCTTTATTTGTTTATATGTGTACGTATCTTCTTGAGTGCAGTTGCACTACCAACAAATGGTAATTTGGCCCCACCTACAGTAAAAAAAAGAACATTAGTGTTATATGTAATGTCATTTATGTACTCAGACAATAAAACTTTGAACTTTAATAGTTACAGAGAAAATAAGTGGGAGAATGGGACTGGTGTGTCAGTGAGTCCAGACTTAATAAGCCAACTGGCCGACATCTATGTCATAAGGAAATGTGTATATAGATATTGCTGCAGTAGGTTTGCTGGAATAGCTGTTGTCGCTGCTCCCTTTGTTGCTATAATATTACCTCAGATCTAATATCTTACAGCACAGAAGGAAGCCATTTGTCCTAGCATCTTTGCCTTGTCTTTTAATAGGGAAACAGTTCACATTTCAGTTCTGTTTCATAAACATCTTTTTTCACTTTGTAAACTATTGATGCAGTTTTAATTTCCAAACTGATCATTGCATTTCAGAATGATTCTTTTGTGCATCATCCACCGGTTCTGAGTGATAACAGAGGGGCATTATTAAACACCTGCAGGTGAGGGGTAAGGACTCAGTGAGGATTAATCAATAACTGAGACTAGCTGGGTCTTTCAACACTCCTCCATGTCTTCCAACTGATTTCGTTTAAGTCAGTTCTTCCGCTGGGTTCTACTGCCCGGTTGATTTGCCCAACAGCCCTGTACAAGATTAAACTGCACGGCACACGATTTGTTTCAAATCGAAGACCAGCAAAATCTGTGCCCAAGATGATGCTTGGCTGCCCAGACCTTGAAAGGTGCCGGCTCCAGGGGAACAGCAGGCTGGTACAGGGCACAAGGGCGGTAGAATCCACTTCTGACCCCTTGCCCGCTAAGAAGGAGAAGCCTGGAAGAAGACCCTACGGTGTAGGTAACCACAGCAGCATGGAGATTGGTGGCTGAAGGACACATAAACACACATAATAAAGAGCACATAAAAATCACTATGCTCATAAAGATATTATATAAAATAAAAATATATATTATTATTTTGGAATTATTTGCTCGTTTCCTTTACGAGAGATTATCTGCTTCTGTTTCTCTTCTGGACTACTGACACTTCTTTACGAGCAAACAAAGGTAAACAATTGTTGTGCATTTGTATACATGGGGACGCACAGTGAATAACTCGAGAAGCTGAGCCTGATCTACAGGCTTTTACTCACAATGGACAAGGACCTCATCCTGTGTTGTGACCTGGGCTTTTTGGGGAAGGTTCAGGGTGATGGAGGCTTTATACAAGGTCAAAAGATGGAGGGACTGCAGGTTCAGTCAAAGGATGGGGCGGAGCCAGGTAATCAGGAAATCAGGAATACAATACAGTTTACCAGTTCACCACACATGGCAAAAAAGGAACTCTGAACCTTAAACCTAGAAGGGAAGAGAAGTGCCATTAAAATGAATATGTTGAGCTGTTGGAGCTCACATGGAGCCACACGTGGGAGGTATTCTATTGGTTGAGTAAGGTTTAGATCATTATTTTCAGGTACCAAGAAACAAAGGTAGAAAGATTTATTTTATGCAGGGCATGTTAGATTTATATCACCATGTTACCACATCCATAAGGAGTTTTTAGCCTTTTACTGAACTTATGAAACATAATCTCTGCTGTTGGGGGGAAGGCAGTACAAATTATACCATGGAATACTCTGCTGTCCCTTTAGAGAATAATGCTTAACATCTTACCTGAACAAGCTTACGCCACTCCCCCAGGACTGTAGGAAAATCGATGTAGATTTTAGCACCCAAATATTTGGAATGGGACTTGAACCAAAAGATTTTTAGATAATAACAAAAAAAAATTATAGAGGAGAAAAAAAAAGAGACAGTATGAGCTTTTATTGATATACAAAAAGAAGGAAAGGTTCGTCAGGTAAAACGATTTTTTTCAACGTATGTCGGTACATGCTACGATTATAAACAATGCAATTTAAGAGAGTATTGGTTCCTTAGTGGACAAAACTGTGGAATTAATAATAACAAAGGGAGAAACGGAGATTCAAATAAATATTTTGGATCATTCTTCATGGTAGCATTGCAATAACAATAGATAATTAAACAGGTGTAGGGAGGGAGGAAATTAAAATGTTCTCTGACACATGAGGAAAAGCACCAGGTAAACTCATGGATCAAATGAAAGTAAATGGATAGATAGTGAATGCACTGCCTGTAATCTACAACCAGTGGAGGCATATGGAGATTCTGAAGGAATCTAGAGATTTAGAAACAGGAACCCTCTACTCAAGAAGGAGGGAGATAGCAGGTCAGTTAGCCAAGTATCAGCCATTGGGAAGGTGCTGGATTCCATGATTAAAGAAGGTATTCAATCAAGCAAAGTCAACTTGAATTTATGAAAGAGAAATTGTGTTTTGACAAATTTACTCAAGTACTTTGAGGATGTTTCAAACATGGTGGATAAAGGGGTAGCAGTAAGTACACTATTTTTGGATTTCTAGAAGGCACGCAAAAAGTTGCTACATAAAATATAAGGTGGGACTGCAGGCAATATTTTGACCTAGATGAGGAAATTATAGAAAGCAGGGAGATGAACTAAATGGTAATTTTCGGATCAGTATAATTAGTGGAGTGGTAGTGGGACAGCTACAACAATGAAGACGCTGTTTACATCCGGTACCGCACGGATGGCAGTCTCTTCAATCTGAGGCGCCTGCAAGCTCACACCAAGACACAAGAGAAACTTGTCCGTGAACTACTCTTTGCAGACGATGCCGCTTTAGTTGCCCATTCAGAGCCAGCTCTTCAGCGCTTGACGTCCTGCTTTGCGGAAACTGCCAAAATGTTTGGCCTGGAAGTCAGCCTGAAGAAAACTGAGGTCCTCCATCAGCCAGCTCCCCACCATGACTACCAGCCTCCCCCACATCTCCATCGGGCACACAAAACTCAAAACGGTCAACCAGTTTACCTATCTCGGCTGCACCATTTCATCAGATGCAAGGATCGACAATGAGATAGACAACAGACTCACCAAGGCAAATAGCGCCTTTGGAAGACTACACAAAAGAGTCTGGAAAAACAACCAACTGAAAAACCTCACAAAGATAAGCGTATACAGAGCCGTTGTCATACCCACACTCCTGTTCGGCTCCGAATCATGGGTCCTCTACCGGCACCACCTACGGCTCCTAGAACGCTTCCACCAGCGTTGTCTCCGCTCCATCCTCAACATCCATTGGAGCGCTTACATCCCTAACGTCGAAGTACTCGAGATGGCAGAGGTCGACAGCATCGAGTCCACGCTGCTGAAGATCCAGCTGCGCTGGATGGGTCACGTCTCCAGAATGGAGGACCATCGCCTTCCCAAGATCGTGTTATATGGCGAGCTCTCCACTGGCCACCGTGACAGAGGTGCACCAAAGAAAAGGTACAAGGACTGCCTAAAGAAATCTCTTGGTGCCTGCCACATTGACCACTGCCAGTGGGCTGATAACGCCTCAAACAGTGCATCTTGGCGCCTCACAGTTTGGCGGGCAGCAACCTCCTTTGAAGAAGACCGCAGAGCCCACCTCACTGACAAAAGGCAAAGGAGGAAAAACCCAACACCCAACCCCAACCAACCAATTTTCCCCTGCAACCGCTGCAATCGTGTCTGCCTGTCCCGCATCGGACTTGTCAGCCACAAACGAGCCTGCAGCTGACGTGGACTTTTTACCCCCTCCATAAATCTTCGTCCGCGAAGCCAAGCCAAAGAAGAAGTGGGACAGCTACAGTCCTTGAGGATAGAGGCTACTTTCTTAAGACACTGCCTCTCTGGTGCCTATGATGTCGCAGGCCGAGTTAACAACTCTCTGGAATTTTTTCTTGTCCTCAGTGTTGGCACCTCCATACCAGACAGTGATGCTTAAAACAATGTCTTGTTCCTTTGCCAGAACTTTTCCAGTTCTGAAACACTCTTTTTTATGGTTCTTAAGTTTGATAAGAAAAACAGTTCTAGAATATTGAAGGCTCATTATTGCTCAGAAACAGAAAGTCTCTCTAACGGGTTCCAACTTAATAAATCACTTAGACTTTTATCAGCTGAATGGAGCTAGTCAGTGATTCGATGTTTATTCAAGTGAATTAATTTGCACTTTTAGTTCCAAGGAATAATTATTTCCCAATTTGGAAAAGTTACATTTGATAGGATTTCTGCGACACTGTGAATCTACTTTTGAGTTGGCAACGCGGAGTAGGATACGAGTTATTTTATCGAAATGGGTTCAGTTTCACAAATTCACTCAAAGAAGTCCTGATGGCAGGTAACAATTGGAAATGGAAATATTACCCTGAGTACAGGCAGATGGAGTCCACAGTCTGGAGATAGGGTTTTCTTGGACTGCTTAAATAAAGAGAGAGCATTACATTACAGCAAGCTCAGAACTTTTAAATGTTCGGTGTTGATGTTAGAAAGCAAAGGATGAAAGCCTTCCACAATGGCACCAGTTCTTAAAATGGCTTTAGGTACTGAATTTTATCTGTTTGTTTAAAAAGGCATCCACTGATTCTAGTGGGCCAATAAGACAAATTTAATACAGATAATGAGGTTGATGGTAAAAGTGTGCCTAATATTATTATTTGTCATCCAAAGTTTAGTATACTTTTATGCCTTTGTTCCCCCTTGGAGTTGATTATGCATTAATACTCTTACTGAAAGTTAAAGCAATTATAATTCAAAATTAAACATGTCAGTAACCTTTTCATGATTGGGTGCATGATTATTGATACCAACTGTTACATTCTCACCACACAGATAAAGGCAAAATCAACTTGTTCATGAGAAGGGAGCAGAATCACTCTGTCTACTAGCATTCAAAAGTAAATCACAAAAATCTGTAGCCATCGTGGTTGGAGTAAAAGCACAAAATGCTGGAGAAGTTCAGCCAGTTAAGCAGGGTCATTTAGCAAAGGTAAAAATGCATAACCAACGTTTTGGGCTTGAATCCTTCATCAAGGTATGAGAAAATGCCGGCAGGCGTCCAAACAACAGCGTAGGTGTTCTCTACATTGGAGTGACCGGTTGCATTTTGGGAGATCGCTTCGCTGAGCACCTCCTCTCCGTCTGCAACCGCAGCAACCTCCCAGTAGCCAACCATTTCAATTCCAAGTCACACTTCCAGACTTACACGTCTCTTCATGGCTGTATGCACGCTCCCACCCAGACCACCCGCAGATTGGAGGAACAACACCTTATTTTGTACCAGGGCATTCTCCAGCCAGATGGCAATAACATTGACTTTTTTTTTTAGCTTTCTACTAAACCTGCTTGTCTTTTCTTTCAGTTCTCCCCTCCCTTTCCCCCTTACCCACCCAGCCATTCCTCCTCCCCCTCCTTGTTCCTATCCCCTCCTTCCTTTCTCCCCCTACCATCTCCTGCCTTTGCCAGCTCTCCCCCTACACTTTTGTCCAGATGCCTGCCGTCATTTTCTCATACCTTGAAGGGCTCAAGCCCAAATCGTCGGTTATGTATTTTTACCTTTGACCTGCTGAGTTTCTCCAGCAGTTTGTGTTTTTACCACTGGAATTCAAAACAGACTAGTGACAATTCAGAACCAGAATCAGAATTTATTGTCATGAACATGTCACAAAGTTTGTTGTTCTGCAGTAGCATCACAGGGCAAATATTGCTATAGATTATATTTCAAAAATAAATAAATAGTGCAAGAAAATAGGAGAAAGTGAGGTAGTGTCTGTGGTTCACTCTCCATTCAGAAATCTGATGGCAGAGGAGAAGAAACTGTCCTTGTGCTGCTGGGTGCTCGTCTTCAGGCTCATGCACCCCTTTCCTGATGGCCCCAGCATAAAGAAGGCATGGCCCGGGTGGTGGGAGTCCTTGAGGATAGAGGCTACTTTCTTAAGACACTGCCTCTCTGGTGCCTATGATGTCGCAGGCCGAGTTAACAACTCTCTGGAATTTTTTCTTGTCCTCAGTGTTGGCACCTCCATACCAGACAGTGATGCAACCAGACAGACTGCTCTCCACCTGTAGAGATTTTCAAGAGTCTTTGGTGACATACCAAATCTCCTCAAACTCTTTACAGGGAAAGATAATGTTGGCAATGAACAATTCATCTCCGTTATGCATAAATTAGAAAATATCTTTAACATTTCCAATACTCTTGCATGTTTGGAAATTAAATTCAATCTACAAATACTGACACAAGATTGGATGTCCAAATCTTCCATTACTGCAGGCAAGTTTTTTTCCATGCATTTTTCTAGTTTATATGAGTGTTGGTTATAGCGCAGAGTCCATATGGTTTCAATATTCCCTGAACATTGATATTCGCTCATTGACTGAAATTCCTGGAAAATGATGGACAGTGACTAATGAATACCATTTTTGATTAATTCAGCCTGGTCATATTTAACTCTGCCAGTCAGCTTCGTTTCCAGTCCAGTGACTAGCTACATGAATTTACAGTCACCAACCAGAAATGAGTTCTCTGCTAGGAGTTTTTCCTGCATTTAAGATGAAATTATTATATTGCCATGATTATAATTGAGCAACCTTAATCACTTCATTAAGCATGCCTTTAAATAGTATGGATAATATCCAGATACAAATATTAACCTAAGAATCCAATCAATATGGTCAATGTAACAAAAGCCTCCATTTTCTGACGTTCAATAGTGTCTCCCCCACCTCCTTTAATTTCAAAAGTTCAAGGAAGTTGCTAAGCGATTTATTTTCACATTTAAAGGTTTTAAGCGGAAGATTTGAAAGGAAGTATTAAAAAACTTCCAGTGTTGATAAGTACAAATGAAACTCACTCTGCAAATCAATCACATAACACGAAGAGGATACAAGAAATATTAATGAAATACTGAAGTGGTCAGGATACTATCTCTTTATCAACAAATAGTACAAAACACAAGCCGTATTTTGAAAATTACATTGGCCCTTGATCTAAATTCATATGAAATACAATGTTAAAAAACATTAATCTATATGATCATTGAATGTATTTCTTAGAAATTACAGCTAACGAAAGCTAATGCCACATTTCCCAGCCCATATCATTCACACTTCCATCTCTGCTCTTCTATGTCCTACCTTCTCCATTGATTCCATTGGGGATAGTGTCATCAGCTACATTCCTATGTATCCTCTGTCTTCGTCTGTTTCTTCCTAACTTTAGACATCTTTTCAAATCAATTAATCTGCAGCATGGTTAGTGTAGTCGTTAGAGCAACGCTGTTGAAGCAGCAGCCACTGGGGTTCAAATTCAAGACGTTTGAGCATTCTCTCCCTGTCTGCATGGGTTTCCTCCTGGTACTCTGGTTTTGTCCCACTGTTCAAAATGTACCAGAGGTTGTAGGTCAATTAAGTGTAATTGGGTGGCATGGGCTCGTGGTCCAAAAGGGCCTGTTACTGTGCTGTATGCCTATATTTTTTTAATTAAAATTTTTTAAAAACCTTTTAAAACTTGATTAGTATATCATTATTTAATATTTCATGGAGTTCTCTTTCAGGAATAAAGTTGCCAATATGGAGAGTAAAATAATGCAGCAGAAATTTTTACAGCTATTTTTGTTGTTTCAGCTTTAAAGATATCTGAATTTTTAAAATTCATTCACAATACATACTTAATACTTGTTCCTAGATGCCTCTGTACTTAGCAAGGCATTTTAAAGAGCAGTTAAGTGTTTCCACTCAGGCAGACCCACTGAATTGAGGATGACTTACTTATGCTCTAGAGGTAACTGATGAAGCCAATGGGGAAACAGCAGATCCTTCCAATTTGGACCAGAAGGGGCCTGACTAGTGAGTGGGTGCTTAGTTTGTGAGGTGGTGCATTCCTTCTGCTATTGAGTCAGGGACTCAAGGTTCTTAGTACTCCTTCAATACTGAATGGTTGGGGCTTTCCTTCTCCAAAGGAAATTAATGAACGGAGTTTTTTTGTAACAATTATTTAGTTGTTCAGTAGCCATTAATGATATCATTTATTTAATGGACATTTTTGTTCAATTAATTATTTGGTTTTAAGTTTTCCATAGTTCATTCCTGTTATCATACATCACAGAAAACACCACTGGACTTGGTGGGGTTTCCAGTAGAACTGTTTATTTGAATTTCACGTGCGTCCCTTTAAGGACAATGGGAGTTCCGCCCCACGCAGCGGTGATGTCATCACGTGGCCCGGGGCACGAGCTGTGGTCTAAGCCACGAGGCAATGAGAAAGCCCCGACGGCACCATCTTCTGCAGCTTCCCCGCCAACGTGGCGGTACAAACGGGGCCGGTGTGCCGCCACAACATTCTATAAAGAGTACTTGAATAATATTATCTTGAAGATGGACTCAAGCCCAAAACATTGGTCTTTATATCTTGTGGACGCTGCGTGACCTGCTGAATTCCTCCAGCATTTTTGTTTTTTTCACTATAAATATTACTCTATTTTTTATTTACTGCGTGCTTTTTTCGTTTGGTCCTCCTATCCTGCTTGTTTCATATTACCATGTTCTTTCATTAATTTTTTAAACCTCTGTAACTTTCAATTTAAATTCCTGACTATCCTATCCTGACTGACCAGACAATGAAAGATAAGGCTGGAGCAGAAAAGGAACAGGCAATAGGCAGAAAATGCAGTGCATAGAGAGAAAAAAAATGATAAAAGAAGATAAATAGGACTGAAAAAAGTGATTTAAAAAATAAATAAGAAGCAGAATATGGCAGAAGAGAACCCAAGGCAGAGAAAAAGAGAAATAAGGAGGTGAGGCTGTAACAAACAAGAACAGGGATAAGAGGTGATCACGCGAGATTGGTCGAAAGAATATCTGAAAAAAGCAAAGCTGAATGTGGAGGTGAATTGAAGAGGTTGAACGAGGCACAGCAGGGTTGTGAGATAAAGTGAAGAGGCAGAAGATTATATGGAGAATGGGGATGAGGCAGAGCTAAGCTTGGAGATGAAAACGAGAGCTGGGGCAGGGATTATCATGTCAGATCCCTCTCCATTTTAATGCACGATCAATTTGGGAACAGTACATGTGTTAATAAAGACTATTCCACTTGAGCATAAAAATCAGACAATTAAATGGCCAAGAATTAATGATGAATAAACATACAAGGAACGTTTGCACTTGATAGAGTGATAACTTTTTATAAATGGGATTGTTATAAAATTGGCTGAAAGTAAAATTTTTTAACACTGAATTGGCAAGGAATTGTACAGAAGCTTTACAGAACAAAATTAAATCTCAAGATAAATTAATACTAAAGCCCAGCGCAAGATCTGATTATGTTTAGGACAGACTAAAGAATAAAGGTTGCTATTAAATAGTATTTATGAAAGCTTTTAAGAAATATTGAGCCCATAAATCAACCATTGAATATCTATAAAAATCACAGCTATTATAGTTGTGAGCTTGGGTTGTTAATCATAGTAGCTAACTTGGGATCCAACTAAAACAACTTCATCATTCTAAATCTAATTGCACTGTTATAATACATTTATTAGTGTATAATAAGTAATTGAATGAGATCAGTGGCATGTGTAGGAATTTAAATTTGACTGTTTTTGGCAGAGAATGTTAAACACAAAAGTTATTTACATAAGCGTATATGAATACCTCCTTAATATGTTTAATGATTATGGAGGGTAGAGAGTGGGACACCAGATCCCCATGTGCATGCTGCAGAAGGGATTAACTAGTTTTCAGAGCTAACGTTTCAGCCTGGATTTCACTGATGTTGATTAGGTGGGTTTGCCAGTGGGTGAATGGTTAAATGTGCTAAAAGTGGCAGCGCAGCAGGAACCCACATCTCTAGCCTGCCAACTTCTTAATTTAGCCCAAGAGTGTCAGACTGTGTGCGAGCAGTTCCTTCGGGAGAGGCAGATTTCCAAGTTCAACATTTTAAATGGGGGATGATCGATTCCAGCAAGAATTGAACTTTAATTTTTTTCTGCACACAAATTTCCAAGAACTCACTATAGAAACCAAATTGGGAGATTTGGATTTAAGGGGACAAAGGTTTGACATTCAATATGGTTATTTATGATTGTAACCTCACAGCTTATTACTTGGATCACTCTTTGAAAGGTTACATTTACTGAAATTGTGCTGGGAGTTTGCTTAGAAAATTTTGGGGTAAATATTGTTACAATCGGTCGGTGTTCTCGCTGCAATAGTGCATCATTAGTAGATGTGGCTCAAGAGAATCTGATCTAATGCTGATAATGGAACTGAAGGTACAGAGGTCAGTATAACAAAGGACAATTATTTTTCATTTGCTGTGTTTTGGGGATTTGCTTTCCTATTGCTAAGGGAAAATCATCCATCACGAAAAAAGTTATTTCATTGTTCCAGTTAACAAAGAGATTGAGCTTTATGGCAGGGGAACAGGCCATTCAGCCCAACTTGTCCGTGCCTACCGATTTGTCTCCCCAAGCTAGTCCCATTTGACTTCTATTCCTGCCCAAGTATTTTTCTGATGATAACAATTGTACCCACATATACCACTTCCTCTGGCAGTTCATTCCATGTCTCCATCTCCCTCTGTGGGTAAAAGGTGCATCCTCCCTCCCTCTCCTTAAATCTATGCCTTCTAGCTTTAGGCCCCCCCTTACACTGGGGGCAAGGCTAATAGTAAAACAATAATGATGATTTAAACAGATATCAATACATAGCGTGGCAGTTAGCGTAAAGCTAGCAACCCGGGTTTGAATCTGGTGCTGTCTGTTAGGGATTTAGATTTCCGATTTATTGTTAGAGTACATGCATGACTTCACATGCAATCCTGAGATTCTTTTTTCCCTGTGGGCAAGGCAGAATTACCACTTATTGGCAATGTAAAAAAAACTCAACGCACACATGTAAACAAATAAAGAAATGTAAACAAACTGTGCACTACAGAGAGAGAAAAAAAATCAATAAGGTGTAAAAGTAATAATCCTTAAATGAGTCTCTGATTAAGTTTGTCATTGAGTCTGATGGTGGAGGGGTGGCAGGTGTCCCTGAACTGGATGGTCTGTGGCTTGTGGCACCTATGCCTCTTTCCTGATGGTAGCAGCGAGAACAGAGCATGTCCTTGGTGGTGTGGATCTTTGATGATTGCTGCTGCTCTCAGATGGCAGCGTTCCCTATAGATGTTCTTGATGGTGGGGGTGTTTTGCCTGTGACCACTACTTTTGCAGGATTTATACATTCTCCCTTGGGTTTTTCCAAGGTGCTCCAGTGTCCTCTCACCATTTAAAATGTACAGGGTTGCTACGTTAATTAGATGTAAATGAGTTTTATGGGTCGGAAATTGTTAAAAAATTTTTTTAAATAAAAGAAGCTCGACTCGAATAATCACCAAAACCTGCTGTAACACTCCCTCATCAAAATCAGGAAAAGCAAATTTTTTCTCCTTTCAGTTCAAACAACAATGTGATTTAAAGACTACATTCGGAAGCTGTATTCCCAAATGGCTTATTTTGTCTTTTGAGGGCAGACAGACAATACACAAAACTATCTAAAGATTGCTATTAGTTATGAGAGGGATACAGCCAGCCAGCCATTGATAGCGTCATTTCTTGTAATTAGTATCTAATCAGGTCAAGGTTATTTGGACAGTAATGCATATTTTTGAAATGCTTATGTTTCCAAACCAGCAGATCCCTATCAGACATTCTAAATAGTTTCTGTTCCTGCTACTTGTCCAGAGAAAACAATTTGGCAACTGACAAACTTCAGTTTGGTTCTCATCAATTTGAGAGGTGGGAATGAGTAATATTCTACCATTTGCGAGGTAAAAAGAATTGTCCAAGAGGGATTAGGTTTCTCCTATAATATACATTCCACACAGCAACAAGAACCTTTCATGAAATTAAGCATCCCAAAGGACCCATCGGGAGAGTAATAAGGAAAAAAATTTGCACTTTTATGGGTACAGTGGTCAAGTTGCCAGACTACTATTCAGAGGCCTGAACCATTGATCGAGAGATGCATGTTCAAATCTCACTATGACAGCTGGGGAATTTAAATTCAAGCTATTAAATGAATCTGATGACTGCCAGATTGCTGCAAAGCCTCATCTGGTTCACAAATGTTGAATCTGCCACCCTTACCTGGTCTGTTCCATTTATAATTCAGGACACACCGTTGTGATTGCTTCCTGACTGCCTCCTCTGTTCATGGACAATACAGATTATCAATAAATAGCAACTTTGCCCACATTCTGGGAATGAGCGATTGAATGCTCGCAATAAAAAGCTGGCAAAAAGAAGTGGTTAGGCTAAATGAGGTGTGCTAAGGTACATCATAAAGGAATTGCTGAGCTGTTCAGGGGAGTATGCCAGAACGAAGGATGCGAAGAAAGATGAGAAGAAACTTAATAGAGGTCTACAAAGTGAAGGGAGGAAAATTTAGGGGAGACGTCAGGGTAAGTTTTTTACTCAAGAATGTTGTGGGTGCCTAGAATTTCTTGCCAGGGATAGTGGTGGAGGCTGAAACATTAGAGGCATTTAAGAAACTCTTAGACAGGCACAAGGATAAAAGAAAAATAGTTACAAGGTAGGAAAGGTTTTTTTTTGGTAGGAGTATATACCGTAGCCTCTCATGTAATCGTCCAATTTTTTGGACCACTTTTTCAGGCCAGAAAAGGGGGGCTCACTTTTACGCCGGTCAATTTTTTATGCACATGCATTATTTAAGGCCTCGGAAGCTCAGGTAGCTGGGACGGGTGGTAGGCTTACGGTTGGGACACTAGGAGCTCGGATGGGCAGGTGGTTGGGGTGAGGATCCATGGTCAAGAGCTCACAAGGGCGGGCAGTCGGGGCGTCGGGAGCTCTGGTGGACTGGTGGGTGGCCGGGGCAAAGGTCTGCTGTTGGGGTGTCAGGAGCTTCGGCAGGCAGGCGGCTGGGCATAAAAATAGGGAGTCATACAAAAACATCCGATTTTGGGGCTAAAAATAGAGGGGGTGACTATTACAAGGTACTGACGATCATCGTGGTGGCTATCTCTCGAGCTCAAAGGTGAATGCCTTTGATCCACAGAGCGAAGTTGCCTGTGCGTGTATTTGTTTAATGTGTGCTAGATGTTGCAATCCAAGAAGCACACGATACTTCACAAATCAACCAACTAATTCCAATGGCATGAAAACCACCACGATTGGAGCTGATTAATTTGCTGTAGCCTTCACAGCCGTTGAGTTCAGAATAAGGTAGGTTGGCACAACATTGAGGGCTGAAGGGCCTGTACTGTGCTGTAATGTTCTATGTTCTAACTTAGGCACTTGAAAGCCACATCACCAATGAAGAGCCAAAAGTAGTTGGGGATTTCATGAACCCAGAGCTGGAGAGTCTCAGAGTTCCTGAACGTCTGTCTAAATGCCCTGTAATCTTATATATTTTCGTTGTCATCTCAGATTTCAAAGTTATTGTCAGAGTACATACATGACATCACATACAACTCTGAGATACTTTATTTTCCAGGCGAGGCAGAATGACCACTTACTGGTAGTGCAAAAATAAATTGTACAGAGAATATACATGTAAACAAATAAAGACCTGTAAACAGATGACAAATGTAAGCAAACTGACTGAGCAATACAGAGAGAAATTTTAAAAATCAATGCAGAGCAAAGTTAAGAGTCCTTGAACGAGTCCCTGATTGAGTTTATTGTTGAGGAGTCTGATGGTTGAAAGATAACATCTGTTCCTGACCCTGATGGAACGGGTCTTGTGGCACCTACACCTCTTTCCTGATGGCAGCATTGACAACGGAGCATGTCCTTGATGACGGCTGCTGCTCTCCAGTGGCAGCATTTCCTGTAGATGTCCTCGACAGTTGAGAGGGTTTTGCCTGTGATGACCTGGGCTGCGTTCACTATCTTTTGGAAGGCTTTATGCTTGGGGTATTGGTGTCCCCATACCAGGCTAAGAAGCAGTCAGTCAGTACACTTTTCACCACACATCTGTAGAAATTTGTCAGGGTTTCTGGTCTCATACCAAACCTCCACAAACTCCTGAGGAAGTAGAGGTGCTGATGTGCTTTCTTCATGATGCAATGGGTCCAGGAAAGATTTTCCAAGATGGTGACTCCCAAGAACTTAAATTTGCCCACCCTCTCCACCTCTGATCCCCCAGTGATTACTGGATTGTATATTTCTGGCATTCCCTTCCTGAAGTCAACAATCAGCTCCTTAGTTTTGATGACATTGAGTCCAAAGTTGTCCAAGTTTTCAATCTCCCTCCTGTATATTGACCCATCAACTTTCTTTATATCATCCACTACCGTGGTATCATCGGCAAATTTGTAGATGATGTAATTGTCATACCAAGGCACATAGTCATAGTTGTAAGGTGAGTAGGGCAGGGGGCTAAGAATGCAGGCCAGTGGTGCTCCGGTACGAATGGAGATTTTCTTACCAAAGCTCACTGATTGTGTACTGGAGGTGAGGAGAACAAGTGGGGTGTTGAGTCCAAGGTCTTGGAGTTTGCTGATTAGTTTTAAGAGGATGATGGCGTTAAATGCCAAACTGTCACCTCTCATCCTTCATCACTGCAAAAATAAAAGCCCTAGCTCTGTCAAATTTGCTCCAATCCATGTTTGTGTGACCTCATATGGCTAATACAGTAATCCCCCTGGTATCCAGAACCTATGGGGATTGGTAGATGTCGAATAAGTGTATTTTCTGTTTACTTGCAATTGCATGTTGTGTAATTGGCAAACAGTGATGCATGCCAATTTTAAATTTCCGCATTTTTTACCTGTTTATTTTACGCGATTTGTCTGCTGGCTGGTTGAGGCTGCTTGATGTTTGAATTCCGGATAACAGGTATTTCACTGTGCTGTCTGAAGCAGGCAACATTCTGGTGAATCTCTTCTGCAACCTCTCCAAAGCCTCCACATCCTTCCTGTAAAGGGTGTGAGGGGGTTTGAGCTGAACCTCACTCAATACTTTGGCCTAACCAAAATTTTATGCAGCTGAACCATGACTTCCCGATTCATTATGACAATATTAGGCAGGAGCTGGGGAGAGTAGATGGGAACATTTTTTTATTGGGCGAGTCAACCTCTGACGTGTTGGAGTCATTTAAAGGTCAACTGGTCAGGATTCAGGACCAAGATATATCTGCGATGACAAGGACAAGGAGAACAGTATTTGGGAAACATGGATAATGAGAGATGTTACGAATGTAGTCATAAAGAGAAAAAAAAAGAAAGGCTTAGGAAGCTGAAATTGGGCAGGCCTTTGAGGAAAGCAAGGAAGGAATGAAGGAAGACATCAGGAAGGCTGAAAAGGTTCATGAACTGTTCTTGATGAGCAAGCATTTTACACATACATTAAAAAGTAAAGGATAACGAGGGAAAGAAAGGGTAACACCAACTCAAAGACATAGGAGGGAGTTCATGCCTGGAGCCAGAGGAACTGGGTGATGTATTGAATGATTACTTTGCATCAGTATTCACCAAGGACATGGAGAATAGTGAAAACATGAAGGAGTACACTGATATTTTAATTCATGTTGGCATTTTGAAGGAGGTGGCATTTGTCTTTTGAAAACCATTAATGTGGGTAAGTCCCCAGGGCCTAATGGAATCTATCTGAGAATACTAAGAGAAGAGATTGATGGGGCAACCTCTTCAGCCGCAGGCGAGGATCGGAGAATAGCCAATCCTGTTTGTCTGTTTGAGAGGGACAATGAGGACAAGCCAGGAAATTGTAGACCTGTGAACCTTACGTTAGTGGTAGGAACATTATGGAGAGGATTCGATAGACATCTGGAAAAGCCTAGTCTTATTAGAAATGATCAATATAACTTTGTGCAATGAGGTCATGTCTTATAAACCTGCCTGAATTTTTATAGTAAATAAAAAAGGTGATTGATGAGGATAGGAGAGTGAATGCTTTCAGTAGGATTCTTCATGGTAGGTTAATCGAGAAGATCCAGCAGCTAGTTAAGAGGAAGAAGGAAGCATACATTCGATTTAGGAAGGAAAACACAGGAAAAGCCCATTAGAATTATATCGTAGCCAGGAAAGAACTTAAGAAAGGACTTAGGAAAGCTCAAATGTCTTGGCAAGTAGGAATAAGGAGAACCCCAAGGAGTTCTATGCATACATGAAGAAGGATTACAAGTGTAAAGGTGGGGCTGCTTAAGGATAAAGGAGGCAACGCAAGTCTGGAGGCAGAGGAGGTCTTAAATGAATACTTCACTTCAGTATTCATCAGAGACAAGGAGCTTAGTTAAGGTGAGGTCAGAATAGAACAAACTTCTGTGCTGCACCATGTTGAGATTAGGAAACAGGGAGTGCTTGGATGTTCTTAAAAACATTAAGATTTATAAGTCCACAGGGCCAGAAAAGAGATATCCTATGTGTGGTGGGAAGAGCGAAAAGAGATAGCTGGGGCATCCTTCTTGACCACAGGGGAGGTGCCATAGGATTGGAGAATGGCAAATGTGATACCCTTGGTTCCTAAAAGGTAACAGGGCATATCTTGGGAATTATAGACCAGTGATTCTTACGTGCAAACTATTGGAGAGGGTTCTTAAGAACAAGACTTATGGGCAAATGAAGTACCATCTTCTCAGAGATATTCACTTTGTGAAGGGAAGGTCATGCCTCATGCACCTAATTGAGTTTTTTGAGGAGGTATAAAAAAGAAATTGATAAGGCAGGAAGGTAGATTTGGAGTATGTGTATCTTAGTAAGGTATTTGACAAGGTCCCCCATCAGAGACACATTCAGAAAGTAATTTGGTATGGAATCCATGGAACCTTGGTTGAGTGGATTCAGAATTGGCATACCTGCAGAAACCAGAGGGTAGTGGTAAAAGACTAGTGGAGTTCCACAGGGATCTGTTCTGGGACCCCCTGCTCTTTGTGATTTTTATAAATGTCCTAGATAAAGAGGCAGAAGGATGGGACAGTAAGTTTGTGGATGATATGAAGATTGGAGGAGTTGTGAATAGTGTCGAAGGTTGTTGTAGGTTACAGCAGAATATAGACAGGATGCAGAGTTGGGTGGAAAAGTGGCAGATGGATTCCAATCCAGATAAGTGTGAGGTTATGCATTTTGGAAGGACAAACCAGAAGGCTGAGTACAGGGTTAATGGTTGGATACCTAACAGTGTGGAAGAACAGAGGGTCCTTGGGGACCAAATCCATACATCTCTCAAGGTTTCCCCACAGGTTGATAGGATAGTTAAAAAGACCTATTGAGCTTCATTAGTCGGGGGATTAAGTTCAAGAATCAAGAGGCCATGTTGCAATTCTTGTGTGATCTCATAAGTTCTGGGCACCTCATTACAGGAAAGATATGGAAGCCATGGAGAGGATACAGAGAAGATTTACCAGAATGTTGTCTGAATTGGAGAATAAGTCTTATAAGGCTAGGTTAGCAGAGCTAGGATTTTGCTCAGGAGCAAAGAAGGAAGAGAGGTGATTTGAAAGAGGTCTGCTTAGGAGAGGCATATATAGGGTGGCAAGTCATCACCTTTTACCCAGAGCAAGAGTAGCAAACACAAGAGGACATGTGCACAAAGTGAAGGGAAGTAAGTTTAGGGGTAAGTTTTTACTCAGAGAGTTGTGGATGCCTGGAATACCTTGCCAATCATGACAAATTCTTTGTCATGGTTGTGGAGGTTGAAACATTAGGGACATTTAATGAACTCAGACAGGCTCATGGATGAAAGAAAAATAGAGGGTTATTAGGTAGGAATCGATTTGTTATATTTTTGGTAGGAATCTATAGGTTGGCACAACACCAAAGGACCATAGTGTTCTATATTCTATTAAGGCATATCAGATCTATGGAGACTTGGATGGTTTGATTCAAGATTGACTTGGTCATAGATGACAGAGGTGGAGGAATGTTTTTCTGACTTGAACTGTGTGGCCAGTTGGGGATCCGCAAGTATCAGTGCACGGATATATTGGGAAAATGAAAGTCGCCTTCAACACAGCCCAGTTTCAAAAAAAAAAAAAAAAACACAGCCCAGTTTCCTTTCCAAAACCTTTCTACATATCTATTGGGAGGCATATAATATATGGGGATAGCACCTTCCTTATTCTGAGCTCTACCCAAATTGCTTCATTGGATGAATTATCCTTCTGTTGTAAAACAGATTATTTATAAATGCACTTATAATTCCACAGTTAATACAGAATTTAAAAAAAGTCTATTTGCAAAAAGAGAGTGGGATGGAATGTAAGGATCATGTTGTTATTACTAAATCTCTCTCTCTGCCTCTTGTTCTCTCTCTCTCCCTCTCCCACCCCACCTCTCTCCCCATCATTGTATTGTTTCCTTAAGCGCATTATTTTTCTTCCTGTCATCACTCCCTTCATCATTTGAATAGATATCACCAATTACAGTGATGGTCTTTGGACCAATTCCAATAAATTGCAAACAAAAAAGCATTTTGGTAGATTAGAGAGAAGAAATGTGCAGCTAGGGGTCATTTCATTATCAGGACTAATGTGGAGAACTGCAATCCCTTCATTTGCAAGTTGAAGCATTTGTTGTCAATATAGTGCAGTATATGATGGTTGGCGCAACTTGTTCTGGTAATGAAGTAGGGACTGATAATTCAAATCTCAAGAAGTGTATGCTCTTATATAATTCTCATAACTTTTACTAATAATGTGATTGAATAGAAGTCATTAAACGAGAGTTTGCATTGCCCTTTTGTGTAATTGGTGCTTTGTCCTCTCCCTGTGTTTTACTACGTGCCAATTATCCACGTTCATTGTCACTAGGACTCCACTCTTGTGATGGGGAAAACAGTCCTTTAAATCCTTTCTTCCCTGAGATCCAATTAAATCTGCTGTATGCAGTCCACAGTGATCTTGTTGCACTTCTATTCTTACACTCACCCTTTATCATCACCTTGTTAGCATCTTTATCATCTAGTCAAAGTTCGTCATGTCCTGATCTTGGAGCATGTGGTGAGTCTTCATTGCGCCAGCATGCCAGCATCAGCATGTGTGAAAAAGTATTTATTTCTTGCATCTCTTAGCTGGGGACCAATCTTAATTGGATAAGCAAAGAAATATGAAGAATATACAGTGAATACAATGGAGTGGTTCAAACAGCTAATGTGCAGGTGCAGCTGGCAATTAGGGAAGGTGAATTGAATCCTAACTTTATGGCAAGTGGACAAGTACAAGAGTAAGGATATTGTTCAATTAAATAGGGCTTTAGTGAGGCCACACATGGAGTATTATGTACAATTTCATGTCATTTCCTTTAAAGGATAGACTTTCGAAAGAGAGAGAGTGCATTGATGCTTCGTCAGTCTGGTTCCTGATTTGGCAGCTCTGTCATCGGAGGAGGCTTGGCCTCTAAAGTTTAAAGGAATGAGATTACAGATTTCAGATTTATTGTCAGATATCACATACAACCCTGAGATTATCTTTCCTGCAGGCGAGGCAGAATTACCAATAATTCGTAGCACAGAAAAAAAGGTGCACAGCATAATCATGTAAACAAATAAAAGAAAACTGATAATGAATGTAAACAAACTGACTGTGCAATACAGAGAGAACAAAGGAAAAGCAATAATAAGTCTTTAAATGAGACTCTGATTGAGGTTGTTGTTGAGGAGTCTGATGGTGGAGGGGGAGCAGCTGTTCCTGAACCTGGTGGTGCGATTCTTGTCGCAGCTATACCTCTTTCCTAACGGTGGTAGTTACTGAATTGTGTAGAAAGTCACCGGTGCCATTTAATCTCCATGAAATGTTAACACGTTAGATAGAAGGACTATATTATTTCCTATATGAATAACCTAGTACCAGGGGACACAGTCTCAATACAAGGCATTTAGCTTGAGATGAGGAGAAATTTCCTTGCTCAACAGGTAGTGAATCTTTGGATTTTTCTATCCCAGAGCACTGTGAAGGCTCAGGCATTGATTCATTTGTTCTCTGTTTGCGAAGACTCATTTATAGATGGGAGTTCATGGTCACAGGGTCAGCATCATGGGGGGGGGGGGGGGGGAAGCTTGGCATGCATGGGCCAAGCACCCCAAATGAATCATTGTGTCCTTCCACCCCCCCCCCCCCCCACAGCACTAGCATCATTAGGGGGCTGCGGCTGCACTGGGTGACTCCTTCGGAGGGGGTGTCACCAAAATGAATAACGCAGTTTCTTTTCCATGCACTATAAGCACATGCATTTGTGTGAAACACCGGAGGGAGGATGTCACGTGACTGCACGACGGACGGAGGAGGTCCACAGCAGGTATGGCACCCACGCCCCACCCCTCCCCCGCTGAGTGAGTTCTCAAATGGCAGTCTGTGCCACCACCCCATCCCTCGCAGTTACCCTAATGCCCCTCTTCTGATGACGACTCTGCATGGTCAGCTGAGACATGGTGAGATAAAGGCCCTATCGCTGTGCTGCATTCCCTCCTTGATTCTATCATTCTTAATGACTAGCAATATGGGCTTGAGAGGTCAAATGATCCATTCCTTCTTCCATTTCATGCTCTTAAAAGATCTTATTTTATCTGGCAATAAAATAATATCACCATTGAAATGTAATTGTCATAATAGATTATTAAATTGATATTTTCTGTTCTGTGTAATTACATAGAACATTACAGCGCAGCACAGGCCCTTCAGCCCTCAATGTTGTGCTGACCTATTTCATCTTCATTCAGGTACATTGCCATTCAGTGTGGGTGATCATGCCTCTCCATCCATCACAATCTCTGATCCCCCCCTCCCCCCACCCGAATCTAGTTGTTGCCTCCCCTGTTCTTCTTCGGCGAAGGCGAGACCATAGTCAACATTGAGTTCATGATTATACAAGGGAAAAATACTGAAGTGGCTTCCCGTTACCTTCTTCAGTTGCAGAGTCCATAATGAATAGGTAACCATGGCTATTGATCAGCAGATTCATCTGTCCAGCATTTTTAGTTTTACAACCATAAATACAAATTTGTAGAATCTGCTTGTAAAAACCATCCACCATCTGCAATCCATGGCTTCATGTCACCCTGATTGGGAGGCTAAACAGGTCCTACACCTTGCCCAGGGGCGACCTGTGGGCTATCGGATGGAAGGAGCTCCTTACACCTCCCTTTGCTGGGCAATTGCGCAGTATTGACCCCGACACCAACTTATATATTCCTACCTCATAACTCTCTAACTTTCTTTCATCCTTGTGCCTGTCTAAGAGTATCTGAAATGCCCCTAATGTTTCAGCCTCCACAATCATCCATGGCAATGCATTCCAAGCACCCACAGCTCTCTGTGTAAAAAGCTTACCCCTGGTTTCCCCTAAATTTTCCTCCCTTCACATATTTCCTCTGGTGTTTGCCATCCACCTCTCATAATCCTGTAGACCTCTATTAAGTTTGCTCTCATTCTTCTTCACTCCAAAGAGAAAAGTCCTTGTTCTGCTAACCTTGTCTCATAAGACATATTTTCCAATCCAGTCAACAACCTGGTAAATCTTCTCTGCACCCTCTCCATATCTTCCACATCCTGAAGACAAGGAAGAGAAATGGATGTCACAATGAAGCTTCCTGTTTAATGGTGATTAAATGAGTCAAACTTTTTGCATGGAATTATAATTGCACCCAGTGATCTAGGGACAAAACTGCCATAGCATAATATTAACCAATAAACCCCAGAAAATCCTGGAAACGATCAGCAGGTTTGGCTGCATCTAGTGGAAAAGTAAATGACTTTGGATAAGATCTGAATGCTTCTGAAATGTTCATTTTGCTTTGTTTCCCACAGATGCTGTTAGACTTACTGAGCATTTCCAGATTTTCTCAGTTTATTTCAAAATTGGAGAGCCTGCAGCCATTTGACAAACCCCTAAGTCCAGTCTCACGGCATCAGAGTTAAACAAAAAGTCCGCAGATGCTGGGGTCAAGGGCAGAGCACAAATGTGTTCATGGCATCAGATCTGAGATTTCTCCTAAATGTTTTGTACTTCCTGTTCAGCCGTGCCATTCATTTTCCAGGTGACAACTGCAAATCACCGAATGAGCTCATAATTGGTAAATTGCAGAATGACGTTTCAAATGTATTTTCTGTAAAGGCGAAGAATATGAGGTAAACACAAGGACTGCAGATGGATGAAACTTGAGCAAACAATGGGAAGCTGGAGGGTCTCAGCAGATAAAGCATGGAGTGAAATGGACAGTGGGTCAAGACCCTTCATTGAGACTAGGATGCGAAGAGATATCAAGCATAAACGAGGAGGTGGTGGGTGGGGGGGGGGGGAGTGGGTGGCAGTAGGGCCAAATGGGAGCTGGAGAGCAGTTGCAGGGAGGGAACAGTGTGTGAGAAATTGACAGAATACCTGTCAAAAGAAGGTGGAAATTGTCTCCTTTGATGAGAATTGGCAATGACATAGTAAACTAGAGAAACACAGGAATTACAATGCAGGAATCTTGAGCAAACAATGAAAAACTGGAGGCATTATTTTCTGATGAATGGTCTCAGACGTGAAATGTTGACTCTCTTTCATTCCACCGCAGCTGACAGGGGTGTTGACCAGATTCCAGCTTTTTCTGATTTTATTTCTTTTCTGTGATATGTTTGGTTTGCTTGTCCAATGTATGGTCATGTTTCTGTGTACGAGACGGGCTTCAATGTTTATCAATCTCAAGATTGCTTAGATCTACAGTAAACTATATTGACTATATTGTTAACTCCTTAGTAACAGCCCAATTATGATGTTAGAAGATTTCCACTGCTTGCTCTGGGCAAGTATAGTAAAATTATTTCTCCTTGCTCTTACCAGACCAATTTTCTCTTTACTGCATTAATTGGAAAATATTTAGTTATAGCATTATCGATTTCTCCATCCCTCATGCTCGTTTATTGTCACATGTACTGATGGTACAGTGTTAGAGGTTGAATCGCAAGACCAGCTAGACAAGTTCAGAGGGAATGAAATGCATGGCTGCATGGCGATTATATCACTAGATCGGTAGTTTGACCAAATTTCTGCCCTATGAATTCTTCTCCAACAAGTGCCTATCCAATTGCATTCATAATCTCCTGCTTCCAACACCCTTATAGGCAATGTTTTCCAGCTGATACCTAACCTTTGCATAAAATATTTTCTCCATGTTGCCCTTGTATCTTTTACTGACCATATTATATCTGTTCCCCATTGTCCTTTACTGATCACTTCCAACTGTAGCTTCTCTCTATTCAATTTCCCTGAACCTGCCATACAGTCCTCTCTCTAGCAGCTCTCCCCTCAATCTTTTTTTTATTTTAATAAGTCGAATAAGTCCCAGCCTTCCTCACAACTACTTTCTGAGAAAACATTAGAGTAGGCCAACTGTGATGGAAATGAAAGCCAAGACACCACTGACCAATACCCATTGCAGAATATTTCACCTCTTCCAAAGCAAATAAATGAGCTCCTGTTCAACTTTCTTGACAAAAAATGACATCGATGTCTTCCTAGGGACCCTGCTTTTTACTATATTTTACTTGTTTGTTCAGAGATGTTGATAGGTGGTGAATGACACCTGCAGACAGCACCAGTGGTTTCAGGCAGAAGAGGGTATCAATACCCTGGATGAAGGAAATGCCTCAAAGCATGGATGAATAGTCCTTGAATTAGTTACTGGCAACTACACTTCGATCCTCAATGCCAGATGTAGCACACAACAAGAATAAAGAGCTCCAACAATTGTTGACTAAAGCTCATGTTCTTTGCTAACCGTAAACTTGCTGAAAGCCTTGAAATCAATTTGAATGGCAGATATCTATGTGCAGTGGTTGAAATATTAAGCCCAGAATGAACCCACATGAAGATAAATCTGACGCATTGACTCAATATGGATAAAGTTATGGTTCTAATTGAGTTCTGCACATATTTTGTACAGTAAACAGCTAACTTCACTGTTATGGATAATTGTTGGATGACCTCATGAAAAGCATAAAGCTTATTTGCTTGTAATGCAGTATTGTTATTTTACTCATCATTTTATCATTAAAAGTCATTCTGCATATTAACGCAGAACCTGCTAAAGATGTATAAATATTTAAAGCCACCATGTTTTGCAAGAAAAATTAAATTACAGAAAATATGAACCTGACTAATTATTGATAACTGAGGCTTGATTTCAATAGATAGGCAAAGGGATTAAAATTGACTTCTATATTTTACCTTTTAACTATTTCAATTTCATTTGAAAATGCATTTAATAATGGTGCAATTGGGGAAGGTTTCCTTCTGAGCCAAGGATGGCAATGTGAAATTACAGCAAACATAACAAATGACTGGACTTTATTAGCATTGATCTGTGAAGTATGACAGATGAAGGCTTTATATATTTCACTCACATCCTCACATTTTGGATCTTGACTATCTCTACATATTCCGACAAAACATGGAAAGAAAAGCAATTTACTATTTTAAACCAATCAACTGTTTGCCTGCTTATTTCCTTCAGACCACCCCTCAGCACAGTGTTGACAGTACATGATATTCCATTAATCTGCCTAATGAAAATTTAACCAGCATTATAAACAAATAATTGACTATTATCCTCTCAAAGAGGCATGAACGTCTCAAATAAATTACTCCTGCTTAATTCATCACCCAAAAGTGGTCACTGATTGATGTCAAAATATGTGTTTGCCTTTCTGTCACTGAATGTGGGTTTCAGTTAAGTCAGTCACTGATTTAATGAGAGTCTTGGGTGAGTAAATGATCTAAGTTGTTCAATCATTAGCTTTTGCTTGTCTGTGTAAAAATGTGGTGTCTACATGGTTAACCAACCAGTTTTGTTTATCTCATTGTTCTGAGTCCTTTCATTTTCCCACTCTTATTTTTCTTTCAATCAAATAACGTGAAATGCCTCTTCGTTTAGTGTAATTAACATGAAAATGAGTGAGCTGTAATGAATTATCATACGAATTATTTAGAGAATGTCATAATCTTTCTCGCTGACACCAAGGTTATCCTGGCGCAATGTGCACAGAATTAGACACAATACATCAACCATCCCCAAAATATTTTCTTGTGCTTTTCTTGATGTTTCATAGATTCATCTATCATCTTCTAGCTTGTCTGTATCTTAATAGTTCACCTAAAAAAAACATCTTAAGCACTGTCTCAACATTTAATTGATTTAAATGTTGGTATTGATGCTTGCCCTCTTGAGTTATAAAAAAAAACTTTTGAACAAAAGCAATATACATTAATCTCTTTAGCTGAATATCATAACTTAGATTTGGAGATCCCTAACAGGCACATATTAACATAATGCAATATTACTTATAATACTTTATCTCCTTCAGAATTGTCAAACGACACAGTGAATTTTACATTTTGCTCTGAATTTTGCTAAAACTATGAATAGGCGCATTAACCCAGTTGAATAAATGTCCATTACAAATACAGCCTGTTTGTAAATTTACATTTCAAGATCTGCCAAAAATAAAGCAGTCAGAAAATGTTAAAATTTTATACAGGCAACATTTTAAAATAAAAAAAATGTGCCACAAATGTTTTCCATTATTTATTTCACAGAAAAGGCAGTGTCAATAAAATTCATAAATATACATACAGATATCCTGTTTGTACAACCGGTCTTAGTGCACTGCGTGTTGATTCCCAATCATCTGGTTACACTTATTAAATTCTCAGAGAGGTGTTACATCTCCAATGACTATTAAAATTATTTGCAGTTTATTAATAAACTTAGATTTATAAAAATAATGAAGATGTTATTCTCAACAATTCAGGAAGCTCCTGTTATGTGAAGCTGCTGTGTCACAACTTCTACTTGAGTACATATATCTTTAGAAGGCATTATTGGAGTATTTTGCAGACATGAGTGCTTTGGTTTCTATGGTTGCAGTGCACTTTGCACATTAGTAGCTATACAACAGCAGAAAATTATTTTGACTACTTTGTAGCGCAGGGATTAATAGTGAGTGACATAGTTTGAGGCTAAAATTTCTGATCAAAAACTTTAACAGTTCACATATAATTGCCTAAACTCCTTCGTTAAATTACAACATTCTAATACAGTCCAACCAAACTGTTATTTGATGTGTTTCGCATATTATGCCATACATCTAAACCTGAAATATGGCATTAACACAAACAGAACACAATGCCATTAACAAAGAACCTATTGTTCACTTGGAGTTTGCCTGAAATAACCTTCATGCCTCATAATGTAGAGGTTTGAGAAAGGAAGGCAAATTGACCCCATTCCATATTTTTCACTTGACATCTCCTGTTTTATACATGTACTTTATTCATTGTTCCATGCAAATCTATCTAAAAAGTTATGAGCACTTCAAATGATCTCGCTCAACTTTTGCAGCTTCTAACCTCGCTCTTTATCCAAAAGAATGAATGAATATTTTAAAGGACATATTAAGTATTGTTTAGAATTTAAATTATTTTCAGATTTTAATGATTCCACACTGGAGACCTATACTTGAAAGAAATTTAGAGGTGATGTGTCCTTTTAATGTGCTTTGAGGGAGGACAAAGAAACATTCATCTTGGTCACAAGTCAGCCCGGCTGTTCAAATGTACTGCTGTTTACAATACCCTTCACACAAACAGAGCAGATGGTCAGAGTGCAGCTTGTCATCATTTTCAACAGATGAAAAAAAAATCAAAGGACTGTTAGTTTTGTGCAATTATTTAATATGTAAACAAATATTTCACTTTGAGACGTTACAAATTTAGAACTTCAATTTTCAATAGAGTTTACTTTCAGACATCTTTTAGGAGGGTGTTTAAGCCTTATTTTTAAAGTGCAAATATTTAGATTTCTGGTTATAAATTAAAAGTTAAAATGAAATAACAATGTGGTCAAATAAGACAAGAATCATCAAATCTTCCAACTGAAATGCAGAAATGTTACATGGAACATATTAAATTAGTTGACAATTATATCCATCACTAGCTTCACTGGGTACGAATCTGTTTTCTGAACCAATTATTATTTAATTTAAATGCTTATAAATCAGAAGAGGAAGTATTTTAAAGATTGATTTAGGTTTAAAAGTAAGATAATTAACTGATGCCAGAGGATTATTGTGATTAAATAATTCTTGTGTCTGATTTATGAAGAGAAATATTCATGTCCTGTGTTTTGGCTGGACCACTGACAGAGAACTAACATGGGCTATACTGTTCCCCGTAACCTAATCTTGAAGCAATCTTGAAGCAATTAACTCCTTCAAATCTTTAACTAACAGAGCCCACCATGCCAGGGGTCCCTGTGGACCACCACTCTAATAGACCTCAGCAAGCACTCCCCATCTTCTGCTGTGATATCCCACATTCAAGAGCTTACTGTAGTGGCCAGAGTGCAACGGTTCATCTGAAACAACACAGATGAATCATCCCAGGATCATAAGCTCTTCATTAACTCCTGATTCTTCTGCTAATTAACAGCAAGCAAAGCAAAAATGCCTGACAGGCTGGATGCACCCATGGCTCTGTGGATAATACGATGGAAATGACATGGGATGAAAGTCCTCAGCTGGAGCCTTGGTGACTGCCAGATAATCTATTTGTAGATAGAACACAATGGTTTCACTAAAGCAATTCACTGTTACTTTGCACTACATGAGAAGCCATAAAACAGGCTTTAAATTTCAGATTTATTTTCAAAGTACATACATGACATCACATATAATATTGTGATTCTTTTTCCTGCGGGTCAGGCAGAATTACCACTTATTGGTAGTGCAAAAAAAACTATACAATATATAAACAAATAAAGAAATGTAAACAAACTGCAATACAGAGAGAAAAATATCCATAAAGTGCAACAGTTAGAGTCCTTAAGCGAGTCCCTGATTGAGTTTGGTGTTGAGGAGTTTGATGGTGGAGGAATAGCAGCTGTTCCTGAACCTGGTGGTGCGAGTTTTGTAGTACCTATACCTCTTACCTGATGGGAGCAGCGAGATCAGGACACGTCCTGGGTGATGTGGATCCTTGATGATTGCTGCTGCTCTCTGATGTCGACATTCCTTGTAGATGCTCTCGATGGTGGGGAGGGTTTTGCTTGTGATGTCCTGGGCCGTGTCCACTACCTTTTGCAGGGCTTTGTGCTCAGGGGTATGGGTGTCCCTATACCAGACTGTGACACAGCCGGTCAGCACACTTTCCACCACATATCTGTAGGAATTTGACAGGGTTTCCAATTGTTGAAGTGTTACTATAATGTACCTGCCTCTGTTTTTTTAAATATATATCATGCGACAAAGGTGAGAAAGGATCATTGATAAGGGGAGGATGGTGAGGGTGGGAGCACTTTTTATCTCAAGGAATCCATCCCTATCATCAGGAAGAATGAGGAAGCTTTACAATTGTAATCATCTTTGAAATTCGAGTCAAGTTTATTGTCATCTGATTGCACAAGTATAACCCACTAGTTGTGCATGTGCGTGTTTTTCCAGCCCTTGGTGCAAAACACGCAGATGCTCAACCAGATATAACACACATACAGACAAATTATATAGATGCAGTACTCATATATACAGATAAATAAATAAATATTTTTCCATAAATATGAGAGTTTCCGATGGTTAGTGTGAGCAGTTCCTTTGGTTGTTCAGCACTCTCACTTACTGTGGGAAGAAGCTGTCCATTAGCCTGGTGATGTTGGCGCTGAAACTCCTGTATCTCTTCCCTGATTGGAGCAGCTGAAAGACACTGTGTGTAGGAGGGAACAGGTCCTTAATGATTTTATGTGCCATCTTCAGACAACGATCCTGGGAGATCATGTCACTGGCGGTGGGTGTTAGGGAAGGGAGACTCTCGTAATCTTCTCCACCACTCTTATGGTCCTGTAGATTGACCTCCAATCTATTTCTATGCAGTTACCACACTGTTATGCAGCTGGCCAAGATGCTCTCGATAGAGCTTGTATAGAAGGTTTACATAATGATGGCTGGTAACCTTGCTTCAGTCTTTTCAGGAAGTGCAGTCCCTGTTGCACCTTCCTGGCAAGTGAGGAAGTGCTCTGAGAATTACTTGCAGCTTTATATCAGTAGTTAATATGAATTTACTTTTTTTTTAAAGTTGCCACTTTTTTCTCCCTTGGAGATGTAAAATAGCCAAGTATTTAATGGTTTGATGTGTTGTAGATTGTTCAAAAAGCTTTCAGCTTTTAATTTCGGTGGAGTAGAGGGTCATTAGAGTTTGGAAATTTCACTATTTTTGATTATTAAATAAACAATCAGCAAGAGATCCATGAACGTTAGGTCTTTAGAAAACCCAACTAAATTGAAATTGAAATTGGCCCAAATAACAACAAACGCGAAATCAAAGTCACATTCACAAGATCTGATGCTCCAATTGGTGTCAAGGTAGCTGAGCTAAGCCCAAGTGGTGCTAAAGCTGCTGGAATTAACCTTGGTGCTGCAATGGCTCATCTTTACAATTGACCAGAACATTGTTGGGGCCATGTCATTCTTTTGGTTAGACTTTGGAATTCAAAACTTGAACATTTAGGGAATAACAAAAAAGAAGGTCAAAAATCAATAGGTGAGCTAATGCTCAAACAAAGGAAAGAAGAGAAATAGAGAGAAGGAAAATTGATGTTAACAGGAAGAGAATAGACAAAAAGTATATTATAAAGAAGGTTAAATTTGAAATTTGTTACTGAAAATCTCCAAATCCTGAAGGAATAATGCACTTTTAATTGTATACTTTTGGGGCTGTTAGTGTAATGCTATTACAGAGCCAGTGACCTGGGTTTGAATCTGGCGCTGTCTGTAAGGAATTTGTACATTTTCCCCCTGTCTGCATGGTTTCCTCCCACCATTCAAAATGTACGGGGGTTGCAGGTTGATCTAAGTATAATTGGGTGGGGCATGGATTTAAATGGCCAGAATTGGCTTCTACCATGTTGCTAATAAAATTTTAAGAGATTTTGTTTAATTTGGCATCATGTTCAGTGCAGACATTGTGGGCCACAGGGCCTGTTCCTGTGCTGTACCATTCTACGTTTTATTTTCTATTTAATGCTGCCTTAATGATCATTTAATTGCCAACAAATGTGTAAACCTAGCAAATTCTTATAAATAGAAGTCTAAGGATGAGAAGTTTTCATGAAAAGTGAACAACACTGCTAACTCAAGACACAAGAGACAGCAGAGGTTGGAATCTGAAGTAAAAATCAAATTGCTGGAGGAAGTCAGGAGGTCGAGCAGCTTCTATTGGGAGATATAGAATTAGGAGTGAGAGTGGAGATAGCCAGAATGAAGATGAAAGAGGGAGGTGCGAGACAGATCCAGATTAGATTAGAGTTATTATTAGAAATTTATTGTGACAAAGAGTGGAAATATTTCCTTTGCATATCATTCAAAGGCAAGCAAAAATGTCACCATCCTTCGGCATCCTGGGTGACAGGAGGACCAAGAAGGAGTGATGGACAGGAAGCCAGCTGGGAAGGGGAAGCGTGGAATTGGGAGGTAGAAGGCAGGTGGAAGCAGACAAAGATTAAAAAAAGTTTAATTAAGGGTTCAGGATTAACTATGTGCAAATTCTCAAAACATAGTGGCCTACAAAGTGTAAAGCATGCTACTATGCAGTGGGCTGTGCCAGTTTTTTCTGAGGGAAAAATTTCTTTATATGTGGAATATCCAAAAAGTTGTATGCCTATGAGGCATGGCATTAATTTATGATCGAGCCATCTTCTTCCTGTTAGCACCTACTTTTCTCTTCATGTACCTCACAGTTTCTTCCGCACTTGTAAATGCTTTGATGTTGTAGTCACATCATCACACTTGCATTTTCTTTTGATTGATCTTATTGCTACAAGAAATCCTTCCTCCTAAAGACAAGTGTCACAAATACAATCTCGCATCGGTCATACACACAAGTGCTGATTGTATTTAACAACTGATGTTCAATGTTAAATTTACATGTGGTTCATATAAAACATACGCTGAGTGAAATCATTTCCAGGCAACGTATCTCTCAAATCCCGGAATTTCCTGCCTACTTTGTACATTAATTACTCTGTGATGTACAATCATCCAAAGAACCCTGTTGAAAACACATTGCACAATCATTTAAATAATTCACATGACATTGTCCATTCAATGACTTTTGATAGCGTTAACTTTAATATGCCAGTCCGAGAAAAGGAAAATCATCCAGTTCTTTCACAAAACCAAGCAACTACTGAGTAGGAGATGGCTGCTTTATCCATTCACCTTTTGGGTAAAAGATCCTAGACTGCAAGATATAGGTTAAAGAATGTGCAGTGAACTTTGTAAGAATATCATTAATGTGTTAATAGGACTATGAGGTGGCACGTTGAGCATAATGGTTAGCACAATGCAGTTGGGACACCAGTGACCGGGGTTCGAATCTGGCGCTGCCTGTAGGGAATTTGTGCGTTCTCCCTATCTCTGAGCGAGCTTTCTCCGGGTGCTCCGGATTCCACCCACCATTCAAAGCGTAATGGGTTGTGGGTCATTTGGGTATAATCGGGCAGCAGGGGCTCATTGGCCGAACGGGCTCGTTACCATGCTGTATGTCTAAATTGAAATAACATTTTAGGAGTGTACAGGCCCTTCAGCCCACAATGTTGTGCTAACCAATATCAACCTGCACAACAATCTAAACCTTCCCCATCCATGTGCCTGTCTAAGAGTATTTTAATTGTTCCTATTGTACCAGCTTCCAACACCACCACCCCTGGCAATGCATCCCAGGCAACCACAGCTCTCTGTGCATAAAAGCCTCCCCTGATGTCTCCCCTAAACTGCCCTCCCCTCACCGTATATAAATGTTCTCTGGTATTTGCTATTGTTGCCCTTGGGAAAAAAGGCCCACCCTGGCTATCCCTCTGTGATATTAATAACAGGATATATTACAGGTTGATTCCTCAATTTGATGCATGTCTGGTGCTGCTTCTGGCATGCCCTCCACTTTTCTTTGGTGGGGGGGATATACCACTCCATGAGGTTGCAGATCAGATTAAACTCTGGTTGACCCCAAGTCTGTGTTTAATTAACAACAATTACACTTTGGGGTCTTAATAAGACATTGATCCAAATTAATAGCAGAAAAGTTACAGTGTGCTTTGTGTGGTATATTGGACTTGTCCAAGAATCAGAGCATTATTATATGAATTACCCCCAAAAGAAATTCGCTGTCTGCTTACGTATAATAAATCACCCATACTATCCCTTAAGATTGCATCTCAACGAATGTGGGTAAAATGACCCTTGAGCAGAATGTTTAAAAGTGATAGAGTTAAAAAATTGCAGGATAAGGAATTCTCCTGTGTGTTGAAATGGTTGGTATGAACTCTCCTTCTATATCGTGAAATCTAATAGTGAGGCCAGGGTCAAAGAGGAGGAGAGAAGGGAGGTGAAAGAGATGTGAATGTGAGTAAGCGAGAACATAACTGTTCATTTTATTTAAATAATACCTCATTTCTCATCGGGTTAATTTTAAAGTCACATAATTATATCCACAGAAAAGGTCAAAGCCAATAAAAGGTCGGCGGGAGATAGAAAGAGTGACAGGCAGGGTCATTTTCTTCATCGTTTTAACTTAATAAGCGAAAGAGTTCTTTCGGAGAAGAATGGGAGTGAACAGGTGGAGAGAAAATTAGTTGAAGATGTGCCGGGGGAGTTGCTTGACAACCAGTCGGGGAAAAGTGAATGGGACTGGGGGGAAATAGGTGTAGGGTGTGAGGTCTGGTGTCCTTTCCAAGATAAACTAAAAAAAGAAGAGGTAAAAATAGAGTTGTGAGGATAGAAGTAGCAGATTAGAGGAGACAGAATTAGTCTTAAAAAAATATCAGAGACAAACAAAAGAGTAACAATTAATCATCAATACAACATAAATTTGGACATACAGCACAGAAACAGGCCATTTCAGCCCACGAGTCTGTGCCACCAAATTTATACCCCAATAACCTATATCCCCAATTTGTTTTGAACGTTGGGAGGAAACCGGAGCCACCAGGAAAAACCCAACAGACATTGCAGGATTCGAAACCTGGTTCCAGTAGCTGGCGTTGCATTAACTTTGTCAACTGTGCTGCCCATGTGATCAATGCTGTTGAGGATTCAACTGTTCATGTGAAAAACAATATTCTTCATCCTTCTTTATGCTGCTATAATTATTATTTTCAGGCTACGTTGATCTATAAAGGCTTGAAGTGTTACAATTTTTTTCTAAAGGCTTGCTTCCTTATGAAAAGAATGGGGATTATGATAGACAACTTCAAGCTGAACACTAAGATAATTTCATATTTGCTGCATCATGTAGGAAGTTGGAAGTTGGAGAAACATTAAATTAATTTTCATTGAATTCAGCCTGTTTAATCGCAGAGTGATGCTGACATACTGCATTAGTTCAACTGACCTAAAAATGTTTTGCCACTGATTTTCATTTGTTCTCAGCATCTGATGCCTTTCATGTCAGTGTCCAACAATAGTTGGCCAGCATTGATGGATTCCAGTTATCCTGATGCCGGTTTTTCAGTGTCGCAATGTCCTGGTGAAACCTTTCACCATGTTCATCACTGGCGGCACCAAGATCACCAGGGAAGACATCCAAGTGCAAGTGCAGAAAACAAATTCTCAATCGCATGTTTCACTTCACGGTTTTGTCTGCTTGAACGAGACTTACAATATGACAGGTAATCACAAAAATAAGTTATATCTAAAGAATGGTACATGATAGGAACATTTTAAGGTGATTTTTGTGATCAGCAGCGCAAAATCCGTAAATACACCCAAAAGTGTTTGGGAAGTAAAATTTTCATTGTCGAGTGCTACCTTTTCAATCTTTCAGTTTTGATATTTTTTAAGGGAATGGGACTAAGCATGCATGGCATACAATTAAAAAAAGTTCCAAGTTTCAAGCTTCATTCTGTTTGAGCTGGGGTCATGTAGGGGTACAAATGGGTCATGGAATTCTCGAACTGGAAAAAGAATCTGTACCAGACTTCACCTTTCAAATTTTTCTTGTTGGAAAAGCAATGTGTAAACCATCAGATAAGGACAGAATAAATGTAGTATTAACTAGCATTCTTGCTAGGTTCCCATTAAAATGCACAAAAACTTTGTCTTACACTCCAGTGCAGTACAAAATGAATGCCACACAATCATTGGTAATATTTTTCAGTCTGTTTTCCCTGATATTCAAGCATAAAACACCCTTTGCACTCTACTAAAGGGGAATAGGAGTGTTATCCCTGACTAACATTTGACCCTCATCAATAACATCAAAAGCAAGTTCTACACCCTGCACTGTTGTTTTATTATTTCATTACCTGCTGTGCTGAAATACGACTTGACTTGCCTGTATAGCATGCAAAACAAGTTCCTCAATGTCTCTCGATACCCGCATCAATAGACAATTCAATTTCTCAGGTCATTATCATATTGGGATTTGTGGGAGTTTGCTGTGTGGAATTTGAGAGCACATCAAATATGTTATATTGGCTGCAAAAGTGCTAAGGACACCCAGAGGTCATGAGAGGTAGTAAATCCAGCCATTTTTTATAAGATTAGATGTAAAGGAAGTACATAGATCTGTCCTCGTCATGTTCAAAAAGCTTGCTGAAACCCATAATCTGGTTAACTATGCTCTAAGCTATGAACTTTTGGAACTGTATAAGAATATAAATCATATACTCTTAGGAAATATACAGAGTAAATGAGGGAGAAATATAAACTTACTAACATACACGTTTAAAGTGAAAACAGGTAAACAATCCAGAGATCTGGACCTTCAAGCTAGAAAGCAAGCCAACCCACGCACAACAGCAGAAAGTTAAAGAGGCAGTTTTTTTTAAACCAAGAGAAGTAGATCCTTTACGATGCAGCCAATCTAAAATTAAAACAACATTCATCTGGTTTATGTGTGTGATATGCATACTAATGTAATTCTGCAGGTCACTTTAAAATTAAACAAAAACAGGTGTTGGAAAAATCAAGAATTACAAAGGCATATTCTTGGCCGCTCATGAACTTTGTGTTGAAGTTGGTATTTTGTCCCATATGAATGCCATTTGTACAAAAAGGCAGAAGCTCAGTCAGTTTCTGAGTTAGTATTCCTGCAGTACATTCACAGATTTTTAAGCCATTGTCTTTTGCTTGCTGCAGTCTTTACCGGTCTATTATTTGAATCACAAACACACCAGTTTCACTCATGGCCTAGTTCATAATTAGAATTAAAAACACAAAATTGCCAGAGGTATGAAGGGCTCAGGCCCGAAACATCGGATATATATCTTTACCACCCATGGACGCTACGTGACCTGCTGAGTTCCTCCAGCATTTTTGTGTTTTTACTACAATCACAGCGTCTACAGACTTTCGTGTTTCACCTCATAATTAGAATGTAATGAGAAATGTGCTTTTATTTCCCAACTCCTATTAGAGACAGTGATCCCCACACTAACTTAGCACATAATAGTAAATTCTTAATCAAAATAGGAAATTCCAACTGTTGTGCATGTGGGAAAATTACATTCATTTTCATTTTTTCAATATCAATTGCATAATTTAACAAACTGCTTTGTTGTGTCTCTGCCAATTCTTACATTGCTAACTTAATAGCTAACAAACGGACCATTCAGGCAATATGTTAGTGTTGAAGTGAAGCATATCCCTCTTCTCTGTAATGCTTTGGATAAAAAGAGCAACGTGAATTAAAACAGCACCTTTTATGACCTCAGTACTTCAAAGAACGCAAAGTATGTTTATGAAGTTGTCGATGTTGTAATCTAGGTAAACAAAGCATCTAGGTGGAGGGTGAGGGGATTTTCTCCTGCGTTACAGGTATGAGAGCAGTGTCTATTCATTCAAAATAATAACTGCAAATAGCTGCTAAAATATATCTCAAGGAAAATTAATTCTTCAGGGAAAATAAAATATGCTTTAAACTGGATCAGCCGGTTTAGAGTTACATCTTAAATTTTAGTCCTATTTTACAGAAGAGAGCTTCTAAAATGCTTTGATTGGCAGTCTACTGAGATTGATATTGACGACATTGACCCTTAACTATGATCACAGGATAGACAACTGGGATTGTTCAAAGAGATTTCATTGAGGAAAATGGAAATAATTATGCCTGATCCAATTTAGTAACGTACTTTCTAGAGGACTAAAATACAAAAAGAATGAATGATAAAACATCAACCTAAGTTAACCATAAACAATTTATGTTTCAGAGGGTGGAACAGTTTCTAATATGGATTCAAGGCAGAATGGCAGAAATCTGCAGCTTTGAGATGGGACAGAAATTTCCCAGAGTAATTTTTCCCTAAATTGGTCTTGGTTTTGTACTTACTTTGCCCTTTTTCCAAACGACCTTCCAAATATGGTGTACAGAAATTAAAACACTAGCTGGATATGGAAGGCTCAGGTGCTGACAATTACCTGCCCCCTCGTATTTGTACATTCAAAACAGGGCGTCCTCCTGGTGTCCTCTCCAATGTTTCTCCTAAATTAACCCCACCATTGATCCTTGAGTTAAATTATAACTGGACTGGTAGATGGTTCGGTCGAATGTAACCAAATAGACAATCTAACTTAATTTCAAGCGCACTTGGTTCTCAACACAGAATTGATAGAAGGCATCCTGTAGAAACAGTATATTTGGATTTCCAAAAGGCATTTGACAAAGCACTGCAGAAACCTAAAGTTCAATGTAATAACTCATGGGATATATGGGACAGTGAATTAGCACAGATGATCATCTCAACTCATAACATCAAAATCAATGTATTTTTTTTATCATGTAACTAGTGGATCAATTCCTGACCTTCAATTAGTTACGATTCATATTAAAAACATGAAGGAGACAGCAGTGTGCCCAAGACCTGGGCCTCAATGCCTCACTGTGGGACTAGATCCTGGATTTCCTCACCTCCAAACCCCAGTCAGTGGAGATTGGCAATAGCATCTTCTCCACAATCTCCTGCTCTACTTGATTCACACCTATGACTGTGTGGCTTGGTACGACAGCAACAATATATATAAATTTGCTGATAATACCACTATAGTGGGCTGTACAAAAGGGGCAATGAGTCAGCATACAGGAGAGAGATTGAAAACTCAGCTGAATGGTGTACGAACAGTAACTTTGTACTCAATTTCACCAAAACCAGGGGGCAGATTGTAGACTTCAGGAAAGGAAAACCAGAGATGTAAAATCAAGTGATCATTAGTGGATCAGAGGTGCAGAAGGTTAGCATCTTTAAATTACAGGGGGGTCACCATTTTGGAGGACCTTTCCTGGAACCATCACATTAATGCCATTGTGAATAAAGTTTGTCAGCACCTCTATTTCCTCAGGAGCTTGCGGAGGTTCAGTTCATCATCAGAAACCTTGGCAAACTCTTACAGTTGTGTAGTGGGGTGTGTGCTGACCAGCTGCATCATAGCCTGGTAAGGGGACACCAATACCTCTGAACAGAAGACCCTGCAAAAGGTAATAGGCACTACCCAGTGCCTCACAGCCAAAACTCTCCCCACCATGGAGAAATTCTACATGGAATTCTGCTGTCGGAGAGAAGCCGCAATCGTCAAAGATCCACATCACCCAGGTCATGTTCTGCTCTCGCAGCTGCCATCGGGAAAGAGGTATCGGTGCCACAAGACTCACATCACCAGATTCAGATGCAGCTGCTACCCCTCCACCATCACTCCTAGACAACTCACTAAGAGACTGATTTAAGGCCTCTCACTTTGCTTGTTATTTATTATCTAATAATTTAATATTTCTGTATTTGCATAGTCTCCGTTTGATTACATTTTTCTCTTTTGTCGCACAGGAGAAAGAATCTCAGGAATATATGTGAAGTCTGACAATAAATTTGAACTTGGTTGATGACACGGAAGTAGGTGGGAGGGAATGCGGCAATGCAACTAGTGGGACTTCGGTCTGGTTAGGTCGAGTGAGTGGATGAAAGCTTGCCAAATGAAGTTTCATGTGAGAATATATGAAATCGTGCACTTTGGCAAGAGGAATCGAAAGAATTAAATTGATGTATTTCTGAAATATAATAAAAGCATTATTTTGCCTTCTATCCAGGCAAGTCAACTCATATAGCAAGTAGTGCAATAATAATGAATAAAAAGAACAAATAAATAAAACAACAATGTCAGGAGTAGTATTGTAACAGAGAAAAGTACAAAAGCAATTCAGGGCATAGGAGAAAGTACAGTTTAAAAAGTCTGTGCAAGGGCATCTTCTTCTGCCATTGTGAGATACCTTGAAGATAATTGTAGGAAAGAAGCTGTTCTTGAATCTTGATGTTAGTATGTTCACAAGATCATGAGATCACAAGATATAGGAGCAGAAGTAGGCCCATTGAGTTCGCTCGCCATTCCAATCATGAGCTGATCCATCCTCCCACTCAGCCCCACTTCCCAGTTTTCTCCCTTGAAGCCCTGACTAATCAAATAACTGACAATGTCTGCCTTAAATACACCCAGCAACCTTGCTTCCACAGTCTCCTGTGGCAACAAGTTCCATAGTCCCACAAGTCCCATAAAGAAATTTTTCTGCATCTCTGTTTTAAATTGATGCCCTTTTATTCTGTAGGTATGCTTTCTTGTCCTAGAATCCCTATGATTGCTACATCTACTTTGACCAGGCCTTTCAGCATTTATTATGCCTCTATGAGGTCCCCCGTCATCCTTCTGAGGTCCCAACAAATACAGTCCAAGAGCAGACAAACATTGCTCATATTCTAACCCTTTCATTCCTGGTATAATTCAAGTAAATCTTTGCTGAAGCCTCTTCAACACAAGCATGTCTTTTTCTCAAATAAGGTGCCCAAAACAATACACATTACTCCAAGTGAGGTCTCACCAGGGCTACACAGGGTCTCAGCATTACATCCCTGCTCTGATATGCTATTCCTCTAGAAATAAATGCCAATTTGTATTCACCTTCTTCTCTACCAACTCAACCTGGAGGTTAACATTTGGGGTTTCCTGCACGAGGAATCCCAACTCCCTTTGAACATTAGAATTTGAAATTTTCTCCCCATCTAAATAATAGTCTGCCCATCTATTTTTCGACCAAAGTGCACGACCATACACTTTCCAACATTGTATTTCAAAGCACATATATCTTCTGCCTGATGGAAGATGGTAGAAGCAAGTGTTGTCAAGGTGGGATAAGTCCTTTAAGAGGTTAGAAGCTTTCTCGAACCAGTGTGAGGTATGGATGGAGTCCATGGAGGGGTGAAGGCATGGTCTGCAATCACAATTCTCTGCAATTTCTTGCAGTATTGGGCAGAGCAGTTCCTGTACCAGGCTGTGATGCATCTGGACAGGATACTTTCAATGGTGCATCTGTAAATGTGGGCAAGAGAACTCCGGGACATGCAGAATTTTTCGGGCTTCTGAGGAAGTAGAGTTTTTGGTGCACTTCCTTGCCTCAACTGGTTATTGGTGATAGGACCTCTTCACCACATTCATCTCAGCACCATCAATATATTCAGGGAGGTGGGCTGCTCTTCATTTTCCTGAAATTAGTGATCAGCCCCTTCATTTTGATGGCATTGAGGGAGAGGTTCTTATCCTGACACCATCCCCCAGTCTCTCTATTTTCTTCCTATATTCCACCTCTTTATTCCAGGCTATTATCCATAGAGAGAGAGAAGGTGCAAGTGAGCACAGGGGATTCAGGTGTTCTTGTGCACGAAGCACAGAGCATTAGCAGGCAGGTGCATCAAGTAGTTGGGATGGCACATAACATATTGGCCCTTCCAAAAGATTGTGGAATTGATGTCTGTGGGGAGCTGGTGCAGATAAGCAATCGAGGCATGGGGTAGATCAACATGACCGTATTAAAAGGCAGGGCCTACTTGAGGGCAAGTGGTCTTCTCATCCTCCTATTTTCTGGTATTCTTGTGAGCCAATAAGTCATCACCAGTTAACATTAGAAGTTTTACCTGAGGCTCATTGTGTGGTAAAAGTTATTTCAATGATTGTCACCATCTATCGCTACAGTTTATCTGTTGCATTCGAAGAAGCCCATAAAGATCTGGCAAACGACAATTCTAGGCCACATAATAATAACAACCTGTTGGCATATTGTCATTGTTTTTGGTTCTGATTTGTCGTGGTTTACTTTTGACTTTGGATTGTTGTAGTCTTTTGTACCATCCAGAATTGTAAGCGGATACAGCATCACAGGAGCCATCTTTGTGCTGCTTTTCTCAAAGGTTTCATCCAACTCATCCTTCTTGGTTCCCTCTCTGAATATTCCTGCCAAATTCACACCTTCACGTTCTTCTCCCATTTCCTTCTGGTCTATTGTTGAATATGATTGCACCATCCGGATGACGATAACTCCTTGCAGTTTACATGGAGGAGAACACCTCATGGTGCCAATGGTTCTTACACCAATTACTTTGTCAGTGGTTTTCAAACTGCCCCCTAAACTCACATTCTGCCTTACGCAATCCCTAAGCCTTAAGTGCTCTGCGATTAGTAAGGGACTGCTTGAGGTGGAATGTGAGTAGGAAGAAAAATATTGAAAACCACTGTTTTAATTGTGCCTGATTGACTCGTTATGTGCATGGTTTCATAACTCCAAAGGAAATGGGCCAATGACAATTTTTCTCAGGCAAAATATTTCAGTAACAATTGGGCCTAGAGCAGTGGTTCTCAACCTTTTTTCTTCCACTCACATACCACCTTAAGCAATCCCTTACCAATCACCGATGGATTGCTTGAGGTGGAATGTGAGTTTAGGCGGGCAGTTTGAAAACCACTGCTTTAAGTCAATAGCCTCTGGTCACTGACACATGTCCTATTGAAAACAATTTCTCTCGGCAAAAGATCAACATTTTGAATGCCCTTTGACAAAGCTTACCTCTGCTCCAAGGAGAACAACATGGCGAACCTGACCTCTTCGGATCGCTTGATTTGCACATGAAAAAACATTGATCCAACTTCTCAGCCATTGGCATTATCAACGAGGGCAGCATTTAAGAAAATGGAGCAACCAGAAGAAATCCACGTGGTCACAGTGAGGATCTGTAAAGTTCATGCAGACACACCCAAGGTCTCAGGAGCAAACCCAGGATCTGGAGCAGTGCAGCAACAGTTTGAACTGCAGCTTTGCTGCGCTGCCTGATTTGTTTCTGCATATAAACAAATTATCTATTGCATTGCTTGTGTTGTGTTGATAAATAATATGTTCATTAGAGCCCTACTTGAAAATTATTAACTGTGAATAGTTATACAGGCCATTCTGTCCATCAAATCCAAACAGGCTATCAAGGACTCATTTACACTGATTCAGCATTAATCCCAATTTTCTTTTATTCTCTCCAGATTCTACCAGTCTTGCACCCTGCAGACAATTTATAATGGCCAATTAACTTACCAATGTCTTTGGGGTATGGGAGGAACCCAGAGGATCCGGGGGAAAGTTCACAGGGCGAACATGCAAACTCCACAGATAGAGCACCCAAGATTAGGATTGAAGATGGAACTTTGAGGCTCAACTATATGTGCACAGTTCTGTCCTCCCCCTACACCCCCCCTCCCAATTTGATGTTGGAAAGACAAGAATATTTAGGATGTCATAAAGAGGTGGGGAATGCTTCCAATCTCAGTATCCTTTACAAATGCTGCTTCTACAGCCTTTCGTTAGCACTTAACATCCTTCCAAAAGTGGAACACTGATTTATTGAGCTGGGTAACCTAATAGGTGGGGTATAAAGATTTGTCAGAACTTCGATATATTTGTACATTATTCCTTTGCTGCTCAGCGCATCTCTGCCCTAATATGCCCAGTCCCCGGCCAGAAGCAAAATTCTTTGATTATGGATACTTCAGCCAAGGAAAACAGCCTCTCTGCACCTATCACAGCCATTCTCAACCTTTTTTTTGGCTATGCACACTCCCCCCCCCCAACCTCAGACTCTGCTCAAAGTTTATGGGCCTCCTTCCCTGAGAAGCAGCCAAGTTTTGATTTCTTCTGTACTTCACTCCTATTGACTACATTAAAAAAAAACATTTTAAAAATATTTATGTTATGTGAGGTGAAATGAAAATGAGGCTCTTACTTCAATGTGCTGTGGTCCCCAGGAGAGCCGTAGGGCCCCTCCCATTGAGGATGGCTGATCTCTCAAGTCTTGCCCTCTAAGTGTGTCATATGCTCAATGAGATAGCTTCTCATTCTTCCAAACTTTACAAAATACAGTAAAACCCCTCGTATCCAGAATTCCAGCCAGCAGCAGCCTCAGAAAAAAAATCCATATACGATACTTGTCTGGTGAGCAGAAATCAGTGGATCATGAGGCAGCGGATAGGTTTTAGTTAGGCATTATAAGAGCAAGTCTCAAGCAACCGGAAAACACACTTACCTGGCATCTACTAATTTCCATAGGTGCCAGATACCATGATTACTGAAAAGGCCTATTCTACAATTTCTCCTCAAATATATTATTTTCATCTCACAGATTTTTAATTCCACATAGAATAGTAACTTTCAATCATTAAAAATGTGTTTCCCATGCCTGATGTTTTAATTGGCTCTCCTTTTGGACAAAAATCTATTGGAATGTCCCTTATAGGGAGGAATTTTATTGGCATTCACATATCATTTTCCAGCCTTGTACTGACAATGCTTAGATAGTTCTCAAAGAAAATTTGTCTCTGAGAGGCAAAAACAAAAAAAAAACCCAGTAAAATAACCATTAATCTTTCCAGTTTCAATCATTTATAATTTTGCAAGTATTTGTAGCCAGTAAAATTAATCCCTTACAGGAAGCACACTTCTCCATGATCCACAGCATTGCCTCAATCAACTGATTGCTTTGCCATTCATGTATTTCTGTTTTCTGCAACTAAAGATGACCTACAATCTTGCACAACCTCAGCTAATGGCAGGAACAAAAGAAAACAGAGCACAGGAGGAACACAGCGACTCAAGCGATATCTGTAGAGGCTAAAGACCTACAATCTTGCACAACCTCAGATAATGGCAGGAACAAAAGAAAACAGAGCACAGGAGGAACGCAGTGACTCAAGCGATATCTGTAGAGGCTAAAGGTGCAAGCTGAAGTTCCCAGTCGAGGCGCTGTGTCAGCACTAAGGAGGAGGAGGAATGGTTTCCAGAGGATAGCAGTAGGGAGGGTGGTGGGGAGGGATGCATTTGTAATAGAGGCTGGTAGGTGATCTGTGGAATCAGATGGGAAGGGGATAGAGCCAGATGGAGGGAGGAGAGGAAGAAAGTAAACAAAAGGCGGAAATGAGGTGAATGGATCAGTGTGGCAATAAGGTGCGGTTAAAAAATTTTCAGTCAGTTTTATTGTAAATTTACTATGAAGTAAAATATTTATGAAGTCTACAATGCCTAAATGGCCATTTAATTTCTCCTTTATAGATTAAAAATCTCATACGATAGGGAAGGTCAAGAGCCTTTTATCCTTTGGATAAAAACTGTTCATGAATCTAGAGGTGCTGGACTTCAGGCTTCTGTACCTTTTACCCAAAGGGAGCAGTGAGAATAGGTTGTGACTAGGGTGGTGAAATTTGTTATGATGTTGACTGCCTTCTTGAGTCAGTGCCTCACAGAGAGGTCTTCAATGGGTGGGAGGACAGGACCCGCGATGGACTTGCTAGGTTTGCTGGTTTCTGCGGCCTTCTGCATTCCAGCATATTCTTTAAAGTCATTTAAAAAGATGACTTCACTGTTTTCAAATCATTTGTTTGTGTTGAATGCTTTTTGTCACACTTAAGGAGGCATAACATTCAAAATGTTAAATATCCGGTGGACGTAAAAGGATCCAAGCAATGTGAGACAGTCATAGAGTGATAGAGCACAGAGGCAGGCTACTTCACCCATTAAGTCCATGTTGCCATCAAACCCGACATGTTGCCGTCACCCCGCTACAACCCATTTTATTTCCCCCATGCTCCATCAAGTCACCCATGAAATCCATCGCTCAGCTATACAACAGGGGCAACAGGCATTGGTCCAATACCTTTCAACTGCATATTTTTGAGATATGGGAGGAAACGGAGAACCAGGAAGTAACCCATGCAGTTAAAGGGTAAACATGAAAACTCCACAGAGACAGCACCAGAACTCAATTTGCTGAAACCATGAAACAGAATCTCTAACAGCACCTTGAACAGTTTAAAATTGGTAACTTTTGCTATTTTTATGAGGTCCTTTTTAAAAGGCGGCACAATTAACATAGTCGTCTCAGTGCCAGCAACCTGACTTCAAATCTGCCATTGTCTTTAAGGAATTTGTACATTCTCCCCTTCCACAGACATACAGGGTTAGGTGGTTTAATTGGTAACCGTGCTATATCTCTAAATTCAAATATATTAAAGAAAATTGAAAAAATGTGTTAAAACTCATCCTTATCAAGACAAGTCAAGTTTATTCTTATCTGATTGTACAAGTACAATCCGATGAAACTGAGTTCTCTGCTCCTCGGCGCAAAACATGCAGACACACAACCAGGCATAACACACATACATACAAGCAGGATAAGTATTTCATCTATACAAATAAATAAATAAATATTGCTTTGGACAGATGAGAGTTTATGACGGTTATTGAGGGCATTTTGGTCATTCAGCATTCTCACTGCCCGTGAAAATCAAAATGTAACGGCATGACAAAGTCGTAGTTAATGCACAAAATTGCTGGTGAAACCCGGCAGGCCCCTCAGCATCCATAGGAGGCAAAAACGTACAACCAACGTTTCAGACCTGAGCCCTTCGTCAAGGTATGAGCCGAAAGCAGGCAGGAGCTTAAATAAAAAGGGAATGGAGGGAGGAAGGGGCAGGGGGAGGAGCATTGGCCAACAGCCAAGAGGCTATAGGTGGACATGGATAAGAGGGTGGGAGAGAAAGCCTGAGAATTGATTGGGGGAGGGTGTAGCTCTGTGAATGCAGAGATGGAGGAAAGGAAACAGAAGGATAGGGAAAGAGAGAGACAGGGGTGTGTGGGGGACCTTATGGAAACCAGAGAAGTTGATTAATGCCATCTGGTTGGAGGGTGCCCAATCAGAATATGAGCTGTTGTTTTTCCAATTTATGGGTGGTCTCAGTTTGGCAGTGTTGAGACCGTGGTCCGATATGTTGGCATGGAAATGGGGCAGGAAATGGGTTGCCATTGGGGGATCCCCACTATTGTGGTGGACAGATTTGAGGTGCTCCCAAACCTGCCTCCAGTCTGTCTTACATAGAGGAAGCTACAATGGGAGCACCGGATACAGTAGATGACCCTTGCAAATTCACGTGGTTTTGCTTCACTTGGAAGGGCTGCTTGGGGCCCTGAATGATGGTGACTACCAAAATGTTACACTACATCTCTGAATTAGGAAACACTGATTTACACTGCAATCATCTCATTGACGCTCATTGTTTCACTGAGCGTACTTCATTCTTCTTTTGAGAGTTTCACAACATGGAATATTCTCACAAGTGAGACTTCCATCGCACTTGGCATCTTCTATACAGTCTGACATAAACATTATTTTGAAAGAAATTAGAAATTGATTTGTTGATTGATACATGTACTTAGATCTAATGAAAAACCTTGTTTTGCATGTTGACCAGACAAATGAATCAGTACTTATGTACAATGGGTATTGCAGAATTAAACAAAAGTTGAGAGTATAGAATTACAGGGAAAAGGTTTAAGTCAGCACAGTGTAAGAGCAGCATCATTTTACAAGTGAGGTCCATTTAATAGCCCGATAACAGCAGGGAAGAAACTATTCTTGAATCCAGCAATCTATAATTTCAAACTCATGTATCTTCTGAAAGAGATGAGGGATGGTGGGGAGGGGGGCGCACAGGGAAGAGAGTGTGATTAGGATGAGAGGAGACTTTACAGATGTTAGCTGCTTCCCTAAGTCAGCAGGAATTGCAAACAGAGTTGATGGCGAGGAAATATGAGTTCTTTCACTTGTATGAGGAAATGTACTGTATTTAACATAGTGAGCTGTTAGTGTCTAGGATCATTCTGGGACAGTTTTACTCCCAAAGTTTTCCAAAGGCTGGCCACCAGTTATACTTCATGAGAAGTTTGAGGAGATTTGGTATGTCACCCAAGACTCTCAAAAATTTCTATAGGTGTGCCGTGGAGGGCATTCTATATGGTTGCATCACTGTCTGGTATGGAGGTGCCAATGCACAGAACAGGAAAAAAACTCCAGAGGGTTGTTAATTCAGCCTGCAACATCACAGGCACCAGTCTTCACTCCATCTACAAAAGGCAGGATCTTAAGAAAGCAGCCTCTATCCTCAAAGACCCCCAGCACCCAGGCCATGCCCTCTTCACTCTGCTACCATTGAGAAAAAGGAATAGAAGTCGGAAGATGAGTACCCAGTGGCACAAAGACAGCTTCTTCCCCTCTGCCATCAGATTTCTGAATGGACAATGAACCACAGACACTACCTCACTTAATCCTTCTTTCTTGCACTATTTATTTATTTTTGAAATGTAATTTACAGCAATATTTGCCCTGTGACACTGCCGCAAAACAACAAATTTCATGACAATGAATTTGGATTCTGATTTTGAGACACACAATTCGGCAGATCTACTCCATTCTACATTGCATTGCGCATGCTATTGAAGTTATACCACTGTATACTACTAAATCTGGCTTGTAACATTGCATCTCCTGCAGCTCTGCAGCAGAATTGCAGTGGCAGTGAAACATGCGGCAGAGGGAAAACCATGAGAACTCATTAACCTTGGCCTTGCAGGGTGAGTGCCCTCTTCCAGCTGTCAGCTCTACACTACCATACATTGATGTAGCAAAGTGGAAAGCTGAGCATCACCTTAATTGCATTTGGAGCAATTTAAATCAAATGATCTTTGATCCACTTTTGCATTTTATCCAGTATAACAAATGTGGTAGATCTGCCAATGTTTGTGCTTAGACATTTGGAGTTGGACACAAGGGGTATCCTGAGTCAAAGACTACGTGGGAAAGAATTATACAACTTTTGGGAAGAGAGGGTGTGTGTAAGGGGGGAGGGGTGGGGGGGTGGAGAGAGGAGATTGACACAGATTATATTTAAATGCAGTACTAATTTTAAAATAAAAGGAAGTTGATATTTACTGGTTGCATCTTAATCCATAAGATTACTTCCAATGTTTTGTTTGGCCAATAATGTAATAACCTAATAGAAATAAATCATATTCCATGCAGATTATTTTATTTAACTCCAGTGAGCCTCGTGCATTGTAATTGGGTTGTATACACAATATTAAGGCACATAAACACGCATAACATGCTGAGAAAGGGGAAATGTTAACCCCTCCCTACTGGGGCGCATTAACATTCCTGGGACTGAGTACGTTGAGCAACACCTGTGAGTTTGTGTGTGGGTGTGCATGTAGTGGGAGGGAGAGGTGCTGGGGGTGGGAGGAGAATTGGTGGGGTGGGAGAGGGAGGGAGGTGGAGGTTGGGGGAAGAGGGAGGGAGGTGGAGGTTGGGAGGGAGAGGGAGGGAGGTGGAGGTTGGGAGGGAGGTGGAGGTTGGGAGGGAGGTGGAGGTTGGGAGGGAGGTGGAGGTTGGGAGGGAGGTGGAGGTTGGGAGGGAGGTGGAGGTTGGGAGGGAGGTGGAGGTTGGGAGGGAGGTGGAGGTTGAGAGGGAGTGGGAGGGAGGTGGAGGTTGGGAGGGAGAGGGAGGGAGGTGGAGGTTGGGAGGGAGGTGGAGGTTGGGAGGGAGGTGGAGGTTGGGAGGGAGGTGGAGGTTGGGAGGGAGGTGGAGGTTGGGAGGGAGAGGGAGGGAGGTGGAGGTTGGGAGGGAGAGGGAGGGGGTGGGAAGGGGAAGGTGGTGGGCTGGGGGAAGATTGGGATTGGAAAGCGGAGGTGTTGGGGTGGGGTGGGGGAGGTAGAGGGAGGAGGGGGTGGAAGGAATGCCAATCTTTTTGTCTAGATCCTGCATCAGCCCAGAGGAATTCCTCCAGCATTTATTTATTTTTATTTCCCATAGAGGTTGTTGGTCCCGCTGAAGTCCTTACCACGGTTTGTGGGCCTTTTGTTTTGCTCTGCATTCCTGCATCTGCGGTCTTTTATGTCTACCTAGTGGATTGTTAAGGCCATAGGAAATCCCAACGGAAAATGTCGTGGGAATTGGAGCCAAGCACTACGGGAGCCGTAGTTCCATATTCACGGCCTGAAGTTTTCCTTTTGCTGATTACTATGCGAATTTCAGCCTCTGGCACGAGAAAGTGTGGCCGTGAATTAAATCTCCGGTTGATGAATGTTTGCTGCCTTTTTTCGAGCCCCAGTGCAAAGGAGAGAAGTGAGACGGGTACAGTACTGTCCAGTCCACCAGGCAGCGGAGCCCTCAAGCAACATTCATCCATCAGGTTTGAAGTGGCCACCGAATTTAGACCAGAAAGGAGAACCAGGCAAAAGTTGCTGGCAAGCAAAAACATTGCAGAATAAACGTGATTTCACATCGCCCTTGATTTCGCATTTTACTTAAGAGTATCAATTTCCCCCTTATGGTCAGGAAATGACTAGCCAGTACTTATTAAAATTAATTTGATGTGTCCGTGTACATTTGGTTTTGATAATCTGCACAATATTCAATTTCTTGTCATCTGGGTTTTGACAGACAGTCTGCATTACATTTATCAAATGCAACATCTCTTGGGGAACAATGTGGTGTAATGATAATTGAAAGAATCCAAGGTAAGATAATGCGTTCTAATAATGTTTAAAAGCTAGTAATTAAGAGTTGTTGCAACATGAAGACCGGCGCTTCAAAATGACCCTTGGAAATTTAACCAGTGGAGAAACATCCTTCTTCACGCAAACCATCCAGAGCTTAATATATATATATACACACAACACACACACACACACACATATATATATATATACGCACACATATATACTCACACATATATATACACACATATGTGTATATATATATATATACACACACACATATATATACACATATATGTTTATATATAGTGCGTGCGTGCACGCGTGTGTATATAGTATACAAATATTGTATGTGTGTATTACTGTGTGCATATATGTATATACTGTATGTCTGTATGTATATATATATATATATAATCTGACATTTTTATTACCATTATTAAATGTAATTTATCTTTTTCTTTGCTGTGATGCATGTTTTTTGATGTTGTAGAGTGCTGTGTAAAGTCAAACGCCGTTTACTGCATTCCTGCTGACAGTTGAAGTCCATGCAGAGAACCAGGTAGATAGACAATGCTTGGACGTACTTTACTTATCTAGATCTTTCACTGGCGGAACCTCTTTCCGAACAGTAGAAGAAAGTGAGTCGATGAGATTAATTCTGAAATGGGACGAAGATTGGATCATGGATTAATGCAGATGACAAAAAAAATGTTCACTGGGCGGTAACATTAAGCACACGAAATACCGATACATTGTCAATTGGAAGATTTGTAAAAGATTGCTGCATGCTGGAGCATAATGGAGGTGCTGTGATTTCATTTTGTATCTGCTCTGCGCAACCGTTAACCTTAATAATTTCTGTGAATTTACTACACTCGGTTTGATTAATCGAGCATCGATCGGCGCATAGTTTTGAAATGTATAAACTTAGCCTGGAATTTCAAGGTAAACATTTTGGATTGATAAAATGCAGTTAAACACGCATTAACTGTCAAGGAAATGATTTCATTTAATAAAGGATAGCTATCGATAATGATGTCTCCTCCCTCCACCTGTCCCTCCCAACTCCCCCCACCTCTCCCTCCCAAATCCCCCCCCCCCAACTATTGGCGAAATGAGAAACTTCGTTCCAATCCCACGTTCTCTGCCCAGCGGCCTCCTCCCCTTGCACTCCACCTGAACGATCCACAAATACTATTGTGTACTTATTTTTACCCAATTAATGCTTGACTAGAATATATAGCCATTTGAAACAAAGTGCGAATTTGACCTGTCAATTCCGAGCGGGAACTTCTTGACCAATGATCCAGCAACGCGGAAAGGGGTAAACCCCCTCCCCCCTTAGCGTTAAAGTTCGACGCCGCTCGCTCTCAGAGTTCCTCGCTGCACCGCCCACGCCTCATCGTGAAATCTAGCACCAAACGAAACAAACATTCCTTCCCCTTCCCTCGCCCCAAATTGCCTGAGCTTCAGCCTTACCCACCCTGTTTAATAAATCTTGCAACTGTGCCCAATTTTGGATTGGAGGGGCTGCTCTGTGATAACCAGTTTGCAATCGCTAGCATGCAGCATCCAGTTAATGCTGTGCATTCGGGAGAACAGCTGAACAAGAAGGGAGGATTGGGTAAATGCAAATAGTTTAATCATTCCAGGTCATATTCTTCTCAATTAATGTAAATATTTGGTGTTTCGTGTTATCAAAATGATTTTTCATTTAACCTGGAAGAGAAGCGTAAATAGGATGTGTCAAATTAACGCTTTCATTAAAAGGGGGGCCTGCCGTTTGACTGCCAACTTCTGAAAGGACCATTTGGAAACTCTCCCTCTTTAGCTTTCCCGGGGAGCTGTTCTCTGATTAAAGCCGGTGTTCGACCATTGCAGGCTTAATCTCATCTCGTTAATAGAAGTATAATGATCCTGCTCCAGGAAGTCGGGTCAGACGGAGTCCTTCCAATGCGATAACACGCGAAGCTCAGCCCAGTGGCCAAACCATCTGCCTCGTGCAGATAAAATGACAGCTCCCCATTCCGCCAAAACATTAGACACCATATCTATCCCCCTCCCCTACCTCCTCCAAAATATTAAACACCCTATCTATCCCCCTCCCCCACCTCCTCCAAAATATTAGACACTCTATCTATCCCCCTCCTCCAAAATATTAGATACCCAATCTATCCCCCTCCCCCACCTCCTCCAAAATATTAAGACACTCTATCTATCCCCCCTCCCCATTAGACACTCTATCTATCCCCCCTCCCCACCTCCTTCAAAATATTAGACACTCAATCTATCCCCTCCCCACCACCTCCAAAATATTAGATACTCTATCCATCCCCACCACCTCCAAAATATTAGACACCCTATCTATCCACCCTCCCCCAAAATATTAGACACCGTATCTATCCCCACCTCCTCCAAAATATGACACCCTATCTATCCCCCCTCCTCCAGACGCACTGTGAAATAAAACTTGACTTCCTCTCTGGAAAGGCAAACCGCGCGTTGCAATTCACTATAATGGTCTCGATTATTCTTCAGTCCAAATAGTCACATCTTTCGTGACTTTGGTTTACCAAATCACCGGCCGGTTTTCACTCAAGGTACATCTCAAGACCTTAAATCGTATCAAACAGATCCTACTCCCGAAATAATAATAATCGTTCTATAAGTAATCAAATAGATGTCCAGCGATTAACTGTTATGCTGTTTGTTGCCCATGGAGTGAAACCCGAATTCGCAGATGCTGTAATTGTAGCAAGATCACACAAAAAAAAAAACACGCTGGAAGATCTCAGCAGGTCTCGCAGCGTCCAGCATGTCTGTGTTTTTTGTGGTGATGCCCAGACACCGACTGTATTTATTTCAAACAGTAAATGTGAGCACACCATAAACTTGCAGTGAAACACACAGTATGCTGGAAGCACTCAGCAGATAAGGCAGCATCTGTGGAAAGACAAACAAGAGTTAAGATTTCACATCCGAAATCCTTCGACAGGACTGGGTCGGAGGAAATTAAATGGGAACTTCAGAATGTCAGCATCGTCCGCAGGGAGAAACTACGTATGTCCAGGTAGGGTCGTTTTCACTTTCCGAGAACAGGCTTGTTCTCCATACCATGTATGGGGTGGAGGGGTGGCGTTAATGAATGATATTATGTTCGCCTTTGATTACTGTTCCTGTTTCCTTGAACAGTGCAGACTGAATTGCTCTGTAAATTGGGAGTGAGCAGGTTACGGTTGAACTGAGGTGCAAATTAACGAGTACGTATCCATCAACCATCTCATTAAGTTATTTCTTTGAACATTAGAAAAAAAAGTTAACGATGTCAAGATCAACTTATTTGAAAACACTCCTTCCAAAAATCACGAAATGCTGAGATAATGATACATCTCATCACCATTACAACATTTTCCAGTAAAGCGTGGTTGATTTCAGGTTCTGTTTTGCTTTATCGCCAACATCGATACAATCCACAGACAAACGTCAGGCCTCCCTTTGAAATGTGGTAATTCAGTTAACAAAGATCGAGTAATCGTTTAAACAATATACCAACTTTCCAGGGATCCGTACCCTATATGTTGGCTGATGTGTACAATGCCATTTTATTAAGATGTCTAATTTCATTTAAATAACCCTGTATGTGGAATAGAATAACATGTGGATTTGATCCACGCTCTATATTCGCCTGCGGACATTTAGAATAAAAGCATTAGAACCAAGATCACTGAATCTATTGAAAAATTTTCAAACATTAGCCCTTACTGCAAAATAATTTAAAAAAAATTCTTGCGCCGATCCCTGCACATAATAAAACTCCAAACATGCTGAATTTGAATACATTTCGGCATATCTTAAAGGTTTCTTTATCTGCCGCATTAACGATCGCAGGGTACATTACCCCCAGAGGTCAAATGGTTTTCTTTCGAGGCTGGAATACTTGTCATTTTGAGAAATGAAAAATGAGAGCGTGCCTCCAGAATAGAGAATGATGTGCTTGCAGAAAGCTTGCATTCAAAAGCCCTTGTCCAGAAAACCGATGTTGCAAGTACGTTTAAATTCAACTACCTTTCTGTGGGTAGAATGGTGCAGGACAAGGGGTCGCAGGCAACCCGATAGCCGGGCTAGAATCGCAGCCGTGTACCAAACAGGTGACAAGGAAAAAAAAAGCTAAGGGAACACAAAAGTATGCTTGTTTGGCGGTTAATGCAATTTGAACATGACCTGTTTAGCTTTCGGATGCATTAAAGCCCGCACGTTTTGGATGAAGTACAAGTCTGCAAGCCTCTGTGATTGAAGTAAAAACACCACGCTCAACCCCGAACTGTTGGTTCTGTATCTTTATCTTGGCGATATATGATGCACTCGGTTTGACCTGCTGAGTTTCTCCAACATTGTGTTTTTACGTTGAGTGGGCACACTCTCCTGTTGCACAGAAAACCTGTTGCACAGAACAAGGCCAAACACCTTCCACAGGATCGGATTTGAGATCAAGACCTGTAAAAATAATTCTCCTTTCCCAGTGAGGAAATCTCCAAGTCATGACGAACATTCAACTCAGGAATGGCACACTCGAGAAGGCACTGTATCCAGCCACTCCCCATGGCAGACCTGACAAAACATTCAAGATGCCATATTGGCATGGATGCAGTTCCCCCCCCCCCCTCCCTTTTACTTCAGCGTGAGATAGTCAAGCGCTATGAGAATGTACAACCTAAAGCTCACAATCGCGTCGACAGCATTTGCATCTGCGCCGTCGTGGTGCGATTGACTGAAACCATTGCGCGCATTAACTTTGTTCGACTTTACCGCTTCAACTTGTGCGGTTTGCGAGGTCAAAGTGACCGACGGAGGATATATTGAGTGATGTGGCGTTGAAAGCTCATCGGTGTCTGTACGTTTACATTTTAGACTCTCTGCAGACGCGAGCTTCCAAATACCTGATGATCCCCACCCTCAAAAGCATCTGAAACTCAGAGGAGAGGTGAGCAGAAAGGTATCATGCGTTCCCTTGCCTTTGCAGTTTCATCTTCAAGGGCTGCTATAGATTTTGTAGATAGAACATAACAATATGGACAAACTCGACAGTTTCAAATAAACCTTGCATCTATTAAATAATAGGCGTCCGGAAAAACACAAGCTGTCTTTAAAAAAAGTCTTTTGTTAAGGCGGGTTAAATGAATTGTCCTTAAGAAGACGATACAGCCTTCGACCACATAACATTTAATTATTTTATTCTCTTCAATTTGATGCACTTGCTTCCATTGGCGGCCAAACGAGTGTAACATTGTGGGGTCCCCCTTCCCCCCAGTGCAATGCAGAATTCAGGGCTGATATTGCGGTGGGGTTCCCCCCCCCCCCCCCCCCCCCCCCCGCTGTTTGATTGACAGTTACAAGTTCAAATTAATTTCTGGGAGCCGGTGAAACAAGGTCCATCTCAGACTTGTATTTTTGGATCATGTGCACGAGGGGTTGCTTCTTCACGCTTCACGGCGGAGCTGGCAGGATCATAATTACCGGATAATTAGAAGTATCACTGGTAATTATTCCTTTCATCTGCGCACAGTTCCACAATAAAGAGTTTCTTTCAGACAGCTTCACCTGCCTCCTGATCAGTCTAGTCGTTGGTCAGTATCGATTCTGTTAAGTGTTTAGGTAATGTCTGGAAAGTTTGAACTCATCAAAATAATTAAAGAGGGGGAAAATACACAATTTCTAAGCAATTGGAGGTAAATTATCTGTAGGCAGTGAAGGCCCACATTCATCTGACGAAGGGCTTACCTGATTCACTGGCTTTTATTAATACAGGGAACAATGGACCTCTTGTCTCGGTCTCGCAAACAATCACTTTGTTCCAGTTCAGTAGGTCGAGTGAGAGGAGAGCTGCTTTGTTCCTCGTACCTGCAATTTAGTATTAGACCCTTACCACTGACCGTATCAGCCTGGTCATAATTTAAAGGCGTGAAGAAGAAAAGCGAATTATTCGCTTTCCAAGTGTCCTCGTGTTTACTTTACATAAGTACAATACCTCACTTGGCATCTTTTTCAACTAAATTGGCCACATAAGATTTGGGGCTCTCTATTTCTCAACGGGAGGTTTCATTCATAATCATAAAGAATTCGACATTAATCCCCCCCCCCCCCAAGATATTGGCGATGATGTTTTGAAAGTAGAAAAATGAGGGGTATTTACAATCATGAGGGGTATATTCAGAGTAAATGGAGGTCGACTTTTTCCACTGAGGGGAGGTGAGACACAAACCAGAGCACATGGGCTGAGCGTGAAAGGGGAAAAGTTGAAGGGGAACTTCTTCACACAGAGAGTGGTAGGGGTGTGGAACAACGAGCTGCCAGCTGATGTGGTGAATGCGGGCTCAATTTTAGCATTTGAAAAGAATTTGGACAGGTAGACATTGAACATTTCTGCTGAGATTTTGAAGGCGGCGTAGGAGAAAGGGGCAAAACTTCAGAGATTTTGAACAGCCGACAGTTATTTGTGTCTGCTTCACTGTGGCCATCCCGTTGGTATCTCCTCCAAAACAAAAACCCTCTTGCCCTCTTTGAGATAAGATGGGGATTCATCTTTTCTAAAGGTTAACACTACAGCAGAGCTGGCCAAAGTTTGATGATCGACAGAAAAATGTAGAGGACAAAAGACATCCATTTCAGGGCCAATCAAAAATGAACTATAGCATATCAGAAAACAATTACAGTACTCGGGTTCAAGATCTGAAAGGCCAATCAATTTTAATTAATATTGGAAACTGAGAATTAAGTATGCGCTTAGCATCATTTAAGAAAATACTCCCAAAGATTCTGTTGAAAGTCATTTTTGATCGCGGGCCAAACTTGTCAGTGGAAATGACCTGATATTTTTCCACTGCCTGATTTTGTTTAATATCTAGCAAACCGCCGCGTCTAATCCTCTTCGAAGAGCCTTTGACTGATCGGGAAATATTCATACCATTATATGGAGGGGATTAATTTGTCCTTGAATAGTGGTTTAAAATGGACAGAATTTGTGGCTTTTAATGATCAAAGGTGATGTCATGAGGAATCGGTACCAATTGAGAACCCCATAATTACTCGTTGAATAAGATATCAAAAGTCACGTTTCCAGTAATCATATGTCTGTAGAATGGAGGCAGCGTTATTCATGACCTCGTCTGGAACACCCCGCAAAAGTTTAAGACAGCAGGAAGGTTCCATGACCATTCCTCCAATTATCTTGGGTGACCAATAATCTGGCTGGCCAAACAAATCCTCAATCACTCCCTTGGGCAGGACATTTACCTGATATTAAAATTAAAGAGGGTGTTAGAAAATAATACTGAAAGCAATAACATAATGGTGGTGTTCGACCTGCAAATGAATCCTGACAGATTAACGATGCAACTCTTGTACCGCCTGTTTATTCTTTTGACTGAAGCTCAGTTATAAACTTGGGGTGGGTGGGGGGGTGGGGGGGGAGGGGAGGGTGGGGGGGTGGGGGGGGGAGGGGAGGGTGGGGGGGTGGGGGGGGGAGGGGAGGGTGGGGGGGTGGGGGGGGGAGGGGAGGGTGGGGGGGTGGGGGGGGGAGGGGAGGGTGGGGGGGGAGGGGAGGGGAGGGGAGGGGGGGAGGGGAGGGAGGGGTGGGGGGGGAGGGGAGGGGAGAGGGGGAGGGGAGGGAGGGGTGGGGGGGGGAGGGGAGGGAGGGGTGGGGGGGGGAAACAACCTTTTGTCGGTTCTTCGGTTCACCGCAGTAGCCAAAAGCCGCTGGACCATTTCAAGCAATACAGTATTTCAAACTACTGTACTTTACACCGTTAGTGCGGTACTCATGAGTAATGGTGGAATGTGTCGTTTCTTAAACAATTCTTAATTTGAATAGGTTTTCACAGAACAGAGGTTAGGGGATTATTTATCTCCACTTAATTAGATTTAAAGCCAGAGAACTCATCTCTCTTACATTGGCCCATGGAACATCTTTTAAGTACATTTGGTGCTTTGTGTCAGTGAGAAATGTTAATGAAACCATGAATACCCCATTGACTGTATTAGAGGATTGCAACTAATTGGTCAATCGGCTAATTGCTCCTGGTTAATTAGCTGGTAGAGAGAAACAGATGGGAGTCAATGAATGACCGATGGGATTTCCTTTAAATCAATCCTTCCTTAATTTGGTAAAACTAGTACGATCCAGCGTGATCCGAATTGCGTCTTGCTATGGTTTAGATGAGACAAGATGTTTATTTTTTTATTACTTTGTAAAAACATCCCCATCTCTTGAAATTGCATTGCCATCACGAGTAATTGTGTCCAGTCATGAATTAGACAATGTCTCTACCCCCGCTGAACTGAATAAGGCAGCCAAGAGGAGGCTGGTCACCCAATCGACCTTGTTACCAGTTCTTTCTTTCCTCACATATCTGTATTTCCCAAATTGAAATAACTATCCCGTGTTCCTTTGGAAGATATCGCTTTATCGATTGTTCCATTCATATCGGATGCGTCGAGATACGGCAAAGACCTTTTCATGTTGCCTCCTGAAACGAATACTCCCTACCTCATTGACTCTGACCATACCAGAAAGAAGCGAATAAATTAAAGGACCCTTCCCATTTAAGTCACACCCTTTTCTTATCTCCTTCTGTCAGGTAAACTGATAAATGAATATGAAGAGAGTACCACCAGATTCAGGAATAGTTTCTTTTCTGCTAATTATCAGACTCTTGAGCAAATCTCTTTTCCTATCCCCTTATCTCCTTTCCTTCAGCTCTCCACCCTCTTCACCCTTCCCCTATGAGAGCTATCCTCCCCTATCACTCCTCTGCTTTTTTGTCTTCTACCCTCTGACCTGTATATCCACCTATGTATGATCTCTTACCTGTGAGCCTGTATTCCACCCCATCTCTTCCTTCTCCCATCCTCCCACCTTTAATTCGTGCCTCTTTTTGTTCATACCTCAATGAGGCCTTGGTTACCCTTTATTACCTATGAATGATGACTTGCTGACTTTCCCCATCAAATTTGTGCTTTGTAATGTTTAAAGATGTGTGGGGGCTGTTTATTTTTTACACAAAGGGTGGTAGGTACTTTAAGTGAGCTGCGACGGAAATGTTTTTGTTGTTATAACTAACTACAGGGATATTTTTATAACAAATAATACATTTTTGCTGAAACACTGGACAAAAATTTTATAGACAGTCATTTTATAGATGGCCCTGTCGTCCCGCACCAGCCGCCCAAGCCCTGACATCCCACACCGGTCGCTCCAGCCCTGATGTCCTGCACCGGCTGCCCCCCGCTGACGCCCTGTGCTGGCCGCCCTAGCCCTGACGTGCCATGCCAGCAGTCTCAGCCCTGATATCCCAAATGGAGAGGAGCCGGAGTGCGGTCCGAGGTGCCTCCCATGCAGCTGTCCCTTTCAGGTGGCCAGCGCTGCGCTTTTAGCGCTGCTACCTGAAAGACCATTCCACAGGTCTGAATCTGCTTCTGTAGGCGCATTCTTGGTGGAGAATGCACCTGAAAGCGGCTTTAAATCTGTATCCTTCTAGGCTTTGACTGTACAAGTGCTGGTATAAATGTTTTCTAATAGTAGTGATGTATCTGATTCCACCATCTGTGACAGTGAGATCAAGATGTCAGCCACTAACTGTGCAAAATTAAAACTTGCCCCTCAAATGCCCTTCTCTCATCTTGTATCTTTTATTATAGAAGTCCCTATCACAGGAAGAAGATTATGACTATCTATCTTTTTATGCCTCCTATAATTTTATACACATCCATCAGGTCACACCTTGGCTTCCGATGCTCCAAGAAAAACAAGCCCATCCTACCCAATCAGTACTCATATCAAAGTCCTTCAATCGAGACAACATCTTGATGAATTTCCTCTGCACTCTCTCTCTAGTGCAACCACATCCTTCTTTTTGTGTGGCTACCAGAACTGTACATAATAGTCTAGTGCCGTCAAACTAGTATTTTGCAAACGTGGAATAAAAATGTAGAGACTTTATATTCTGTGGACTGACCAATGAAGTCAAGCATCTCATTTGGTTATTTGCATTCTACCAACCCATGAGGAACTTTCAGGGAACTTCAAAGTTCCTCTTTTCAGCAACATTCCTTAGCACCTTACAATTTACTGCATTTAATCCTGATAAGTGCATCTCTTCACACTTATCAGAATTTGTCATCACTTCATCAACTCTCTTTCTAACAAATATGATGTGGTAAGAGACCCTCCTTGCTATTCAGAATGCAGCCTGAGTGCAGTCTCCAGCTGAAATGTTGACTATCCCTTTGCCTTTCCAAATGCTATTCCTCCAGCAATTTGTGTCAAACCACCTTCATTACATCTGTACATTGCATTTATGCACATGACAATGTTAAACTTCAACTTCATTTAAGTGTTTCATATAAATTACAAACAACACAGATCCCAACAATGTTCCCTCTTAGCCTGTATTCATTGGAATTTCATTACATCTGTACATTGCATTTATGCACATGACAATGTTAAACTTCAACTTCATTTAAGTGTTTCATATAAATTACAAACAACACAGATCCCAACAATGTTCCCTCTTAGCCTGTATTCATTGGAATTTCATTACATCTGTACATTGCATTTATGCACATGACAATGTTAAACTTCAACTTCATTTAAGTGTTTCATATAAATTACAAACATGATGCTGAACCAAGCCATGAAAGACCCCAACAATGAAGACGCTGTTTACATCCGGTACCGCACGGATGGCAGTCTCTTCAATCTGAGGCGCCTGCAAGCTCACACCAAGACACAAGAGAAACTTGTCCGTGAACTACTCTTTGCAGATGATGCCGCTTTAGTTGCCCATTCAGAGCCAGCTCTTCAGCGCTTGACGTCCTGCTTTGCGGAAACTGCCAAAATGTTTGGCCTGGAAGTCAGCCTGAAGAAAACTGAGGTCCTCCATCAGCCAGCTCCCCACCATGACTACCAGCCCCCCCACATCTCCATCGGGCACACAAAACTCAAAACGGTCAACCAGTTTACCTATCTCGGCTGCACCATTTCATCAGATGCAAGGATCGACAATGAGATAGACAACAGACTCGCCAAGGCAAATAGCGCCTTTGGAAGACTACACAAAAGAGTCTGGAAAAACAACCAACTGAAAAACCTCACAAAGATAAGCGTATACAGAGCCGTTGTCATACCCACACTCCTGTTCGGCTCCGAATCATGGGTCCTCTACCGGCACCACCTACGGCTCCTAGAACGCTTCCACCAGCGTTGTCTCCGCTCCATCCTCAACATCCATTGGAGCGCTCACACCCCTAACGTCGAGGTGCTCGAGATGGCAGAGGTCGACAGCATCGAGTCCACGCTGCTGAAGATCCAGCTGCGCTGGATGGGTCACGTCTCCAGAATGGAGGACCATCGCCTTCCCAAGATCGTATTATATGGCGAGCTCTCCACTGGCCACCGTGACAGAGGTGCACCAAAGAAAAGGTACAAGGACTGCCTAAAGAAATCTCTTGGTGCCTGCCACATTGACCACCGCCAGTGGGCTGATAACGCCTCAAACCGTGCATCTTGGCGCCTCACAGTTTGGCGGGCAGCAGCCTCCTTTGAAGAAGACCGCAGAGCCCACCTCACTGACAAAAGGCAAAGGAGGAAAAACCCAACACCCAACCCCAACCAACCAATTTTCCCTTGCAACCGCTGCAATCGTGTCTGCCTGTCCCGCATCGGACTGGTCAGCCACAAACGAGCCTGCAGCTGACGTGGACTTTTTACCCCCTCCATAAATCTTCGTCCGCGAAGCCAAGCCAAAGAAATAAATTACAAACAACACAGATCCCAACAATGTTCCCTCTTAGCCTGTATTCATTGGAATTTCATTACATCTGTACATTGCATTTATGCACATGACAATGTTAAACTTCAACTTCATTTAAGTGTTTCATATAAATTACAAACAACACAGATCCCAACAATGTTCCCTCTTAGCCTGTATTCATTGGAATTTAGTAAATTGGTGGGGGGGGGGTGTCCCTCATTGAAACATTTTGAATGTTGAAAGACGTGGACAGAGTAGATGTAGAAAGTTGTTGTGGAGGCCAGGTCATTGGGTGTACTTAAGACAGATTGATAAGTTCTTGACTAGCCAGGGCTTCAAAGGTTATGGGGAGAAGGGTGGGCACTAAGGCTGAGAAGGAAAGTGGATCAACTCATGATTAAAATATGGGACAGGCTCGATGGGCTGAATAGCCTATTTCTGCTCCTATGACCTTACGATATACCATTGCTCCCAGACTTCCTATCAACAAAGCATCCTTTCACCACTATTCTCTGTCTTCTATGTTTTCAAACCCCACCATGTTTACCGTAGTTTTGGCACAATTGAAGTAATTTTTTTTGATGCTTTTGAAAATTTTCAATGCAATACCAAATGGTGTTGTAACTCAATAAAAATACAGAACCTTTGGAAGGTAATCTCATTACCAACTAGGGCTGATACCCCAGTGCACTGTTTATACTTCATGTGGTATAAGAATTAGTTGCAAACAAACATTGAAAGCCTAATTAATATGTGTATCTATGCGAAGCTACTTAAAGATCTGAAGGTTTTGGATGCTCATAGCTGTTCTGAAAGTTATTAGATTCAAATCTGTGGAGCCAACCTCATGTAGATCATGAAGCAGTATAAATTATAACTGCAACCTAAATAAACTTTTAATCTCATGGGCTGCATGTCACCCCAGAAGTGCCAACTCACTTTCCAAAACTTCATTATTAATATGATTCTTTAAAAAGATCCCCTGCCCCATGCCTGGTCTCTGTTAGCTAATCTCAGCCAATAAAACTATAGAAATTGGACTCAGGTGTTTGAGGAAATGAAGGTTAAAAAAAAATCTGCCAATCGTCTGTTCTCAATTCTTATTCTGCAGCCTGTTCTGGAAGTGTGGCTGCATGGATGTTGGGTGATGGCAGGATTCGATTCAGCTGTCGTGACTCTGAGGTGGTGAGTACCCCTGGGCATATGGTTAAGGCCCACAAAGAAAGACCACTGCAAAAAAAAATATACCACAGGGAAACAGACATTTGTTTGAAACATACTTCAGAGAAGTGTAATTATGTTCAATCGAGGTAAGAAGAAACCTAAGAAGAAACAGAGGTCCTGGATGGTCAATCTAGTCAAATGACATCCAAGAGGTTCTGATAGGGATTGTTTTAATATGAAGTTGCTGCTTTTCGCATCAATGAAAAGTGGTTTCACATCTTCAACTCCCAAATTGACTAAAGCTGTGGAAGATCATAATACTCTGTATTTAATATCAACCCAATTCTTTGCAAAAGCACATTTTGAAATTGTTGCCTTATTGAAACTTCTAAGCATACCATATACTTGTTATGGAATCCATTTGTCATTAGAAAACTTCCAATGCTGTTTGCAATCTCATAACAATGGAAATCAGGTAACAGTTCTGTGTCTGCACATAAATGCATGCTTTGCCACCTGCATTTACCAAGGTCAATGGAAAGTGCAGTTCATTCATATGACGAGGAGACTTTGCTCTTTATTTACTATATTTATGTACAAACTATTGTACCTATGCATTATCTTTAGATAAGCTTTAGAATATCTTTAGATATTCAGCTTCAAAATCTGGAAAAAGTTGTGAAATGTATTATACAAATGTTAACTTTTTCTTGAATCATGATTCAGTTTTAACATAACTGCACAATTTGTTCAAGTTATTTTGTGGTCTTTTGTGGCACTGCTCTCCATTCTCATATCCATTAGTTACCTACTAAAAGTCAGCACATCATTATCCATGTGGTATGACTTTTTCAGGTTTCGTATGTTTGCAATGATACCTCTTTACCTCTCTTCCACATGATCCATTTGACTCTTTAACATAAAGTAATGGATGGACCAAAACCTTGTGACACAGACTTGAAAGAATAGCTTTGATTTGGGAAGATCAAAGTTATTCTGTTCAGCCTATATCAGAATCTCAGGAACGTAGACCCACCTCGAACCAACATCCAGATGCCAAATCCAATGACACAGCATCTTGAGTATTTAGTTACCTCCTGAACTTAATTACGTATCTCATTTCCAGTCAATTATCTCATGATCCCCACCCCTTGCCCTCTTTGCCCCATTTGAAAGTTAGGGGTGATCCATTGCTTTTACATTTTCCTGTCATCACAATTACCATCAATTTGCAAACCATAAGATGCATGTATTTACAAAGGAACAATATGTGCATACTCCAGGCTAGCTGCCAGGGTACATTGATGAGAATCATTTTCAGTGGCAGAAATTTAAAATTCAGGAATGTGTAATAGTCTCCAATCAGAATGTGGCACCACATGAGTTTAATGGTCCTAAAATTATACTCCAGAGTGCTGCGATTTTTATTTTGTTTCTTTCTCAATGGCTCATTGTTGATGTCCAATGTTTAAGACCGATACATTTAAAGTGAATGCTGCTGTATGTATTAGTAATACAGAAGGAAGGCTTGAAATACATTCCAATGAGTTATATTTTTATTTTCAAGCAGCAATGTTGACAACATTCATTATTTCACCTCTGTGTTAGCTGTTTGCTTTATTTTGTTATTTTCTTTAAGTAGGACTAATTATAGCTGAACACTGAATCATGGATCATTTGACTTGTGAAAAGAGACATTGATACAAGTATTAATTACCGGTAGTTAATTGGGAAAGTTTTAATGAGGCATTTTCCACTTCTACACCTCCTTTGACACCTTATAGGATTTTTATTGACTTCAAATACATTCTAAAAGATAAAAATGGTTAGACAAAGACTTAGAAAATGTAAGATTTTTTATCTCTTTAACCAGCTTTTACATCATATGTTGTTGATTCAGTTTGTCTATGGAACTCATAAACCAGTTTCCACCTTCTATTTTACGATTTATTAGCCTTTCGACACAAAGGAGGAGGAGGATGGAACATATAACATCAAACAGTGTAGGACGGTATCAGGCCCTTCAGCCTACGATGTCTGCACCCACCATGATGCCAAAATTAAATTAAACCTGTTTCATGCACATGATACATATCCCTCTATTCCCTGCATATTCATGTGTCTTAAATTAAAGCATCTTAAATTCTCCTATTGTGCCCGCTTCCACCACTACCCTTGGCAGTCTGTTCCAGGCACCTAATATTCTCTGTATAAAAACTTGCCCCACAGATCTCCTTTAAACTCACCTCTCTCCCTCACTTTAAATACATGCCATTCATCTTTGGAAAGATTCTGACTATCTACCCTGTCTATGCTTTTCTTCATGTTATAAACTATCAAATCTCTCCTTAGCCTTCTACAGTCCTGAGAAAACAATCTCAGTTTGTCCAACTTCAACTACTCAGTGAAAGAACTTGTTTATTTCTTCTTCCACACACAAATTCCCTTCTTTGTCCTTGAGTGGATCTACTCTTTTGATCCTAAAATATATAAATACCTCAGATTTCTCCTTTGTAGTGGCATTTCTTCCCATTGAGTCGGGAAGTTATCCTGGACTTTATATCTGTTTTAACAATAGGAAATTATAGGTATCGTTCTCCTCATTCTGGTCATTTTATCCATTAACAATGGAAAGATGAAGAACACATGGCATTATAAAAGAACATGTATGATGTTGGAACATAACTATTGTGATATGATGCTTTGAGGTATTTTGTCTTCAGGAAATATTTAATTTAGACATACAGCACAATATCAGGGCCTTTCAGTCCATGAGCTTGTGCTACCCAATTAACCTACACCCCCGGTGTGGGCTATTTTTGAATGGTGGGAGGAAACCCATGCAGATATGGGGAGAACACACAAACTCCTTACAGCATGGGATTTGAACCCCAGCCCTGGTCGCTGGCGCTGTAACAGCATTGCACTAACCGTGACGCTAACCGTGCTGCCCATTTTTAAGATAAATACTTATTCCAGTTCTCTCACCTACTGGCACATTTGCTATTCATCAAGATGATGAATAAGTTACTTGAATATGTTTGGCTCAACATCAAAAAATAATTTGCAAAATATGCAAACTAACAAAGTTCAGATTCTCCATGGTAATTTTGCATTTCACGCTGGTTGTTCCATTGTTTTTCATTATAATTCATGTGTGCCCATTAATAGACACAAAGTCCTTAACCTTGTCATTTCTGTAAATAATAATGAGATCCAGAGATCACACAAATAATCCTCCCCATCAGATACCAGTTCACTGGAGTATACCATGTGCTGCCAAGTGAATCTTCTCATTTTGAGTCTGGTAATTAAATACACACTCCAACAGAAGCTCAGACTATAAACCAATTCTTTTTTTTTAAACCTAGATGAGTGAAATACATTATATTTTATGCAACAAAATGCAATTGCAGTTATTTGCATTTTTTTTTGCAATTATAGACTCTATTTCAAACCATAAAGGTTCTTCTTCCTGCATTATCCTTCAATAGCAATCAGCCTTGAAAACAACCGTTTCCATTCTAGGTGGTAAAGCACAACTAAAGATGTAAATGTAGCTGCAAATGTGTCATTTGAAATCTTTTCAAGATGTTTTGAAGTAAAGCCAAAGAACAGAAATCCATTCACCTGTACTAAATGGTTAGTCATTCTTCTATTGGAAGGCTAAATCTATGCACTAGCTGGAATTTGATACTTCAGCAAGTAAGAAAAACAGATTGATATTTTTATAGCACCTTTGATGATCAGCGAACATCCCAAAGCATTTTATAACAGTTAAGTATGTTTTTTAAAAAAAAATTTAATCTCTAGTGCAGACCAAAAATTGTTGTAGTCATTTTCCGTGAAGCAGGTTTTGATCATGTTCCAAAGGGACTTCAACCTAAAATATTTACTCCATTTCTCTTCACACGGAAGCTGCCTGACTTGGTGAATATTTCTTGCATTTTCAGGTTTTATTACTAATGATCAGATCATCTGTTTTAGTAATATCAGTTGAAAGATAAATATTGGAAGGGCACTTATGACAATATTATCGTGAAGTGTTAACTTGTATTTTGTATTCATGTTACTGCTGTGGGATTTTGTGCATTATCTAATAAATCCAGGGAAAGGATATGCCCATATTTCCAAAATATAATAAATCGAGAAAAAGTGAATGTTTGTGTACTCAAATAATTATGTAATTCTAAAATCCCCTTACTGACAGATTTCGAAACAAAGTTTGTCCACTGATGTTCAATGCTGAACCACAGCTTTGTCAATTGTTAACATTATAATCTGAGAATGATAGATTTTTGATAAGAAAATACAATAAGAGATATGGATAGGCGGAGAAAGACAGACATGTGGATTTAGATGATCAATTCACAGTGATCTTACTGAATTACAGAAAATCTTCAAGGGGCAAAAAATGGTCCTGTTCTTCTATTTCTAACGTATGTGTAGATTGCTATTTGCTGAATGAATGTTTTTTTTTAAATTTATATTTAAAAAAAAGACCAAGTTAATGCAAACCAAAACCTGCAAAGTAAACAAGGAAAACAAATTTCATCATGTCAAATCCAAGCCAAATACGTCAAACACATTTGAGTTTGATCAGTTTGGTTAACATTGATGTACTAAATCTTAGGTTATTTTAATCAGATTGTTTTGATGTAGTTTGGCACATATTCTCCAAAATTTACACTATTATCAAAAAAGCAGGAATCATTTGTGGATCTGAATACATGTACTGTATGAACTTAAGATGTAAAGGGCAAGCCAATATTGTCAATAATCAAATGCAGTAGTGTAGTTTGTGCTTACATGTGTGTTAGAGTGAAGAGTGACAAGTGTAATACCTTTGTCTCTAACCATGTTTTCAGCAAGTGTGGGTTGTGCTGGGAATTATTCCTTAATTAGATTGCACAAATCTGTCATTTGCATTTTGCAATAAGTGAGATCAGGTAGTTAAAAATTAAATATGGTACTTAGAAATAAAATGTTTATCATTATTAATCTTGTGTTTTCCTTGCTTCTCAAAAAAGTGCTCAGAACATCGAAGGATTCCCAGATTGCACGTGGCTCGAGTTAGCTGTACTGTGACTCTCCAATATTCGTAAAATCATGGTATAATGGGAATTATAAGCTTAGTGCCAGCAAGCCATAAATTATCGGATGATCATCATTTGGATAATTTGTGCCCAGGAGAGACTTTTAAAAAATGTAGTCAATCGTCAATATTAAAATGCAGAATTCTTCCAAATAAAGACTTGGGCACTGAGCACTTGTTTAACTGTAGGAAAATAGGATCTTGAGGTTCATTTGTGTATTAAAATGTAAAAATCTTACTGTGGGAAATTTTGAATAATATTTACTAACATTTTTAAAAATAAATAACTACTTGAACAAGAGATGGATTTTAATATTATTGCTTTGAACATTAGCAATCCTGCTTTGCAGCATAATGTGTTGGATATTGTCTCTTGCCTTCCCTGGATGCTGGCTGACCTGTTGAGCTCCTCCAGCACTTTGTGTGGTGCTCCATTTTTCCAGCATCCACATTTTTTTTTCTTGGAAACATTAATATGTAGGCAGCATATGTGAAAGGAGATACAAAATTTAAAGTTTTAGGTTAAAGACCCTTTGTTAGATTGGGAAAGAAAAAAAAATACTAGTTAGTTTTTAAATTCCAGAGAAGGTAATGGAGGGTTGCTGCATGAATAACTTGTAAAGTTTGTTACTTTACCAATGTTATTCTTTGGAGTGTGTTAAAAGCTCTCAATAAATACTTTGTTTTAAAGTTTTATTTCTCTAACCATCCTATAAGATGAAATCCTGAAATGATGCCTGTCATTGCTCTGGCCTTAGTGTAGCCCTATCTCACAAGACTAAAAATTTAATTCAAAGTCCAATTGTTGCAGTTGAATGATTGACAATGTATGGGCTTGCATAATGATATCTGTGAGTACTTCATAATGTAAGAATAGAGGGCAAAACAAGGTTTTTAAATCAGCAGAGATAAAATTATCCAATTCCAATTTGTGTTTTGAAATGTACAGTATATTAGAGAGAGAGAGGTGTATGAGAGTGAACATTACAGCACAGTAGAGACTCCTCAGCCTACGATGTTGTGCCGATCTACATAGTCCAACTCAACAATCTAAATCCTCCCTACCTCAAACTCACACAACCCTCTTTTTTTTCTCATGCATCCATGTGCCTGTCCAAGAGTATTTTAAATGTCCCTATTGTACCATCCTCCACCATCATTGCAATGCATTCCTGGTATCCCACTACTCTCTGTGTGTAAAAAGAAAACACCCCTAATGCCTCCCTCAAACTTTCTTCCCCTATTCTTGTATTGATGTCCTCTGATATTTGAAACTGTCATCCCTCTTGAAACATCTAAACCCAGGTACCTGCATCAGTCAATCCTGTTCTTGTGACTGCCAAGCCTCTGTTAGGACCATAATTTTGTAATTGCATGTACTGATCCATGCTCTAAGTTCATCTCCCTTTTAGATTAGATTTAGATTTAAATTTCAGGGTTATTGTCAGAGTATATGCATGACATTCACATAAAACCCTGAGATTCCTTTTTCCTTCAGACGTGAACATGTAAACAATCAAAAGAACTATAAACAGATAATGAATAACCGACTGTGCAAAACAGGGAGAGCAAAGAAAATCAATAAAGTGCACAAGTAAGAGTCCTTAGATTAGTTCCTGATTGAGCTTGTTGTTGAGAGGTCTGGTGATGGAGGGGTAGCAGTGTTCTGAACCTGGTGGTGTGAGTCTTGTGGCACCTATACCTCTTTCCTGATGGTAGCAGTGAGAACAGAGCATGTGCTAGGTGGTGAGGGTCTTTGATGATTGGTGCTATCGTCTGACGGCAGTGTTCCCTGTAGATGTACTCAATAGTGGAGAGGGTTTTGCCTGTAATGTTCTGTGGTGTGTACACTATCTTTTGGAGGGCTTCATGCTCAGGGGCATTAGTGTATCCATACCAGACAGTGATGCAACTGGTCAGCACACTTTCCACCACACCTTTGTAGAAGTTTGCCAGGGTTTCTGAGGTCATACCAAATCTGCACAAACTCCTGAGGAAGTAGAGGGACTGACGTACTTTCTTCATGATGTATTATTCTTAATACTTTTAACATTGAAATAAAACTAGTACCTGTGTTGAGTTTGAAAATAACACCAAAATGTTTGTTGTCTTTGAATATTCTTGGCTCAAATTACTTTTACTGGAACATCAAATACCAACCAAAAAAAAAAGAGGGCTCTTTAAAAAAAAAAAGAGTACTTTTGGAAAAGTAAGGAAGCCAGTCATTTCCAGCTGGCTCTTGCTAACCTTGATAATCTGGATTTTGACCCTTGGGAAAGAGGATTACACACAGCTGCCAATCTGAAGACAAACTTCTCAGCAACAACAATTAGCCTGCAATTGATCACAAGATGTACTGATTTTACAGTAATTAGATGGTGGTCCTAAAGGAACAATTTCACTTTAGCACCAGACATCTTTCCTGAAGGCAGTAGTTTTACAGCAATTGGGAAAAGGTTACCAGGGCATAATCTCTTCCATTATCACTCTAGCATGTTGGCCAACTGGTATGCAATATTTAATGTAGCAGACATGAAGGTTTTGCTTTCATGCATTCAGCCACTATCTGACACAGCAGAAGAATAATTGTGCAGAAAATGCTAATGCTGTTCTCAAATGCTTATGAAAATATGGAAATCCCAAACTTAAATTTCACTTTTCTGTTTTTTTTTAAATGACCGCATTCTTAAGCCATCATCTTCTATTTACCATTCTTCACTCATACTCATCTTGAATTGAATAACATCCTGCGATGGTGAATTCATAGTTATAGCTGGTTAAGAATGAACATTCCTGCACAAATGAAGGCAACCTGAGGTCTTGCCTACTTCTTGGATAAGAGTGGTGTACTTGATAGTGTTTTTAAAAAAAAAAATCTATTTCTGTGGATTTTTAATGATTTTAATTAAAAGAATACTTTTAAATATGTTCAAAAGATGAAAAAGCCTTTTCAGGAAATCAAGTAGAAAATGGTGGCTATGCAGCACGTATACAGGGAGAAATAGTTTAACGATTCAAGCTGATGCTGTCTGACCTGTGGTATTATCAATATTTTCCAATTTTATTTCTCTTTAAGATGATGATAGGTTTCCACCTACATGAGGCACTCAATCATTCAAAAAACGGAAAGATATTCAACATTTGAAAGCACAATGGGATTTGAACCTTGCATTTAAATGATGCGGAATTAAAATACAGTAAACCCCCGTTATTCAGAATTCAGGCAACTGTTTTCCGCAAAAGAAAGTCGCTGAAAATAATGAGGAAGGTTTAATTTGGCGTGCCTCACCGTTAATTTGCCAATCACATAACACTCATTCTCAAGCAACAGAAAAATTCATATTTTTGGTATCTACCAATCCCTATAAGTGCCAGATACTAGGGATTTGACTGTATTAATATGGAATTTAATTTACAGAATCTAGCTATTAATAAACATGACCTCAAACTACCAGTTTGTGATATATCTATCACACATAGGACTAAAATTAGGAAAGATACGGACCAATTTATCTTTTGAAATATGAACCCGACGTACCACTTGTAACTGAATTAATGTGTGTCGAGCACATAATGAAGAGGTATTAACCATTCCAAACATCTTTTCCCAAAGTTCCTATGGGAGAAGTAACTGAATTCCCAAACTCATCTAATTTTATCATTGGAGATTGATTGCAATGTTAATAAATTATTGTAAATATTACTTATTAAACCCTTATGGGAAGGATTCAAATGAAAAAGAATTTAAACCAAATCAAGTTGATATGATATAGGAAAGTTAGATAATATCTTATTCAAAAAACTTCTAACTTGGAAATATTAAAAAAAATGTGACTTGGGTATATTATATTTGTTGGATATTCTATCAAAAGACATTAAACATCCATCTATGAACATCAGAAAAATAGACAATTCCTTTGCTTTTACAAAAAGATGATGAAAAAAAAATTGAAATAAATAGTACTAGATAAATGAAAAAAATTTTAAAACAAAAAATTTGCATAATTGAAACCAAATCCATAATATATGTTTAAGTATTGGGTTCAACGTGTCTACTAATCTTAGAAATTTTAAAAGAAAGAGCAGCTCCCAAATTTGTCAGAAAATAATATATCAAATATTGTGTTCAATAATAAATTCTAAGATTAGATAAAGGCATACCACCATTTTTCTTTAATTTCTGCAAATGAAATTTACTCAACCTAGCATTTTTATTATTCCATATAGAAGAAGAAATTTTAGAGTCAATATTGCCAAAAAATGATTTAGGAATAAAAACTGGAACTGCTTGAAATATATACAAAAATTTGGGTAAAATTATCATCTTGATAGCATTATTTGATCTAATAAGGCTATGGCCAATGGAAACCATCTAGAGGTCAATCCAAGGGAGAAAATTAAATTTGTATATAATTTTTTTAGTAATCTTAATCCCAAGATATGTAAAGGGTTCTTTAACCACTCTAAAATGTTTATGTGCATAGTCAGGTACATTCGTATCCATTGGAAATAGTTCACTCTTGTGGAGATTCAATTTATATTCTGATAAAATACTGAATTTGGAAAGCAAAGACAGCTTTGAAGGAATAGATTTCTCAGGATCTGAAACATGTACAAAAGATTATCTGCATATAAATATACCTTATGAATTACATCTCCTCTGTTAATACCCTGAATATCACTGGAGTCATGAAGTGCTATCGCTAAAGGTTCCAAGGCTAGGTTAAGTAATAAAGGACTTAATGGACAACCCTGTCTAGTTCCTTGAAACAGATTTTAAAAAGAGGATTTTTGGTTATTAGTAATTACTGCAGCAACAGGAGCATGATGAATCAAATTAATTCATGAAATAAAACTAGGACCGAATTTAAATCTTTGCAAAATTTCAAACAGAAATTTTCATTCCACTCTATTGAACACTTTTTCTGCTTATAATGATACTATACATTCCAGAATTTTAGTCAATGGAGAGTAAATAATATTCATTAACCTGTGACTAACAATTATTTATAAATCCTGTTTGGTCCATCGAAATTATCTGAGGAAGGATATTTTCCAATTCGAAAGCTAAAACCTTAGAAAGAACTTTTGAATCAACAGTTAACAATGATATTGGTCTATATGAAGCATGATCAAAAGGGTACTTATCTTTCATAGAATTAATGAAATTGATGCTTCATAAAATGTCCACGGCAAAGTTCCAAGAGATACAGAATTGTTAAATACCCTACACAACTGGGGCATTAGTATATTTAAAAACTCAAGGGTAAAACCATCCAGGTCTGGAGGTTTGCCAGATTGAAGAGAGGAAGTAACTTTAACATTTCCATTTCTGATATTGGAACTTCCAATAAAAGTTGATCATTAGAAACAATTTTAGGGATATTCAATCAATGCAGGAATCTATCCATATTTATGATATTATCAAGAAATTGAGATTTATATAAATCAGAATAGAAGTCCTGAAATGCCTTGTTAATTTCATCATGATACAATATTGCCATCTCCTTTATGAATCTTAGAAATCTGTCTTTTAGCCATAGATGCCTATAATTGTCCATCTAATAATTTATCTGATTTATCACCATGTAAATGAAACTGCCTTTTTGATTTAAACAATTGTCTCTCAAGAGGATATGTTAATAATAAATCATATTGCATTTGAGTTCTACTCTTTCCTTATAGAAACCATATTAGGTTTCCTCAAGTATTCTCTATTGATTTCTTTTATTTTTAAAAATTCAGTAATAACAACTGTTCTTTTGTATGTTTCCTTAACCCTGCTAAATAAGAAATTACTTTTCCTCCCAGGTATGCCTTAAATGTATCCCAAACAGTTAGGCCCAACATTCCCCCAGTTGAATTTGTTTAAAAAAACATGAAAAGTATGTTGCTTAAGTTTACAAACTTCTCATCTTGAAATAAAATCAAAATGAACTGCCACTGCTGAGCTCTGAAAATGACATCAGAATATTTAAAAGAGACTTTCAAGGGCACATGATTGGCAACAGCATTTGCATCATATGTACATTCCGTTACCAAGGGACCCAGATGAGTATCAATCAGGAAATAATCAATCCTGGAGTAACTATGATAAACATTTGAAGACTTTGTCCTTAGGATATAAAAGGCTTCACATATTAACCAATCCATAATCAATCAAAAAAGAATTAATAAAAGTAGCAGATTTATTTGGAAGCATCTCATTAGAAGAAGTCCTTTCAATCATTGGATTAAGACAACAGCTAAAATCTCCACCCATTATCAATATATATACATTTAGATTCATAAAGAAGCAAACACCTTTTTAAAAAAAAAACAAATTAATCCAGATCATCAAAAATTCTCTCTCTTTGGCTTGGCTTCGTGGACGAAGATTTATGGAGGGGTAAACGTCCACGTCAGCTGCAGGCTCGTTTATGGCTGATAAGTCCGATGCGGGACAGGCAGGCACGGTTGCAGCGGTTGCAGGGGAAAATTTGTTGGTTGGGGTTGGGTGTTGGGTTTTTCCTCCTTTGTCTTTTGTCAGTGAGGTGGGCTCTGCGGTCTTCTTCAAAGGAGGTTGCTGCCCGCCAAACTGTGAGGCGCCAAGATGCAGGGTTTGAGGTGATATCAGCCCACTGGCAGTGGTCAATGTGGCAGGCACAAAGATTTTTTTAGGCAGTCCTTGTACCTCTTCTTTGGTGCACCTCTGACACGATGGCCAGTGGAGAGCTCGAGCATGTATATTAACCAAGGTGACTTTTATTATTCCATATAGCTGTAATTATTAAGAATCTACCCATAGGATCCATAATCGTTTTAAAATGCACAAGGCGAACTTTAGAGTCAATAAAGATTGATTCACCTTTAACTTTAAACGGAGACAGGAAATTAAATTGCAAGCCTCTCCAGAACTTTTGTCCTCTTTGCAAACGTGCATCTCTTGTGCAAAGATAATATCGGCTTGAAACATCTAAAACATTAAAAAATCTTTTTAAAATTTAATTGTCTGGTTCAAGCCATTAGCATTGAGAGAAACAAAATTATAATTTTTGACATCCATTTAAAGTTTATTTAAAAATTGTAAAAGTAAAGATTTCTGTGCTTGCATAGACCACATTTGGAAGAGAAAACCAAAAAAATGGCAAAGACCAAAACAGAGAAGAGTGAACTCTCACAGTTAGCATAAATAATAAAGTAATCTAGTTAAATGTTGCTTGCTGCACTCGTATGTTAACATTCAATATCTTTTACGTAAATAAACAGGACCCATTTCAATGTAACAAAGCATCTCGTATAGATACAAGTACAAAAACAAAGGATGGAACTACATTAGACTGTTCCCAGGGTCAGCGCCAGAATGTATGTTAGAGGGGGCATTAGTGATTTTGAGGGGGGCTCGTTCAACAGGTGGGGGTGTGCTAGCAAGGACCTACCTATCGATGCCCGGGCAACTCTTACTAAGCAGGGACAAGGAGACACTTTAAAAGATTCACCCCAATGATGAGCAGCATTAACCAGCTCTTCATCCAGGGTGACACCATTGCTGTTTCACACAACTTTATTCAAACAACTGCTATGAGCAAAGCATGACCAAGGCCCTCCACTGGCTTAATATTTGCTCCCAACTTCACCAAAGATTTATGTTACTTCACAAAATATTTACTTTTACAATTTTCAACTAATGAATTTTTACCTATTATTTTATTATTTATTTTAATTTTGGCTGCTGGTTGCTTGAATTCTGGATACCAGGGGTTTTTACTGTCATATGAAAACTAATGTCGCAGACCAATAGCAATAGAAATTCAGCAAAACAATGTTATTTTTAAAACAATATTTTTTATTAATAATTACTAATAATATAACATCTTTCTTAAATCTAAATTTAACCCAACTATACACAAGTGTGTGTGTGTGTGTGTGTGTGTGTGTGTGTGTGTGTGTGTGTGTGTGTGTGTGTGTGTGTGTGTGTGTGTGTGTGTGTGTGTGTGTGTGTGTGTGTGTGTGTGTGTGTGTGTGTGTGTGTGTGTGTGTGTGTGTGTGTGTGTGTGTGTACACACATTACTAAAACCATTACAGTTTAGACACATTTCTGGAAGTCAATTCCCAAAGTTCAGTCTTAGAAATCCTGTGTTGAAACTCAGAACTTTTAAACTGATGTTCAGAAGTAATTATGAAGAAGATTTGTCACTGAGTGATCAGACTGCTCAAAACTCATGAATCCTTGTTGAATTACTTCCACAGAAATTTTCTAACATATGAATGATTGTCACAATTCCACTCTTCCTTGTGTAGGGGAAACAAAATGTATGACTTCCACGATGCTTCCAAAAACCCAGGCAAAGGTCTGATGAAATGACTATCAGAATGGTCAGGATCCTATAAACAATTCTCCTGCTTTTACGCAGATTTGCGTCATTCAAAATGGTGGATCACTGTTTCCCCTGCCAAGGAGAATCAGCAGAAGTGTCAATTTCACACAAAGACTTCACATTTCCCATAGTTTGTCATCCACTGACATAGACACTTGCATTGAGGAGTACAGAAATTGGGTATCATTGGTTTAAATTTAGTGGTGTCAATTTGGAGTTCAACAATGCAATTAACACAACATTCTGTACTTTCAAGGAGGAACAAATAATCAAAAAGTAAAGGAAAAGATGCTGTAAATAATAGGGAATGCTAGAAAAATTCAGGCCATGCAGATTCAGTGGAGAGAGAACTGGAGTTACTGCTTTGGTTTAATAATCTTTCAGCAAAACTATGGAAAATTAGAAATCTTTCTTTGGCTTGGCTTCGCGGACGAAGATTTATAGTGGGTTTGGTTTGTGAGAACTGGAAGTTCAAGCTCACATGGAGGACAGAAGAGAGGTGCTGTGCAAAGTAGGTAATTGAATCTACATTAGGTTTCTGTAAATGTCGAGGAGACATCATGATTGTACATTGAGTTCTGATGAAGTATCTTTGACCTGAAATATTAATTGAATTCTCTGCCCACTGAGATCTTCTAGCTTTTCCGTTTTTGTTTCAGATTCCAGCACCTGCAGTTTTATATTTTCCATCATGAAGTATAATACGCTGGAACATGTATGAATTATTGCTTCACTTTCCCCTGGATGTTGGGAAGGAAAGCAGCTATTATTATCTCCTGCAGTTGTCTGTGAAGGTGCTGTTAAAAGGTATGCAGATGCAAATGGTTTGTTGCCTCATTCTGTACAGCATTTGCCTTAAAGCTGTTCTCTAGTAAATGTTTAGTGTCTGCAATTGTGCTGAAGTTGAATTACACGATTGTTCGCTCTATTCTCACACCTGCCCGTCAACCATCTGAAAGGAGAAAGGGTTATGGCGAGAAAAACAGAAGGACCATGCATACACTATATATGACTTCTATATCAGAACAGAGGTTGCTAGAAAAGTGAGGGTGGTCCTGTTAGTGTAGTGGTTAGCGCAACGCTATTAATGGTCTCAGTGACTGGGGTTCAAAACTGGTGCTGTTTGTAAGGAGTTTGTACACTCTTCCCCCGTGTCAGCGTGGGTTTCCTCTAGGTCACACATGTCAAACTCAAGCCAAATTTGGCCCGTGATATAATTATATTTGGCCCGCAAGATCATATCAAATATGTATTAGAGCTGGCCCGCTGGCTGCCGCGCCAGTATAGCGCGTGCACAGCTAATACTACAAATCCCAGAATGCTTTGCAAATGCATTGACGCCGGCCCATCATCCCGCTAATTTCCCCCACCTCCTCTCTTTACTTTAATTAGGCATCTGCGACCTGTCGCCGAACTCACATGTAATAAACCCCTTACGAAAAATGGCCAAACGAAAGACAGAAAACAGGACCTTTCAAGATGGGTGGGAGGCAGACTATATGTTCATCATTTTAAAGGACAAACCTGTTTGTCTTGTGTGTGGAGCCAGCGTGTCTGTAGTTAAAGAATATAACATACGACAACACTATGAAACGAAACACCAGGACAGGTATAAGGATCTGAACGAGAAGCAAAAGCTCCAGAAGGTGGAGGAGATGAAAAGAAGTCTGGTTTTACAGCAAACTTTATATTTTATTTCTCATTTGTTAATGCTTCTGGAAAGAGTTTAACCAAAACTATTATTAAACATTTATTTTAATAAGAAAAAGTTTAACATTACATACGTTGAAAGAAGAGAAAACATGCAGATGTTGTTGAGAATTTTCAATAAATATTTAGTTTGGCCCACGACTTAGTCCAAGTTTTAAATTTTGGCCCTCTGTGAATTTGAGTTTGACACCCCTGCTCTAGGTGCTCCGGTTGCCTCCCATCCTCCAAAATGTACGGGGTTGTAGGTTAATTGGGCGCAATTGGGCGACACAGGTTCATGGACCAGAAGGGCCTGTTACTGTGCTGTATGTCCAAATTTAAAGTTGCAAGGAGAAAGGTAGCCTCTCCTTTGCTGTTTGTTTAACCATAGAACCATTTACGGAGCGGAAACAGGCCATGTCGGCCTTTTGAGACCGCACCGCTCAAGTGTTGTCTTTTTCTGCATGCGTGAGTCTGTCAAATGTGCTTGTCATGGTGCAATAGTTGGCAATGTGTTCAACATGTTAGCAGAGTATGGCAACAGTTTACTAGCTGCCTGCATGGTACACAACACTGAACTTTGTTTTTTACTGTATATCGCTATTTGGAACAATAAATAATTTAATTTGTTTTGGGCATGAAGCCTTAAGTAGAGCTCTTGTAAAATGATGGTGGAGCAGCTGAGATACTCATCTTGACTGATGGATCATTAGTATTTAACGTAGATATGGCACATTTATCCTTCTCCGAAAGGAAGGATGTAGTTTATGATATTATGGCGTATGATGAGAGTTGTCTGATCCTGATGACTCAGGCTCCCTGTAATAGTAATGTGATTGATTTTGCAGTATTGTATCCAGGTTCTTGGAATTTGACACCTGGTACCAATTTGAGTGGTTTCTTCACACATGCATTTCAATATTTGCCTAGAGACCTCCTGGCTCCACTGTGGATGAAGGGAACTTTCTCTTCCTCTGCACCGGAGGTGGATCCAAAAATTGTGAAGCCTGTTCACTACTGCATTATGCAACATTTTCCACCCATTTCCACCAACATCAAAATGATTTTCACTACCTGCTGCAGGCACAATACTCTTTTTGTTTATGCAGTGAAAACTGGTCTGAACAGACAATGAATATGGTCAAGTTTCAGGATTTTTAATCCGAGTGCTGATACTTGAAAAATTAGGAGCGCCTACCCACCATCTCAGATGTACATGATTTAAAATTGCACAGCTGTGTTTAATCAGCTTCTCAATGGAAGTGTAGGTATCTACCCCTGAATGGTGTATTCCCCTTCCCTCGCCCATTGTGATTAATCACTTTTTTTTTGTGTATGAAATCTGAGCGAAATCAGTTACACACTTTACTTATCAAATACATTATTAGAGGTGTGACAGACACAGGAACACACTGAACAAAAACTGTTGTATGTTAGAACATTCCTTTCTGGTAACATTTTGTACAGCAATTCCTACTCCGTGTGTTAAAGCCTTGCATTTTACTTTCCAAATACCATGGGAAAATTATAATGATCAAAGTATTATAGAAGTTTCATTGGTTTGATACTTTAAATGGCTATCATCATACAGTGTCTAGAGAAAATGATTGCTATACAATTCTCAATGTACAAGGTTTCAGGATGTTACTGGATGTTAATTTAATTTCAGGAATTAATATCACTTATAAAGACGATTGCAAATATACTTGTGACCATTTAATTTCTAAAATATGAAGATTAAATTTTTTAAAAGTTAGATTTTTTTTCAGAATAAAATAATTACAGTCTCTTGCTGTAATAAACTAGTGTCACTGATCCAAGGGTGACAGACTGTATAAAATAATTGAATAAATAGATAGATAGATAGAAAATCTACCCAATAGCATCTGAACTAGCTGTTGAGATGGTGGAGGCATTGGTAGATTCCAAACTACATTCTTCTGACAGAGCAGAAGTTGCGTTTTGCATGTTCCTCCTTAAAACAGATTATCTGGTCATCTGGTTAATTGAAGCCTGCTGTGAGCAAATTGACCACATGTCTTTGTATCACTGACTCCTGGAATCACTGGCCCAACGTGGCTCAAAGTGAGGAAGGAGCATTTAAAGCACGATCAGATGCACACAGAGGTCCTGCATAATTGTTTGAAGGAGTGGACCATCTCATAAACTTCCCATCACCTGTGTTGCCCACTGCAGCATGCCTATCTCTGGAAAAATCTAAGGTTCCCACAGAAGCCAATTCAGAACTCTCAAGATCTGGATGGATTACACCTAATCCCTAGCGACAGCCGAAGAAGGCTACTCAAAATATTTTTTTTAAAGTTGTTGTAAAGTGCCTCAGGACATTGCAAGAGGGGTTGTAAAAACATATTCCAAATGTGTTTTTCTTCCCTCCTTTCTCTGTGTGCATTGATTGGACTTGCCTGAGTCTGCAGTGTTTGATGCAGTGAAACACTGAAGGAGGCACAGTTTTTTCTTTGGCTTGGCTTCGCGGACGAAGATTTATGGAGGGGGTAAAAAGTCCACGTCAGCTGCAGGCTCATTTGTGGCTGACAAGTCCGATGCGGGACAGGCAGACACGGTTGCAGCGGTTGCAGGGGAAAATTGGTTGGTTGGGGTTGGGTGTTGGGTTTTTCCTCCTTTGCCTTTTGTCAGTGAGGTGGGCTCTGCGGTCTTCTTCAAAGGAGGTTGCTGCCCGCCAAACTGTGAGGCGCCAAGATGCACGGTTTGAGGCGTTATCAGCCCACTGGCGGTGGTCAATGTGGCAGGCACCAAGAGATTTCTTTAGGCAGTCCTTGTACCTTTTCTTTGGTGCACCTCTGTCACGGTGGCCAGTGGAGAGCTCGCCATATAACACGATCTTGGGAAGGCGATGGTCCTCCATTCTGGAGACGTGACCCATCCAGCGCAGCTGGATCTTCAGCAGCGTGGACTCGATGCTGTCGACCTCTGCCATCTCGAGTACTTCGACGTTAGGGGTGTAAGAGCTCCAATGGATGTTGAGGATGGAGCGGAGACAATGCTGGTGGAGGCACAGTAAATTGCTCAGGAACACATTATTTATATAAAATGTATAGTGTGCAGGACATGGCACTTCATGCGGAGCCTCACAAAGTTTGCCATCAGTGCACTCTATGGGCAAGTGTGGCTTTGACTATAATTTGCTACCACTTTTTAATGTGTTGAGATGGTTACAGTCGAGGAAAGCCATTTGGTTCACCTTGCTTCATTCATTGAAATTCTAATAACCCCAGCTCTTGAGATAACATTTAATTGTTAGTTAAATGATTTCACCCCCATCGCTCTTTCCTCAAGCTTGAACTGTTCCTTTGAAGCACCAGCTGAAACCATTTCACATCAAAACAAAAATAACACTAAACACATTACAACGATCTTAAAAGCTAGCAGTTAGAAAGAACGCAGTGCCAAAAATGCCAAAGAACTGTAAAATGGTTAATAAAAGGGAAAATGGGAATTGTGGCAATGTTGCAAACTGCATTGTGTGAATAATAAATATTTTCAATCAGTCTTCACCGTGGAAGACATTAATAGAATAGACTCTCATGGATCTCTCAGAAGAGAAGTGAGTGCAGTCAAGATCATGAGAGAGAAGGTACTTGGGAAGCTAAATAGTCTAAGGGTTGAAAAATTTTGCGGATGAGATGGAGTGTGCCCTCTGGTTCTGAAAGATGTAGCTGTCAAGATTGTGAATGCATAGGTAATGATTTTGCAGTCGATTGTCAAGGATGAGGTTATGGAAGTACATGAAAAGGCCCAAGTAAGCATGGTTTAGGTCACACATGTCAAACTCAGGCCCGCGGGCCAAATTTGGCCCGTGATATAATTATATTTGGCCCGCAAGATCATATCAAATATGTATTGGAGCTGGCCCGCTGGCTGCCGCGCCAGTATAGCGCATGCACAGCTAATACTACAAATCCCAGAATGCTTTGCAAATGCGTTGGCGCCGGCCCGTCAGCCCACTAATCGCCCCCACCTCCTCTCTTTACTTTCGTTAGCATCTGCAACCTGTCGCCTATCTCACATGTAATAAACCCCTTACGAAAAATGGCCAAATGAAAGACAGAAAACAGGACCTTTCAAGACAGGTGGGAGGCAGACTATATGTTCATCATTTTAAAAGACAAACCTGTTTGTCATTGAAGCAAGTTGTTATTTTTTTGACTTGTTGGCTTGTGAAAACAAAATATATTTAAAAGGAGCTTAAAGGCTATAGAGAAATATTATTTATTGAATATTTTATTTCTTTTTTTTAAAAACTTTATTTAAGATTTTATAACATGAATAAAATAGAAGATTACATTTAAAAAGAATAAAAGTAAGATAATAAAATTACAGTACCACATCGGTAAACTAAATAAACTAACCCCCCCAATAATTATTACACAACATTAATAACCTAACTTAAAATTAGTCTAACCCCCCCAAAATAAAGAGTGAAGAGTTAATAAAGTGAACAATATTATATATAAGAAAAAAAAAGCCCACTTACAAAAAAAAGATAAAACATAACAAGTAAAGATACTAACAAAAAAAAGTTATCAATACTAAAATATCACACTTAAAAACATATTTAAAGCAAACTTAAATGCATATATTTAGCAAACGGAGTCCACTTCAACCTATAAAAAGACACCCTATCCTGAATTGAAAAAGATATCCTTTCCATAGTCAAACAGGATTTCATCTCCAAATGCCACCTATCTAAAGTTAATATATTTCTGTCTTTCCAAGTAAGTGCTATACATTTCTTGGCCACAGCTAAAGCTAAATAGATAAAGGAAATCTGATAATCCTCTAAACCTAAATCAATTAGTGATTGCATATTCCCTAATAAAAATATATCAGGATCTAATACAAGACAGATATTATATAAACTATTAAGTATAGATTGAATACCTTTCCAAAACTGTTGCAATTGATCACAAAGCCAGACAGTGTGCAAAAAAGTATTAGCCATCTGGGCACAACGAAAACAGCAATCCGACTTACTAAGGCCAAATTTGCTTTTTTAGTTTCTCCGGTGTTAAATATAACTGATGTATAAAATTATAATTAATCATCGCTAATCTAGCATTAGTCAATTTCCGAATACTATTCTGGCAAATTTCCATCCAGGCTTCTTCAGCTATTGTAAAACCTAAATCTTTTTCCCATTTCAACTTATCTTTATCCCAATCTTTTTTACTTTCAGTTTCTTGTAAAATACAATACAAATCAGATATATGAATATTTTATTTCTGATTTGTTAATGCTTTTTCTGGAAAGAGTTTAACCAAAACTATTATTAAACATTTATTTTAATAAGAAAAAGTTTAACATTACATATGTTGAAAGAAGAGAAAACATGCAGATGTTGAGAATTTTCAATAAATATTTAGTTTGGCCCACGACTTAGTCCAAGTTTTTAATTTTGGCCCTCTGTGAATTTGAGTTTGACACCCCTGGTTTACATGAAGGAAAATCATGTCTGATAAATCTAGTGCAATTTTTTGAAGAGGTCACGAGTAGGACAGACAGGAGATGCAGTGGATATTGTGCTTTCAAAAGGCTTTTGACAAGGTGCCACACATCAGGCTGCTAAACTAGATGAGAGCCCATGGAATTACTGGAAGGATACCAGCATGGGTATAGTATTTGGCTGACCGGCAGGAAACTGAGAGTAGGAATAAAGATATCCTATTCTGGTTGGCTACCGGTTACCAGTGCAGTTCTGCAGGGGTCAGTATTGGGGCCAATTCTTTTTCCATTGTAAATAATGATTTGGATTATGGAATAGATGGCTTTGTGTCTAAATTTGCAGATAATACCAAAATAGGTGGTAGGGCGGGTGGTGCAGAGGATACTGAAAGGCTGCAGAGAGATTTGAATAAACAAAGAGAACGGGGCAAAGAGATGGCAGGTGAAATACAATGCTGGAAAGTGTTCGGTCATGCACTTTGTTCGAAGAAATAGATGGGCCGACTATTATTTGGATGGGGAGAAAATTCAAAATTCCTAGGTGCAAAGGGACTTGTGAGTCCTCATGCAGGATATTCTAAAGGGTGACCTCCAGGTTGAGATGGTGCTGAAGAAGGCAAATGCAATGCTGGCATTTATTTCTAGAGGAATAGTGTATAAGAGCAGAGATATAATGTTGAGACTCTATAAAGCATCCATGAGACCTTATGGAGTACTGTGCTATGGGTGCTTTATTTGAGTAAAGCTGTCCTGGCGTTGGAGATGGTTCAGAGAAGGTTTACTAGAATAATACCAGGAATGAAAGGATAAGCTTATGAGAAACAATTGTCGGCTGCTAGACAGGACTCATTGGAGAAGGATGAGGGGAGACCTCATAGAGGCATTTCACATGCTGAAAGGCCAGGGCAGAGTAGATGTGCCAAGGATGTTTCTGATAGTAGGGGATTCTCGGACAACTTCGGGATAAAAGGGTGTCAATTTAAAACCGAGATGCAGAAAAATTTCCTTAGTCAGAGGGTTGTGAGCCTATGGAACTTGTTGCCACAGGCAGCTGTGGAAGCGAGTTTGTTGGGTGTATTTAAGGCAGAGATTGTCAGGTATTTCATTAATTGGGGCATCAAGGGTTATGGGGAGAAAGCCAGGGAGTGGGATGAGTGGTAGGATGGATCGACTCAAGATTAGAATGGCAGAGCAGACTCGATGGGCCAATGGGCTGGTACTGCTCCTATAGCTTGTGAACTTTAACAATTTTGATACTTATTAATGGAAGCAATGTCCACAGCCACAAGTAGAGAGCAGGTTGTTGCATGCACAAGCACAACTCATCCTCTCGTGTTGCACTGAATGTACAAAGTCAAGTCTGGAAGTCTGGGTTATAGTGTGTAGGAGAGAAGTGCAAGAAACTTCATCGAGAATCAGGGAAGAGAGATGCCAATTAGACTGAGAAAATGGGGCTGTTCTCCTTAGAGAGAAGATGTGATGGAGTTCAATGTCAATAAGAATGTTACATTGAATTATAAGGAGAGGCTGCAACTTTTCTCCCTGGAGTATATGGGGGCTGAACAGGTGGGATCTCATAGAGCTTTACAAAATAATGAGGGAACAGACAATCATCATCTGTTTCCCAGGGTAGGGAGATGAAAAACTAAAGGGCATAGATTTTAGTTGAGAGGAAAAAGATTTAAAAAGGGATCTTAGGGCACCATTTTTTCCACACAGAGCAGTGGGTATAAGGAACAAACTGCCAGAGGAAGTGGTGAAGATGATTACAATTGTATTTTTCAAAAGATATTTGGGCAGGTGCACGGGTAGGTGAGGTTTAGAGGGATATAGGTTGATTGCATGCAAATGGGGCTCGCTTGGGTGGATAACTTGGTTAGTATGGACAAATAAGGCTAATAGACCTGTTTCTATGCTATAAAACTTCTACTCTATATCACAATCATGAACAGTTCTGACATGGTAAGGAGCATATGCTTCACATTGCAGCTTGGTGAGTAACTAGGGGAGCCAAACTGAAGATTATTAATAAAAGTAAACAGGCAATATGAGGTTCATAGACATTTATGACACAACCTTGAACATGCCAGAGAAACTATTTTTTCAGTGATTTGTGATCTGCAAGTGATAATTGTCCATTGACTGGGGAGGAGGGAAGTCAGGCAGGAAAGTGGAAAGAAGTCTGCAGATGCTGGGGTTTATTGCTGTACACAAAGGTGCTGGAGAAACTTTGCAGGTCACACAGCCTCCATAGAAAGCACAAGGCAGTCGAGGGCCAAAGCAGTGCTCAAAATCAGCCAGATTGCCAAATAATAAAAAGTTGGGAGGTGGAGGGGAAGAGCACATGCTAACAGGTGGGAGGGAACGATGAGGGGGAAAAAAAAGACAAGAAATGATGCGGAGAGGGCCGAGGACTAACAAAGATAGCTCTCTGGTAGGAAGTGATTAAGTGAGACATGGGGATAAGGGAAAGACAGAGAATGGGAGATGGACTATTGTTCCTTCAATTCATGAGTGGCATTGACTTGGCCATACATTAGGCCATGGACAGGCATTTTAGTGTGGCAATGTGGTGCAGAATTGGCCATCCACTTCACTTTTGGGCATCTGCCTGATTTTTGGCAGTGCTGAAGGAGGGCTCGGGCCCAAAACGTCGACAGCCTTGTGCTCTCTATGGATGCTACATGACTTGCTGAAGTTCTCCAGCACCTTTGTGTACTGCACTCTACTGAAGAATCAAAGTCCAAGACCCTCTTGCGCCTGTGTTGATTCTTCAGTGGAGCTGTTGAACAAAGGTGCTTCATGAGCAGAAACAGATGCCTGAGGAGCCCTCAGCAGCAGTCCGATTCTCCCCGCACTGGAGTCTTTTTCACTGGACACGATTGTTCCTTTTTTGTAAAACTCTTTGTGGAAATTGAAAATGCTCAGAAATAGCACAGGTGAGGGCCCTACCTACCCCAACTAAACATTTCAATTGTCCCCTCTTCCTCTGACAGCTCCTTCCATATACCCACCCTCTGGGTGAACAAAGGTGTTCTTTTAAATCTCTCCCCTCCCCACTCTCGCCTTAAACCTATGCCCTAATGGCTGTATTGTTCAATGAGAAGGAAACAATTATGCCAACATTTTCATCTTCCCCATGACAGTTTAAAGCATTATCATACTGATACACTGACTAATTATATATTTTTTAAAAAGACCCCGAAGGATTGTATCAGTATAATAAATCCTAATCGTTCTTGGGGGCAATATTCCCGCGTGATTCGGTTATTGTTGCAATACTGCATCTCTGGTGGTGACTGTAGTTTTGACCAGAACTTGAATGTTCCAGTTCTTTCATTACTGGACGGCGCCCGAACCAGACCCCTTCCCATGTCACCACCCTTTACTTTTCAAGTATATCAAGTTCAACCTGCTGTTGTGTCCGGCAGACAAAAGACGAGCAAGCTTCCAGTGAAAAGAGATCACATTTTGTTGTGCGCCCCCCCCCCCCCTCCTCCAGAGTGGGGTTACATGAAAATGGGCGCATCTGTTGCAACCAGACGCTGGCTGCTGTTTAAGCGGTGCACAGACCTATTGGCCAGATCAGAGCCTGCGGCAAATCCCCAGTTAGCTGCACTGATTGTTCTTGCAAGCGGCGGAGACGCCAGAATCTTTTGTTTTAAAAAAAGTTCTGCGGCAGGTCAATAACTCCTTTTTAAAAACTGAGCTCTTGCCACCCCGCTCGAGTACTTCGGATTGGAGCCGCTCCCCAACTCCATCGAGCCAAAGACCAATGGGTGGGTTGAAAGAGCAGAGTTACGAGAATGCGGTGGTGACAGGCAGCAACACCCTGGGAAGAGTTGACTTTAAATATTTAAAAGCGGCGCACGCCTGTGCAAAGGCAACCTGCGCCAGGGATCACTGAAGCCAACATTTGGCCAGCCAAGGTTTCTCGCCCAGCTCTGTCTCTGTTGTTTCCTTGTCACCTGCTCTTTGTCAGGTTCTTTTGAGACGCGTGTCAGCTAAGAATGGAGACAATGGGAGCGACATGAGCCTCGCGCGTGCCACGTCTGACATCTGATTTCTTTGGGCATTTTCAATTTCCCCGGCAATCAAGATTAGTTTACTTCCCCCCCCCCACCCCCCACCCCCGCAAAAGAGGGAAACTTTGTCCAACGCGAAGATTCGAATGGAGGGAGCAGCTGGCGGCTGCCGGGGGCTTCTGTGCATCTGCTTCTGCTCGCTTTCCTGCACCGAACACCTTTATTCCATCTGCTGAACTTCCCTCTCCAAGCGTTTCAAATGATCACTCCCCGCTGCCACGCGGGGATCGATCCGCTTTTATTCCGATCCAGATTAGCCGAATTTCATTTCATTCCATTCTGCACGCTTCAGGTGAAAGTGACACGCGTTTGCCACCCGACCTCTAAATAAGTGCATGTTTACAGAAATTTAAGGTGTCGCTGGGCGAAGATCCTCTTTGTGGAGTCTAGGATTAAGTTGCACGATTTTTCGTTCAATGACACTGCTTTGATGATGTTACAAATTGCAGGCAGTATTTTTTTTCATGTGTCTAAGGGGCCATATGTTCTAGCAGTAGGTAAATGGATAGAAAATAAGGCAAGAATATCTACCCAAAGGTGAATGGATTATCATTAATTTATCAAGCATTTACCCCTTCACAGAATTTTATTTAAATCTCGTTCAGATGGTAGCGGGCAGGAGGAGAAGCACTTGATAGCGTACCTGCTGCAGGTGAGATTTGTTTCTTTGAACCGCGGGAGCCAGGGAGTCTTAACAAAAAAAGACAGCGATGGGATTTAATATATAAGAAAAGGGCTGAAACCTAAACTAAGAACGAGGTGAGCTATGTTGATAATCTTGCGTTAACGGATTACTTGTAAATAGCAACACATCACAGGTATAATCTAAAGTCTGGTGGGATCGCGTGTGACAGAAAAAAAATCTCACTCTGTGAGATGGGCTACACCTTCACTGAAGATTAATGGGCATTTAAAAAGACCAACACACAGGAAAACGCCTAAATAACTACAACACTCCCGTTATTACCGTGCTCCAGCTATCATTTTCGTCCAGAGAAGCTGGAAGGAGCACTCATGGGGAGAGCTAACTAACCAACATCTTCAGGTCTTGTGTTTCCCGACCATTATTCGCGCCGAGCAGCAAAGAACCACGTCAAAACAATGGCACAATTCTTGAAATCCATTCCTTCTGTTAAATTCGAATTACATTCATTTTGGGAGATACTACACATAGTTCTTTCAAAAACGTTCCTTTCCGACATGAATGCGATGTAATGATCAACCCGCGCATTGACATCAAAAGACCCGAGCAAAGAACAAAGCACCGGGCATAGTTTCCTAAAATTGTTTCACAGAGCCAGCTGTTCACTATTAAATATTTGAGTCTTTTGATTTAGGACGTGACCTTGTTGAACATTAATATCAAATGATGGAAACCTAAATTAGACACTAGTTCATTTGCGATAGACATACCATTGGGTTAATGAAGCGTGAGCAAATTGATACATTTGGTTAACGTCTAACTGGGACAAGTGCTGGGCCATTGGAAAGCATTTTCTTCTTTCATCCACCAATTGTAGCAACTAATCAAAGGGAGCAGAACCGGCAGCCAACCTTTGTAGACTGGGAACAATAAATGCCTCAAGTCTTCGAAGAGCAGTGTGCGCTAAAGGTCAGGATACTGGTTAGGCCAGGGGAGTGGATCATTGAGTACCTTGCAACCCAATGGCATAGTTACAAAATCATCTTGGTTCACTTCGCTGTTCACCAAAGCAACTTTGATTAGATTAGGAATTTGGTATCATGTGTAGAATTCTTTCAAATGATCATTCCCAAACTCTACCCGGCTGCTATATTTTAACAACGACCATCCCAAGAACCCGAGTGCCCATTGTGGGCTCAATGGAGAATGTATGTGAAAAGTATTGGGAAGGTCGACGTGGAGAAAACGAGAAGAACATTCCTTTGCACTAACCTGAATGTTTCACTTGATTACACTGCAAAAAGAAACGAATCTCATAACTAATGCAAACAATGTACTTAAATAAATCTTGTAGTTAAAGGCGCAGTTTGACCAATAAAGTCTAAAATGGGTTGATTATGAAAAGCATTTATTTTCACCCTTAGCAGCTTGACTGTCACATGATTTCAAATAATTGAAAATAAACACACACCTAATCAGAGATACTGTATAAGTAAAACAACGCTGGAGAAACTCAGCAGGTCAGTGTATTTTATGTAACATATAAACGTTACATTTTGTTCATACCTTAATAAAGGGCGCAAGCCAGAAACGTTGGTTATGTATCTTTATCTTTGCTACATCAGGTACCATGTTTGACCCGGTGAGTTTCTACAGCATTGTGTTTTTACTTCTATCACGGTGTCTGCAGACTTTAGTGTTTTATTCTATTTGTTAGGGATGGATGTTTCATATATGGTTTCAATAATTATATTTATAAAACTTTAAAAGAAAACAATCCTTTTGGGGTGGGGGGGGACAAGGCAAGTGACTTCTCGCAAGCGTATTTAAAAAAAATAAAACAAGCACACATGCAAAGTGGAATTCGCAAACTTTAGTGCTAGTTTGGTTAAATTGGGACGGATTAGCCTGCTTAATGCCACTAAATTAACGGGAAACTCGATTACAATTATATTTTATTTTGCTATTTGACACCTTACTCTTTTTGGATGTTCAGAGAGCACATTGCCTCTGAACAAATGTTGCCTTTAAATCACCTCTTATACCCTGGCAAGCCGGACAGATCTGATTAAAAACACCGGTAACACTCAACACGTTTTGACTTTGTTCACTCACGATTCCAACATCTGCAGTTATTGTCTTTCTCAAGTTAAAGACCTTGTGTCAGAACCGGGGAAAAGGAAGAGACCCTTTTCAAGTCGCACAAAAGAATGGATAAAACAAAAGGCACTATCTGTGCTATGGAGAGGCCTGATAAAATGGGAAATGGGCAAGGAGATTGTGTTTCAGATTTTCAAGCTTTTCTTTTTGCTTTTCATTTACTCGTGTTAAAGTTAGTCACATGAATGTAAAATGCAGTGACAAGTTGTTTTGCGAGTAGACCAGTAGACATCTCATACATGTTACAAAGAGGACACAGTACAAGAGTACAAAGTTGAGTTGCAGGAAAAGATCAGATGGTAAAGGGTGGTTCAGTCGACATGATGCTATTACAGTGCCAGTGACATGGGCTTGAATCCTGCCTGTCTGTAAGTTCTCTGTCTGACCTGCTCCAGTTTCCTCCCACCTTCCAAAATGTACAGGTTTTGTAGGTTAATTTGTGTATTTGGGCAACAAGGCCTGATAAGCCAGATGGGCCTGTTATTGACTGTATCTCAACATTTTTTAAAAAGGTAAAACTTCACTATTTTAGGGTACTTTCAGGAGTCTGATAACAGGAAATAATTTGTCCTTGAATCTGGTGCATGTCCTCCAGAGAGTTTCGCCAAGGTGGGATGAGTCTTTTACTATGATGGCTGCTTTTCCAAAACCGCAGGGATTATATAGATGGAGGGAAAGAGGTAGAGGGGTGTGTGTATGTGCATGTTTGTGTGTACACAGGTTGGACTGAGCCATGTTCATAGTCTCTAATTTCCTGCAATCTTGGGCAGAGCAGTTCCTGTACAACACATTGATGCACCCTGATCCAATGCTTTCAATTGTGCACCTCAGAGTTGTTAATGGATGCCATTGACATACCAAACTTCTCCAGGCTTCCAATGAAAAAGAGGCAGTAGTCGTGCACTTTCTTGACTATTGCATCAAAGTGGATGGATGGACAAGAGACTGGCAATATTTACCCCTCAAAACTTAGCTATCAACCATTTCTATACTATTGAAGGGAAGTGAGCTCTTCTCCAGAAATACTTAACCGGGACTTGTGATGGAGTAAGAGATTGTTGTCCTGCTAAGAAACCACAACTGCCTTGGGCTCTCTTCAGTACTCTGTTAGATAAGTTGCATACTACCAACGACAATTTAATATTAGACGAGATAATTTACACTTTTATCTGGAGCTGAACACGTAGATAAAGTTGGCACTTTTAGAATTTTTTTATGAATTGAGTTAATGGGAGCACATTTTCAGTTCAGTCACATTTTAGTCCAATTTGGATAGAGACACCATCTTCTCCCACAATTCGATGTTAATCTTACAAAGGATGGAGCTGAAATGAAATATAAAATTGCACTGGGAAATTATAACATGATGAGATTCCATTAAACAGAAGGACACTGAACTCTCCTAGTTTACCAGTCTAACATCGAATGCTATGTAAATAAATAAATATTTTAAATATGTCAGGGCTACTTTCCTTCAGTGGATCAAATATAACCTTTATTGGTAAATTCCACTAAAATTACTAAGTATTTTCATAGTTTCATGTCCATTTCTTGACACCTAACTTTTATTGATGGTCTTTAGTTTCACTTCTCCATTTCAAAGGAAAATATAATGGCATATAGTCAAGATTTGTCATAATTACAAAGTAATCCCAGTTCATTAAAACTTCCTGAGTAATTAATTCAGTGCAAATAGATGACCACTAAAATCAATGAATATATTCCTACAGTTAACACCAATAAAATGCATAGGATTACAATACTTGCTGATTTTGAAATTCTTCTCTGCCCAGATCATGCAACATTTTTAATGCATTTAGTCTTTTGCATTTTCTAGAATCTGCAAATTTTGTGGACTTGAGCAGAATCTGGTCTTCATCTGGCTTACAAAGTTTAAAACAATATTCAAAGCAATTTTATTACACTAAAGGCAAACTCAAAGCTAGCTAGAGTATCCCATACAGTTCAGTGCTGCACAGATTTTAAAAGGAGAAATTTCTCATACAGTATATTTAATTGATCCAAAATGTAGTGATACTTTCAAGTAGAAATCAAACATTAGTATTAGCACAAGTGGTTAACATTGTTATCAATACAAGTATAGTTCTTTTTGATGCAAGCAATCTTTGTAAGCTTGGGACAGAAACTGAAAATTTATTCAAAGTTGAACATTTTAGAATCATCTTGATATAGTATTATGTGTTAAAGGGCCTTAATGGATTCTTAATGAGAACAAATGCAATATATTTTCAGGATTTTTGTCTCCTGATTTTAAAAAAAAAGGACAACATTTCTATTTGTATTTAATATATTTTATTGAACATATGAAACATGCAGCATTTGCTTTCTAGCAATAATATTTTACAAGTAGGTACAGAAATGCAGAATGTATTAAATTTAATATGAAAGATGTGCTTTGTCACACCTTGCAGTGCAATTATACAAATACTTCCATTAAACCATTAATACCATCACTTTTCAAACCACTAATTTCTAAACATGCAATCAATTTGAAAGGTAATTAAACATTCTTTAATATAATGCATGCCACACCAAGCTACACAGCCAAATTTAGCTTTCTTACAATACCAAATGTGGAATATTCATTTAATGTAAAATACAAACATGCTGACTGCATTTAAGTATTTATATCAATTTCAAAAATGAAGTATACCAAAAGCTTAACAATCTCTTAAACTGCCTTGGATTCGTACAATTTAACCTGAAGTCCTATAGATTTTCATAATAATAAAAAAAATTCACCTCTTGTAAGTCATGCCGTGGTACGTTTAAAAACATGAAGAAAATCTTGAATTTTGTGCCATGTGTATAAACTTTGCACCAGAGCAATTTATTGTCTCTGCAGAAATCGTTCACTATATTTGATTCTCATGTTTTTACAACTTTATCAGTATCCATATTTTATCACTAATGTAAAATGAATTAGAATGATTCCTAAAATTGGAAGAAAGCCAATTTCAACTGTTTTTGCATCAAAAATTTGTTAAAAATTATTTAAAAACTTGACACAAAACCTTGTGCACAAATCTGCACAATGACTTGGAAAGGAGGACAGAACAGATACACAAATGGATATTTAAAAAAAAAAATCTGAAGAGAAATTTGAGATACATTTCAGAATGTCGTAGGCAGGTTGGCTTCCTTCTATACACCGCAACTCTAGTGCAATCAGGGATAACGCTGAAGTTCGAGGGGACACGGCAGCTGCACCCATTTAAATTCTTCACCAAAGAATATCTGCTCATTGGAGAGCAAGTATTTATCTAAATTTTACAAAAGACTGATCTAATATCCAGAGATTAGGGAAGTTGCATCAATTTTAGTGAAAGCACTAGCCACAGTACTGAAGTGAATGCTAATCAGTTGACCAAAAAAAAATCAATGGAACATCAGAAGGAAACCCAGTGAATGTACTGGAGTGATTACAGTGCCAACTTCAAATAAATGATTTGGACATTTTTCTTTATCCATTGATTTTTTTAAAAACCAAATTGTATACTTTATTGACAATGATGAGTCATTGGGGTAAATATAACTTCAGTTATCAAGCCCTCAACTCTGAAGTAGAATCAGTGTCCACTGTCAAACTAGTTTATATATAGATATATCTATATACACACACACAGGTGAGGATTTGAATGAAATTAAGTGTTAGGCTATTCAAGTCTCCCACACCAGCTAATCAGCGAACTAAATAAATGACCTTCTGGTATGAATAAGACATTGTAGTAGCAAAGCTTATTTATTCATTCTGAAGTACAAATATGCAAAACATCTGAGCACCAGTGGATAAAGCTCTTCCAGTCACACAGTACAATTATTTTGCCAAGTATCGCCATTGGTTTACTGTTTCCCACACAAGAAAAAAAAAAGCAGTGATAAAGGCAAGAATACTTTCCATCACAAAATTATTCAACTAAGAGTATAAACTGGCATTTGAAGTTAACATGTCAGTCACAAGAATGTAAAAATATAAAGCAAAATATAATGTCACAACAGAAGATTACAAAACAATGGGCCATGATTGGCTTTTCAATTTGTGAAACTGCATGGTGACAGGACTACAAGTCAAAGTGTACAAGCTCAATGTGGTCAAGCCTAAACAAACTAGGTAATAAATTACTATGTTCTTCATATAAATGTATGTAACCCAGTGCTTGAACATGTTACATCTTTAGGATTTTGGCATTATTACTTAAGGACGAAGCAAACTATTGCACAACTGAAGGGCCTGTTTTCTGCAAAATTTCAAATACCATTGTGTATATGGCCTATCTCAGTACTGCACAGAACTCCTACCACAAATGGCATAGCAATTACTTCAGCTTCCTCTAGGAGTTCAAAGCAAGCAGGATTCTCTTTCTTAAGACACAGAACTTTGTCCTGTTTGCAATTTAATTCTCACCATGTTTTATATTTACAAATTGCTAATAAAAATGTTTTTCACTAAATATTTTAATTGGATTGCCTCTAAATTAAAGTTATCTAACAAACCTTTCAAAGTCAAATAATAAAGGAAATACAATCAAGATGGTATTTCTGTGAAACATTAAAAAAGAGCAAAAATTTACAAAAGTGCAAAAGCAATATTGGCACACAGCTTTTACATAGATGTCATAGAAAATAAATGGTATATATCATTATCCAAAGCAAGCAGCTTTATCCAACTCTGAATCATTGAGGTCTGTTCTAATGTAGCTGGACAAATAATCTCACGACATTAGAATTTTCCCATTACTGAAACACTTCTGTAATGTAGTTTTCAAAGAATGATTCTGAATGAATACTGGAGATAAATATCTTTCCATGCAACATACAGCCTGTATCTGAAGATACTCAGAGCTAAGTGACAGCCATTTCTTAGCATAACTTTCAATAGTCTTTTGAATAACTCATAACATTAATTTTCAGACACAGTAGAAACAATACTTTCTGGATTATGGCTTATGGTTCTATTTATCATGCACAGGAAACCCATGTATGGTAATGACATGTATAACTTTTGTTCCAGAGTGCCAAAGCTGTGCTCTTCACATATATGTACAAAGCTCTGTGTTTGCCAATTTTACAGCATCATCCTTTGGTATTCTTTTCTAAATATTAAGCAATCAATTGCACAATTGAAGGATCTGTTTTCTGTGCCAAACCTCATGTACCATTGTGTAAAGTTGATGCATCTTAGGCTAGAATTGGCGGAACTGTGAACAGTATTCAATGCAAGATGGAGATAAATGCTTATGGGTTGGGGTTGGAGAGCATCTTCATAATACTTGTAGTTATTTTTATACTGATATATACCCAAACTTTTCACTAATCCAAAGATATTACTTAAACTAGAATCTCATCATAGAACCAACATTCTGTTCAGATTAATATGCTTTGCAAACAATGCCAATTGCATTTCCACTATCAACTGGTTCCCAATAGCAGGGCAATATGGAGATCAAAATTATAGTAGACAATATTGGATTTGCAAATTTGGCAAATGTAGGTGAATGTGTGAAAACGTGCTTAAAAAAAATTGCTCAGTTTTGCTTTGAAAAAACTGAAAGATTAAAATATACAAGGACTATTTTGATCTTGATAGTGTCCAATTTCACTACATTCAAGCTAAATTTCATGGTTTTTGCATATAAACCACTAAACTTACCTTACCTCCACAAATGCAGACTGTTCCCTAAAGCACAAACAGGTAATTATTAGACAAGTATAAAGAGATTAGATTTGGCATCACTTGATGCATTGATAGTAAGCTTCAAAAGATTCAAATAAGTGAATGGCTTTCATAATGTAATAGAAAAAAAATCTAATTTGTTTTCCAAACACCAACATTTTCCAAAATGAATGCAAGACCCCTTAGAGTTATGCAAACAGTACTTCAAACCCCCAAATGCCTAGTAATTCATCATGAGACTAACTTCAATTTAGATTAATAGTTCACTATATTGCTACTACATTCCATAGTTAGATATAAAAATAAATCTGTGAGATCAGTACAAGAGACTTGTGCAGGGCAAAGGCTCCCCTGTGACCAATCAAACCAAGTGAATTCACTATAGATCCTGTCTCATCTGTACATGCTGAAATTAACTAATTAAAACAATGAAATAATGTTTATATTTGATGTAAACCCAATTACCAATTGATGTAAGTGGTGGTACTGATTCTACCCTGCTTGGAGCAAATATTCAATATTCACTACAAACAGCTTTGCAGATTCTCTGCTCTACAAATTCCTTATCAGTTTATGGATCATACAAGTTTTCAGAGTTGATTCAAAAGGCAACAAATATATTTTAAGAATTCCAAAATATTAATTGGGTCAATTATTTTTTGAAAGCTTTCCAGCTTTTCTAGATGGTTCATATGGTACTCTAAGAATGCTGGGAGTTTCCTCCATCACTCGTACAAGGAGGTTATCGATGTAGTCTTCAAGTTCCCGAATCTGGTTGTCCTTCCTTTTAACAAGTTCTTTGTGTTTCATCAATTCATAGATCAGTTCGTCATAGGATAAGTTACGATATGCAGTGGTGAGGAGGTTGGGATCCTGAAACCAGAAAATAACAGAAGGTTGCATATATTTTTCATTCCCAATTTCAAGGATTTGGTTTTAAATCTAAACAAAATTTATTATACTCTTCATTTAAAAATGAAAAGGTAACTCACCTAAAAGCTGTAGCACCAATCTACAACCTCCCTTTCTCAGAGTTCAGTTTCATTTGTTTACCAATTATCATGAAAATGATCAATCTGATATGTTAATTGTTTCTTTTTCCACAGCTTCTCTCTGACCTGTGGAGTATTTACAGCATTTTGCTTTAATTGCACATTTTGAGTTTTCTGTAATGAATGGCAGTGCATCATTTGGATGTACAAATTGAACACCCAAAATAATTCAGGGTTTAAAAACAGATGTTTTTCTATAACCTTTTTTGTGATTGTAGTTTTAACAGACAGGAACAATAAGGATTGCTTTCTTTTTCTCTCTCTCTCTCCACATTTAGGCAATCAATATTCAAAAATATATTGGCTTTGCTCTTGTGTATTGTTGATTATTTCATAGATGCTGGAATAATACTTCTTAAATGATCAATGATTGAATCATTATTCAGAAATAACATTCATTTTCTTATTGCATTCTAGCGACATACAATCCTGGATCAGAAAACATAATGGATTAAATTGTGCAGAAAGTTTGTTCTATTTTGCTCAGTGTCCTTCAATTCTTCATTAAAGGTATTCCCAGGTGCACTTGTATGATTGATCTATTCTACTGAGATGTTGGGAGTTGTTTACAAATCTTAAAGACACCTGAAAAAGTAAGTACCAGCACATTTGGATTTTCATGGAAGATTGAAAGTTTTGAAATGCTGGGATTTCTCTGCAGGCAATTTCTTGAATTAATTCTAACACTAGAATTATGATTCAGCAGAAATTTTAGATTCAAATGTGTCATGAGTTTTACTAAAAAATACTTTTAATCATGAAGGCTGTTTGTACTAATTTAAAACAATAGCAAAATTAGAGGAAATTGCCAACTGCTTTGAATGATATTATTTAAAGTGGGGGAAAAAATGATGCACCTATTCTGTTTATACTGAATAATCTTGATTCTCACAAAGGAAATAGTTAATTACCAAAGGTAAAATCATTGAAAAAATGAATAGGAGAGTCACAAGCTGAACTCGGGATATACATTTAATTCAATTTATTGGCATCCTAAATAGATTAACCTTTCCCAAGGCATAATTTGGTGCCTTTAACCTAATTTATATTGCTCTTTGGCCATCAGCCGTCATAACTGGCCTACCACAGTTAGATCAAATCAAAATGGTTCCATTTGACTGACTGCTACTAAAGATAAATTACTAATTCATTTACAAGTTAAAAAGAACTAAACTTTCAACAAAATAATTTTGAAACATTTCACAATTCCTCCCAACAACATATTGCCTGCATTAATATCTGGGCTGTTTGTGCAACAACAATTATTCTGTCTCATGTTGAGACATTAGAATATCTTGAAACCACCCTGGTCTCAAATCCTTCCCCATATTTGTAGCCTTTCCAGTCTCATAATCCTCTTAAACAGACGTTTCCCTAGTGGCAGCTAATTTTGTATCCCCACCTTTCACTGCTGAGTTTCTGATCTATTGATTTGTTCCAAATCTGAAGGATGATAATTTCAAGATTCCTTTACTCTCGTGTAACAGTACAGAACATGTAATATTAGATAAAATTGCCTTCAGACAAAGAGTCGCCATTAATCCCCTCACAGCAAGGAGAAAGGAAAAGATTGTTCCTTCAGAGCCACTGAGTGTTCATGAATTCGCCACCAGCACTCTCGCAGCCTCTTTGACTGCGCAGACTTCTGTTCCATTTATTTGCATCCAAGCTCCAGATCTCTGACATGATCAAGAAGCCTTCAGTGCCCAAGGCCTTTTGGGAGCATTAGAACTTGGGAGTTGAACCCTTCGGAGCAGAGCTGTGACTATGCTCCCCACTCTCCCAGGTCTGCACCAGCAGCAGTGCTGCCAATTTGCTCATGATGAGCATTCAATTCCTCTCATGTCAGGCTAAAAGTTCAATATTTTAAATGGAACTCAATTTAAAAAAAATGCTACATCTTAGATTAGGACCGTAAAGGGAAACTGTGTGGATTGTGCTGATCTGAATCCCATCTTAATGAAATTACTCCTCACTGTCTATCCCTTGTACTTAGTTGGATTGGATGCAGAGATCTCATCTTGTAACCCTTCTGCATGCTAGAGTCCAACAATATTGTCCCAATGGAAAATGAACATTTAGTTTTGCCTTACTGTCCAACCATCTTGTCCAGACCAACTTTTTGCCCTTACACACTAATCTCATTTGTCCTCATTCAGACTGTATCCTTGTACCTTGCTACTTAAGTGCAATGTTCCTTAAGCGTAATAATTAAATCCAGTTCCACCACCTCTTCTTTCAGCGAGTACCAGAAATTAACAAAAAAAGCCACAAGATCCATTCAAAATCCAATTTCTCTTCCATTACACCCACGCTCACCTTCTGATACTCTTGCCACAGGGAAAATAGTTTCTAACTATGAATACCTCTTATAATTTTACATTCCTCTATCAGGCCACCCCTCAGAATCCTTTACTCCAGGGGTGGCCAAACTTTTAATTTTTAAATTCAGACATGCAGCACAGGCCATTTTGCCCTACAAGTCCATGCTGCCCAATTATCGTGGGCTGAAATGGCCTGTTACTATGCTGTATGTCTAAATCAAAAATTAAAAGGTTGACCATCTCTGCATTACTCCATGCAAAATAACCCCAGCCTATCCATTCTCTTCTCATAGCTAAAGTCCTTCAACCTAGGAAACAAGAAAGAAAGTTGGAAACCCCCAAGAAAAAAAAAAGGAAAAAAATGAAAAGAAAAAAAGGGAAAAAACCCCAGGCAACATTCTGGTGAATCTCCTCTGTACTTTCTCTAATGCACACACATCAGGTGGCAACTGAAATAGGTGCCACTAATAGGAATTGGCATTTAAATTGCATCATGATACTGAAGAACCATTAAATTTTAAATGTTAAGTATTCTAAAACTACAATTAAAAATTAAACAAAAGCAAATTAATTTAAAAAGCAATTCCTAATTGGATTCCTAATTTTTTGTTCCACAATTGCTATGAAAATCAATCAGCACTTATTCACTTCACCAGGTCTGGATTTGCACAGGATCCAAGAGAAAATCTCCGAGATGATAAAGAAGGATCCATTCAGTTCCACACTGACATCTATTCATGGCCTCATGTCCTGCCAAAATGAGGCCACTCGCAAATTGGAGGAAAACACCTTGCATTCCATCTCGGCCATTTCCAGTTTCTGTTAACTTCCTCTCCAGGACTCCCTCATTACTTCAATCCCTTCCCCCAGCTCCCCATTTCCTGCCAGAGAGCTATCCTTAGCCCTCTATCCTCTTCCCTTTACACCTCAGCTTCTTTCTCATCTACTCTCTCACCTGTATCCACCCATTACCTCTTTCCTATCAGCATGTGCTCCTTTCCTTCTCACTCCAAATGTTTTATTCAGGCACTTGCCTGATTTTCGACATTCTTGATGATGGGCTCAGGCCAGAAACATCGACTGCCTTTTACTTTCTCTGGATGCTGTGTGACCTGCTGAGTTTATCCAGCACTTTTGTGTACTGCACTGGACCCCAGCATCTGCATCATTTACCTCAAGCTGGGTCCTTCACTGGATTCAGACAGGAATCAAATGCCAGTACGAACAGTGACAAATTCAAAGGGGCAAATATAGGTCCTGGATATCTGTGTTTCGCAGTTGCAAATGCACAACTCGAAGGCTTATTTCAACTGCAATGGTTGAATGTTAGTCACTTAACATGATACCATAGGTACAAGTTAGAAATTGGCAAAATTAATTTGGAATTCAACATGTGTATTTTCATAAAAAACCAAAAGTATGCATTTCTTGTTGTCCAATAGTTTAACTTCAGTATGTAGAGATTTCTAATAACCAAATATCAGCCTCAAGTGAACAATCATTAGTAGAAAACTATTTAGGCATTAATATATGCATAAACTTTCAAAAAATGAATGCATTGCATCCAAGATGTAATTTCTGTCAAGTTTCTAGAATTCGTAGATTGAGATTTCAAAATCAGAAATGTTATTCTTTCAATATTTCTAAATGTGACAATGAAATTCCCTCTGGCAATTAAGTATATACGGCTATTTTTAAAAAGTGACTTTAAAAGTTACAGTGAAACATGAAAGTCTGCAGATGTTGTGACTGTAGTGAAAACCCAGAAATGCTGGAGAAACTCAGCAGGTCTCGCAGGAGCCTGAGGCCTTTTTTGTTAATCATCGATCTTTACCTTCCATGGATTCTTCTAGACTGGATTTGTTCCTCCAGCATTTCTGTGCTTTCTTTTTTTTAAAAAAAAGTACACCACTGGTTGCAACTGCTTCTAACAATCATTAAACATACTCTGCAGAAACTTCTCAAAATTGAAGTCATTTTATTTTTTAAGATTAGATTGGTCAAACAGCACATCTTGGTATTTGGAGGAGTCTGAATCGTCAGATAAGATGGATGATATGGTACACAGTGATCTTCTCATTATTTTTCTAACTGTTCTGGGAATATTGATTTAGTTACTTTCACATCTGCTGTTTTACTCCCCCATCTCACTTTAAGAGTTTAATTAGGAATGAAGGAGTTTTCACTGTTCTCTCTCTCTCTCTCTCTCTCTCTCTCTCTCTCTCTCTCTCTCTCTCTCAACTGGCTGCTACTTCTGTTTAGACAATGCTATTTGGAGACAGATACTGGCATGAGTACAGAGATGACAGCAGATTTAATTATTACCAACACACCGGCTCAAAGGCTCTTCAGATCTAATGATGGGGAACAGAAGACAAATTTATCCTGAAAGTTGTATGAAGACTACATAAATTATGCACTAACTGAATCAATGCAGATATTTAAATGAGAGAATTGTGTTGAGCCAACTTTGGCACTCTTGCATCACTTGAATTTTCTAGTGTCCCCTTAAAATAGTACACTATAGTCACATGCCACATAATGGACGATCAGGCAACATTCGACCGCATACATATCAGTGGTCCCATAACATTATAATAGAGTTCAGAAATCTCAATTGGAGAACAGGACGTAATGGATGTAACTGACGCAACAGCTTCCCGCATGCAACACGTGCATCTTGTATACAAAGCGATTGTGCTGTCAAGTGCATAATGGCACAGTACATATATAACCTATAATACATGTCTTGATAGTCATTATAAATGCTTATGTTACTGCGCTTTCTATCATTATTTTAATGTGAATTTTCCATACTTATAAAGTTTACGATACTGTATAGTATTAACCTACTTAACCCATAGATCACCTTGCCAGATACATTAGCCGAAATACAGTAATGTGTACAGTATCTTTGTTACTTTGTCAATACAGGTACACTACAGTATCCCATATAGCTTTGCTAAGTATATACTGCGTTCGCACAAGTCAAAATTGCATAACAATATTTCACAGAACGTATTGTGGATGTTAAGCGACACATGACTGTACTTATAAAAGTAATAAAGGAGGCAAATTAAAAGAAAAATAATTCAACATTCCTGAAATAATTGAAATCTGAAAGTCAGTACTCAGAGTATTCATCGCAATTACCCATGGGGATATTGCGGTTATTGTTACTGGGTTCGAGTCTTAAACTAATTTTGGATTAGGTGATGTCTATGTGTCTGATGTTCTTTGAGATCCTCCAATTAGTTATTATGATAGATCCTTTGGTAGGCAGTTCATACATTTGATTCTCTTTTTCTCAAATATAATTTAGAATTGATTTCCATTTCCACCAGCCATATTCCAAGCAGTACTGCTTTAAAATATTAAAAGCTCTGCAGTATGTTCATTTCTTTACATTAGACAATCACTCAAAAACTACAAAAAAATCTTCCTTGGTGTTCAAAGAACATACTGCAGAGAAAGGTGGAGTAAGTGGGAATGGAATATGACATTTTATTTATTGTTCATGATAAATCTATGGATTAATCCAAGATCTGAAATGAGGAAACTGGAGAAATGAAAGACAACAAATAATGACACAAACGGGAGAAGCAGATTCCGGACATTAAAACCCATGGTACCCAGTGACACCCAACTAAACAACCAACATCCTCCAAGATGGTACTTAAAATTTTTTGCAAAACCTTTAAATCTTGTGCAGCTCAAATTTTGTATGATAGCTGGCCTGTGAAATGCTGTGATTTAAAAAAAAATATAGCACCTTGCAATGTGCAATATAAATACATTGTGATCACTTAAGTCCAATTAATGTCTGCAGAAGGCTAGCCAAATAAAAAACATCTTAAATAAACGTGTATTGAAAGTTGTGAAATTTCATCTCAAAGAATCTTTCTTCATTGCACATGTTGTGAATTTGGACAGCTTTCTTTGGGCATAAAGTCATGTTTCCTTATACTCACTGTGATTTTGCCTCCGTAGTATTCAGAGTGATGCTGCTTGAAGGCTTTTCTGACATGCTGATTATTACTTAGACAATTATGTTGGTCAGTGGATCCTTTGCTCTTGGCATCTTCATAGTTTGTTAAACTAGAAAAAGTATAGAAAAAAATGTAACTTCAATGGAGCAATAGGTGAAATGTTTGCTCAGTGAGTACGTGTAGGAATATTCCGTCAAAATATGAATCTGCAGGCAAGCGGAAAGAAAATTCTGAGAGAGTCGACAGATATTAAAATGTACTAGCAAGAAAAAGAGCTGAACCCATTAAAGACTAGCATGGCCATCGTTATGTGGAACCACACATTTCTCAGTTTTGACTTTGAAGGAATTGAAACAAATAAATTGCAATTTATCAGATCATGTATAAATGATGAGGGAGGAGGGGATGGCAGGCATGGAGTGCTTTATGTGGGAAAATCCCCAGGGCTTGACTCATACATGCATGGTGGGAATCAAGGGCCTTTGAAGAAATATTTGCCACACCTTAGGCCACAGGCAAATTTCTGCAAGGAGGTTAAATGTTCAAAGTTAAACATTTATTGTCAGAGTACATACATAACATCACATACCACCCTGAGATTCTTTCTTCTGCAGGCGAGGCAGAATTTCTAATAATTAGCAACTGTAAACAATACTCAAGAAGAAAGAAATGTAAACAAAAGAAAGAAATATATTAAAGGGCAGTAAGGTCTAGTCAATAGGCAAGTGAGACTGAAACAAGAGTGGGAAATCAAGTTAGACAAGTTCACAGATGCTTGGGTTTAGGGCGGCACTGTTAGCATAGCAATTAGAGCAACGCTGTTACAACTCTAGCGATCAGGACCGGGGCTCGAATCCTGCGCTGTCTGTAGGGAGTTCGTACATTCTCCCCGTGTCTCTGTGGGTTTGCTCCTGGTGCTCTGGTTTCCTCCCACCATTCAAAACATGCCAGGGTTGTAGTCAATTGGGTGGCACAAGCTTATGGGCTGAAAGGGCATGTTACTGTGTTGCAAGTCTAAATTCTTCTTTTAAAAAATTGAGTGCAATAATATAAACATGCTGTAGAAACACAGCAGGTCATATAACATCCATAGAAAGTAAAGGGTAACTAATGTTTCAGGCCTGGGCCCTTCGCCAGGTATCAACCTGAAATCATACCTGACAAAGGGTAACCAACACTTCAGGCCTGGCCCTTTTGTCAGGTATGATTTATCAGGTTGATACCTGGCAAAGGGCCCAGGCCTGAAACATCGGTTACCCTTTACTTCCTATGGATGTTGTATGATCTGCTGGGATAGTGGGAAAGTTGTTGGGAGGGCGTTCTAGGGACAAGATCTATCAGCATTTAGATAGTCAGAGACAAAGTTGACAGCATCAATTTGTGCAAGGGAAATAGTGTCTCTTGCATCTCAGTTTTATTTCTGAATAAGCATTCAAGAAAAATAATGAGGGAAGGCAGTGCATATTTTCTATAGGGTCTTTAGCAAGGTTCCCATATGGAAGGCTAGTTTGGATGGTTGGATCACATGAGATCCAAATTAGCTTGGTGAAAGATGTCAGAGGGTAGTAGAAGAGGGCTACTTTTCAGTTGGAAGTTCACATGATTAGTAGTGCCACAAGGGTCAATTGTCACTGTTTGTCATCTATACCAGAAATTCTCAACCTTTTTTTGGTTATGGCCCTCCACACCACCACCCCCCCCCCCCCATCCCAAACTTTGCTCAACTTTATGGGCCTCCTTCCTTGTGAAGCAGTAGTCAAGTTTTGGTTTCTTTCATACTTCTCCCGTTCACATAAAAAACAGCTATATTGAGTGAGGTGAAAAGAAACAAGGCTTTTAAATGTGGCACCCGGTTGTGGGGTGAGCTGTAAGGTTCCCATTGAGAAGGGCTGAAAACAAATGATTTTGAAAACAATGTAGTTAATGCAATCAGTAAATGCAAATATAGAAGATAGTGAGAACCTTAAATTTTTATCATTTGGGAAGGTGGGCCAGGAAATAGCAAATTGAATTTAATTGGCCTACTCTCATTTATGTTCTTATTTCTTGCATCTGCAGCATTTTCTGTGTTCAAACAAAATCAGTGTCTTTCACAAATCAAAATTAGATGAAACAATCATTGATAAATATCAAGTGGTAATCATTGCACAACCTTCTCCACCCCACCAACTACAGTAAAAGGATTTATTATCTAAAAGAAAACAAGGTAAATTACCTGCTCCTATGTGGAAGCTCATTTTAATCTCGATACAGGATATACTGTGCAAAATCATAATTCTGCACAACGTACTCTTATTTTCTATCATTACCCTCTTTCAAAGTGAATCTACCTATGATGGAAATAATTGATGGTATCATACCCATCAGCATGTCTTCAGGAGCATGATGCAGTCTTTATGGTGTTTGCATAGAGGTCAAGATTGTACCTTGGTTATTGGAGCCAAAGCAACAACACTACCTGCTGCCCAAGGATGATGAAAGCATAGTCTCTGAATTTTTTTTTAAGGCAGAGTTAGGTTCTTGATTAACAAAATGGTGAAAGAAAAAAGCAGTAAACAAATATGTAGAGTTTATGTTAAGGTCAGATCAGCTACAATCCTATTGAATGGTGGATCAGGGTCAAGGGATGAATGGACTTTGTTAGATATTCACATGAATTTGCTGCAGAGATGACAACATTTCTATTAGCTTACACAATACCTGCAATAAATCATCTGGCCTCCCACACATAATTAATGAAAAATAGCATTGCACCATTTCTCTCATACTTGTGAAATCCCTCAAACTCCATGCTCTACCTATACTGTCATTGTACCTCAGCACAGCTCACAAAATGGTAGCTGGCTTCAATCACCTTTTTCAACACAGCTATAATTACAGTGAAGTCATGCACTATATTGAAAATACACAAGCTTTCAGAAAGGTCAGTTATTTTATACAAACTCTTTTTGAACATGACTAAATAAATGGCTTGCAAAATATGGCAAATTATCCTAAAACTTCAAACAATCTCATAAACCTTCAAGAGAATTTCTATTAATATTCAAAAAGTACAATTTTATTGCACCAATTCCAAATGTGATTTCTTTTGCCAGTCAACCATTTTGCATTCTCCAGGTTTCCATCTTTCTTCTTATTTGTTTCAAGTTATTTTACTTCTTACTCATTTTGCCACCAAAAAGATTGTACATTTTGCAGGAGAAAGAGTTTTTGGAATTTTCTTCACAAATATAAAATTCCAATCTTTCATTCCAACTGTTAATGTGATTAATTTAAAATCTGAATTCAATTGCAACACATTTTTAATTGTAGCAACTCCAGTCTTTTTAAACTCTGCCTTAACTATGAATCCAACAATTTCCTCTGGTCTAAACTATTTTTATTAAACTAGCATCTTGCTGTGAACAAAATATTTCATGGAACACAGAGGTTCATCTCTGCATGAAATGTTAAACATGAAGTAATTTTCTTTCTGAAATGTAGATACAGTTTTGTAAACCATAACCAGATTGCTTAGATCAGTTTCAGGACACTATACCTTGCCAGCACTCCTGGGGTCCCTGACCAGAATTAAACCCAGTCAGAACATAAAATAGCCTTTAGCTATAGTGGGGGTTTGGGTCAGCAAGAGTAAGAAAGGTCATATTACAACAAAGGTCACAGCTGTAAGGAAAAAGATGAATGGTGAATCAAGTCTCTGGTAATTCTTATTATAGTGGCTTGTAATAGTAATCGGAGGTGTTCTGCCCTGATCACTATCGGATTGATCTAAATGAGGCACTCCTTCATCAGGTATTGTCTGAACTCTAAAGACAGGAACCTTCCTTCATAGCTTACTTTTCATTCTCACATTGATGTGTCAAGGACATGATGGAATTGCTCATTCACGGCTGTGTTTTTGATCTCACTCAGAAAAGTGAATGAAGTGAACTGGATCGAATTAGCTGTGGTGAAAACTAGGAACAGCTCCATTTATAGAAGCGTGGCTGTAATTTGTAGTGCCCTTTATTCATCTAATGTCATTCACACGTCAAACAAGCTGGAGGATATCGTGGTCAATTGCTCAGATGGTCTGTGGCCAAAGGTTAAAGAGGCAGATCCTGATTATCCCACATGACAAACTGAAGCCAATTTATTTGTGGAAGGAAGTGATTGTAAACCACTTAAAAGTCAATGCTACCAAAAATATATCAGCAAACTTAAAGCAAGTTAACAATTTTTAAGATTGAAAATTACAAAAAGTTAGTGGCGACAGTTCAGGGAGGTTAAAGAGTAACTAATTTGTTCCTCTTCAGGTGCTTTGGCAGAATAATCTCTTCTTCCACTGTGTCCCTGTTATTAAAATAAGATTGGTATTTCAATGTCTAAATATCTAATATGAAGAATAAATAGAATTGATTTAAAAAAAATGACTCAAGTTTTTGTTGATTCCCAAAATCACAAGAGAAAACAAGTTAATTCTTGTCCACTGACATTGAAAAGAACAATAAATTGGAGGTGTTACATAGTGTTCTGTGATATACATTTAGGAATTCCAAGTGCATTTTAGAAAGGGCATTTCTTATTATAATTGTGGGTTTCCCACAGCTAAATTTTAGTGACTTATACTTGTCTATCCAACAATGTAGAGGATCAGGTTTATCTCACACAAGAGGTTAGCTGTAATCACAGCATTTGATTTCCAAGAACTCGAGTAATCAGTTCACAAATTTGACAGCAATCAACTGCAGTGGTTCTTTCCTGTGAAAAGAATTTGCAGCAAACTATTTTTCCCTTGATTTCTTTCATCACCCATTATAGCTTTGGGAAGGAAAAAAGGGAAATGTTTGTATTTTGCAGAGGTTCTTTGCCTTGACAACAATATAGCAGATCTGTGGCAGGGATGGGTGCTATATAATTTTGTTCACTGACTTGGGAACATAGGTACAGGCCAATAATTGGGAATCACTAAGCGTTGTTGGCTTACAAGATAGGAAGAGTTGTTCACTAAGAAATATTCAAGCTGGAGTTGCACCCTGATAGAGAAGTCAACTATACAAAATATTATAGTAGAGTCTACATTTATCCCAAGCTGCTGGACAAAGGACAGGAGTGCATTCCTTGCTAGTTTATATTCCTGATGAGTAAGATAATGATTTGCTCTATGCCCAATGTTGTCGTAACAACAGAGTTCAGGCAAGTCAGCATACACCCAAAAATGAACACAATATTTAACGGTCTGCATTATTCCGTAAACTTTTATCCATTTGTTTTTTTTCTACCATTGCAGATGTTTTCAATAAACACCTGAAATAACATTTATAAAAGCTCAGAAATCATCTCTACGAATCCACGAAAAAGAATTGGTAATAACCTGTCCAGTTAAATTGTTGTGCTTCCTTTCAGACTGTCCAGTTACTCTCAAGAGCTTGTTAATTACCTAACTCCATTCTCTACAGAGAAAGTTAATTAACCATCTGGTATCTCAATGGAGCTTGTTAATAACATGTCCAGTATCTCCAGTCTTTATAACACATTGTTATATTAAGCTTTCTTTTCCACTTGTCAAGAACTGCAAATTGAGAATTTTTCACAATTTGAATTACTTTTTTGGTAATTTTGTTTTAACGTATTTTCACATTAATAAAAGGTTAATAGATTGTCAGAAGAACTCGTCATGCTATATTTATGCCGCTGATTAGTAGTCACGAACTACTGTGAATTAAAATACTTTTTCTTGCAATATTTTGCATTGCAATTTAGCAATTAACAATCACAAAACAATTAGTAATAGTAAATGCAGCAAGAGTGGCATTGAACAGACAAATCTAGCTTTCAGATTTGATGATTTATGAATCCAGACTTAAGCTTGCAGAAGTGTGGTGACAAATTTATCATTCAAAATGTGTGCATTGGCCAAGTTACTGAAATTGAAAAACTTAAAGGTGCTTTAAACTTCAGTGATACAACCATTTAGTCCACTATTTTACAACACAAGATTGAGTAGTAGCCTTACATAAATCTGATGGGCAATAAGCACTTGTAAGTGATGCCAATTTTATACACAAACTGCCTTCTAGCTGTCACTCAAAACTAGCAATTTATTTGCATCAAAAACTGATTTAACATTTTTTCATTGTTTGCTTCCTTAGAATTGATATGCAAAGAAAACCATTAAGAGATTGAATAATTTACTGCAGAATTCAATCAACCATTTATTTGAACTAAATGGCAAAAAAAAACCTGACACTAACCAATAAACAGGATGGAAGAAAACAAACCTTTCTCAAGAGATTCACATGGAGGTATCTTGGCCCAATAAAGGTAGATAAATCTCCAGGGCTCGATCAAATGTATCCTAGGACAGTGCAGGAAATTAGAGAAGAAATTGCAGGGGTCTTGACAGAGATATTTGTATCATCACTTTTCTCACATGGGGTGCCTGAAAACTAGAGGGTGCCTCATGTTGTGCCTTTGCTGTACTTTTGTTTAAGGCAATACCCACCATCATTCTCAATACCAAGGCACCATAAGCTGCATTCTCAACCCTCTACTATTTTTCTTGTACACCCACAACTGCCTGGACAAACTCTGCTCCAACTCCATCTAAAAATATGAATGACACAACCTCTGTAGGCAGGATTTCTATCAAGGATGTGGAACTCAGGTTGCCGAAGAATCGAGCAGGAGTCTGTGTGGCTGCAGAGTCTGCTGGAAAACTGGAGGCGAATCCACAGACACTCTAACTCTGAAGGGACTCTCTTAGGCTTCTTTTTCCTCTCTCACTGTAAGGGGTGCTGGGGGTCACCAATGGCAACCCTTTTTCTGCCTTATTTTGTGTAATATTACATATTCTGTACTATTACATGACAATAAAGGAATCTTGATTAAGCAGAGTACAGAAGAGATAAAGATGTTGCTTGGTGCCAAGCACAGCAACCTCTTTCTCAATATTAGCAAGACTAAGTAGCTAGTCATAGACTTCAGGAGAAGGGGCAAAGCTCACTCTCCAGTCTATACCAACTTGCTGTGGAAATAGTAGACAGCTTTAAGATCCTGGGGTAAATATCTCCAGTGCCTTGTCCTGGCCCAGCCACATCAATGCAAAGGCCAAGAAAGCGCACCAGCATGTCCATTTCTGTAGAAGCTTCAGGAAATTTTTCATGACACTGAAGCCACTCTATTTGTACAGTTGCACCACTGAAAGCATCCGGTCAGGATGCATCATTGCATTATACAGGAACTACTCTGCCCAAGACTGCAAAAAAAAACCAGCAGAATGTTGTGAATATGATTCCAGACCATCATACATACCACCCTCCCCTCCATCTACAACTTAAGTAAGGAGACCAGAACTATACACAGTACTTCAGATGCAGCATTACCAGTGTCCTGTCCAGTTGCAGCAAATTTAATCCATTCAGCAATGAAGGCCCACATTCCATTTGCCTTCATTCAATTATGTACAGTTATGGATGTCACATTACAGAAGAATGAGATAGCAGTAGAAAGAAAGAGTGCAGAAGAGATTCACCAGGGATGTTGCCTGGAATGGAAGCCTGCTGTTACCTCAAGCGATGATAATAGGATGGGTTTATTCTTAGGAAGCTGAAGGGGACTTTATCAGGGCATATATTGAATAGTCAATCTTTTCACTATAATTTAATTTAGCCTATGCCTTCTAAAATTAGAGGGCATAGGTTTCAGATGGCAGGGAGAAACTTAAAGATCAGGAGATCATACTTTTCACAGAGATTATGCTTGTATGGAACAAGCTGACGAAGGAATTGAAGAGGCAAAAACAATTACAGTACTTAAAATGGCATTTGGACAGCTAATTGGTCTAATATGGGCAAATGGGATTAGTGTGGATAGGCATTACTTTCATCATTGATGGGTAGGGTCAGAATCTGTGCCAGATGAACCTTTGACTATGATCCAGTTTCACATCCATAACATTGTCCATGTCTACTAATTTGTTGCTGAAACCCTCTGGATTTCAACTTTTCATTAGTTACCCAATTGCCTCTTTTTAATTAAAAAAAACCTATTCATTTGTTTAATGCACTCAATTGCTGGAAAGACCAGTGCTTATTACCAGTCTCTGATTCCCTGGAAGGGAACTGCCCTTGGTAAAGTTAGACGCTTTATTGCATTGGAAATTCCAGTGTTTGACATCAGAAGTCTAGAAAGAATCACCTTCCCACAAATTGCACCCCTCCTGTAGATTGACAGGTCAGTTTAATCTTAGATAAATTGTTTGAAAAGTTATATAGAAATACAATATCTGCACAAATATTGACAATGCAAAAAAATTCCAATGGGACTAGCTTTGGTATGCAAAGAATGATTTCATTAGGAAAATAAGGAAGACCCCCATGTGTTTAAAAAAACACAACTTACTCTTCATTTAGGGTCTTCACATACCAAAATTCTAATGCAACATTAATTAGCAGGAAAACTTGTTTTGTCCAAACTAGAAGAACACACTTGTAGTCAAAACAAAGTTCAAAATTACAAACCATCTTTGGCTGAAAATTGAAAAGGTTATGTACAGAAAATGCTGTCCATTATAATATTTATTAAAATTAGTTCAAGATGTGGTCCCTTGCAATAGTTCTTGAACTTTGCTCAGAGACTGCTATGCCAGATATCAATGTCTTGTGGTTCAACCAGCCACTTCATCCCATTGCTTAGAGGAAGTACTATGTGGTAGCATGGTGCCTTGAACATGTTAAGCCTATCAGTAAGAACATTGCCAGATTTCAGTCATGTTAGATGGCAAATTGAAAGCTTTAATTTAAAAAATCTCAAGCAACAATTTTCCAAATAAATATAATCTAAAATATTTAAATAATTTGCAGATTTAAAGTAAAACAAATATGCACATTTCATGAATTAGGCTATTAGGGGAACATAATTGATAAATAGGCTATCTACATAACAGAAAACATCCAAAAGTAGCCTTGAGAGAGCTCCCCCTTTCTGTTCAATTACTCTTCTTCACTTGTTCAAAATTTTGGCCTGCTCGGTGGCCAGTAAATTCTTCAGAGGTCTTGCATTAGAATAAATCACATTAGGTGGTCAGATGACTAAGCGTTTGAAAGCAAGACAGGCCGAATTCAAAATGCTGATAATTCAAGCCGATTTGAAAAGACAATGAATCAACGGACCACGTGGTTCTACAATGAGCGATGCAGAGAAGGGATTGCGCGCATTTCTGTTCAGATGAAACAAAATTTTCTGGGAAAGAACAAAATGGAGGAATTCAACCTAATTTTGGTTCAATATAGGAATATAATTAAATTTATTACATGTAAATGATGGGAAAATTTCTTCTGTATGGGTTCTAAATTCATAAATAACTGTCTCCCCATCTCCACAGATACCACCTAGGTTGAATATTCCTAGTTTTTTTTTCCTTAAATGCTGGGTTTTATTTGCAGTAACTGAACATCTTCTTAGGACTGTACATCAAAACAGTGTATTATAATAGAATATTAGAAGAGAAATGCAAATTAAACAAATGAATATCCCAGTGCTTGATCTTAATAACTTTTTTCCCTACCTTATTACTTATGACCACTTAGGAGCCTCGATGTTCAAATCTATTTACATTTCATACTCCTTCTTGGTGACAATTCACAAGCCTAATACACGGAGTAAGAATTCTAGTTGACACACTTGCTCATTTTGAGCTTGTTTGCATGGAACTTGCACTTGAAATGTATTCTTTGGTCCCTTCCAAATGCAAAATTAATTCCCCATACAGTACAATTCCCACATAGACTAGCGTTTTCAAGTAGTTCAAATGATAGCATATTTTGCTTTCAACGTTTCCTGTCCCTGAATTATGTTCAGACTTAAAACAGAAATTGGGTGTCACTTAAACCTATTTCCCGATATCTTCTTTCAGTTCATGAAATGCAAGTGAAGGGACTAGTCCTTCACACATTTTGCAATGCAGACTCACTGAATTAATAGGAAATAAAAGAAATATAGAAAAAGTATACTATAAGATACATTTCTTGCAGGAATTCAACGTAAGTGGAATAAACATGAAGCAAAGCTGCAGCTGCTACTTGAGTCCAAGTATTTTAGTGTTTACTTAACAATTTATAACAAAGCTATCTGCAAAATGGTTAATTGGGGGAATAAAATCCAATTCCTAATAGGCAATTTTGAAAAAAAGCATTTTTCAGTTTTCTAACCTAGTTTACTAGTGGGATATGTACGTAAAATTCATCACTGATAGAGAAGATACTCTATTATTCTTATTTAAAAACAGTCAAATTATAATTAATGCAAATCTTTTCTAGACAAAGTCAGAAAAATGTGTTGTTGAAAACCAAAAGAAGTCTTTAAGAGGCAGAAGAACATCTTGAAAACTCTCCCTCGTGACATCCAAGTTCAAAGTCAGTTGCATATAATAACAGACACCTGACATAATCTAAATTAATACTAACCAAAGATTGCTCTTTATGTACTGAGGATAATGAAATTCTTGTGAAGATCATTTTAAAAGTATACAGTACTTGATGTGGATGTTCGGCCAATGACAAAACAAATTAAAATTTAATTTGTCCTGCCCATTAGCTGCAATCCACCAGGAAGCAAAATAGATCTTGATTACTGAATTTTTTAGTACGAGAACTGCCTTTAATTGAAGTATTATAGCAATTTAGTACATATTATGTAAACAAGTGAATGCACAACACTGGAAAGATAATTTTTAAGAAGAAAAATAATTACTTACCTGGACATACCACTTGGTTTCAAGTCTGTGAAGAACGGATTTCTGGAATCAATTTCAAAGCTACTGTGAAAATTTCCAGAAAAGGGATTTAGTGCTTTTGCATGGCTGACACTTTCAGACTTCATATTGGTAATCTTTTCAGGCTTTTTAATATCTTTCTTGCCAGTCACACGTGCAAAAAGACTAATTTTCTCTTTGTCTTTCTTGGCCTCTTTCTTCATATCATATGGTCTGTAATTTGATGCGTATCCGGCATCCAAACTTGTGTCTCTGATCTCCCACGAGTCACTGGTATTATCAAAAGGATTTCTACTTCTTGGCAATGTGGCAGCCTTTGGTTGCGACGCTTTTGGATCATTACCATTGTTCGAGTCAGATTTTGGGTCGAATTGATCAACTTTGGAAGTGTCCATACTTTGTGATCGTCTGTGGGGTGATTTTGGAAGGCAGTCACTCCCTGCAGGAATTTGAATTACAAGTAAAAATTGCAAATATTAAATCTCTATTTGATTTAAAGTGCACAATAATAATTTACAAAACAGTTTGAAAAGTATCTTATTTTTAAAAAATACTGTATACAGTACCTCAGACTTTAAACATTAAAAAAATGCTAAAATTTATTAGACATGTCAGATGAGAACAAGGATAATTCCAGCACTTTCAAACATAGCAAGCCATGCTGTGTTTAATTTTTGCATTATGGAAAGCCAAGTGTGGTTGCCTTCCTACACCAAGTTGTTGATCTAAACTTTAAAAGTATGCAAGATGACTATGAAACAAAGATTAGTGGTACCTCCATAGCACAGAGGCAGCAAACATTTTTTCCAACATAGTTGGCTACTCGTCTCTGTTCTCTGTAATGGATGCTATGTGGGCTTGGTAGCCAATCTCTAGGTTATTCATGGCTTTTTTGAAATTAATAGGCTCATTTTTAAACATCAAAACTCATGCCTATAAAAACAATGATAAAATTTGCAAATATACCTGTACTACAAAATATATACTTTATAGTAGAAAAATATAAATTTTGAAAACAAATGGAATAAGCCACATACATTTCATGAGTGACAAATGTGAGGTACTTTTACACAGGTTTCAGACCCTCTGACATTGGCCTTTCCTTTTTGAGGTTTTACTGCATCTTCAGTGCATTCCTCATCATGTAATTTTGCACCTTGGAAAGTGCCAGACTGAAACAGTCATGGACAGCTCCTTGCAATGAAAGATCAGTTTGTGTTGATAATTTTGAATTGGTTTGTGACAGTACAAAGTAGTTTTGAAATGGCAAACTAGATCCTTCCCTCCAATAACAGCCAGCCACATTGCGGCAAGATCCAAGCCAAAACATAATTGATCAGTTTGACTCCCCTCATCATTCAAACTTCAGTCAAGAACAAAACAAGAAACAATCATTCTGACACAAGTCTAAACTAGGTAATAAAGAGTTTGTCCGAAAATGCATTCAAGTTTTGGATTTAACATTAACAACAGACTTGATCAGCTGTTTACACAAGAGGTCTAATCTTCTCTCACACCTTCCAAACTTCTAGCAAGTTGACTTCTGATTTGTAGCTCCACATCACATTCCACAGCCATCAAAAAAATTAATTCTCCATCCCATAATGATCTTCCATCCTTGGACTCATTGATCTAAATTCTACAGAATATAATTTAGCGTAACCTTTATTTTCATTTAGCCTTGCAATCACTTTACCTTAGTCAATAAGCCATAGACTCCCTTATCTATATACAAAATTATTCCAATGCTCTTGCAGCTCTGTGAACTTCCAATTACAACATTTTTACCATACATCTCCCATCAGTAAAATAGAGGCCTCTATCATTTTCTTCGCTGACCTTAAATGGCTTTGGGGCATTAAAGTCACCCATTAAAAAGGATCTCCAGTGGTCCCAGTACATCTCATCTATTACTACGCTGTCATTCCTGATTCCATCTTAATGGTCGTCTCCATTCCTTTGTCATCGTTGGTTGATTCATTTCCAGCTGCTTAAATCCATCATTTGCAAACCTCCTTCAAATCTAAAGTCCTCTTATTTGGCTAATCTCTTGGCCACATTACTAATCTTTCTTTTGGTTTTTTTTAATATAATTTCAATGAGTCCAGTTTTATAAACAAGCAGAAATTAGTCTTGATTTATTGTATAAATCAAACCAACTGTAATCGCACGGCATAATAACAATCCATCCAAATTCTTCAATCTATTTTCACAGATCAGTACAGCCCTTTTAGCCAACAATATTATTTTGACCCATATAAACCTACTCTATGATTCTATTTTCACAGATCAGTACAGCCCTTTCAGCCAACAATATTATTTCGACCCATATAAACCTACTCTATGATTAATTCATCCCCTCTTTCACAGTCCATAAACACTAATTTTCTTATACCCATCTGCCTATGCAAGAATCTTTTAAATGTCCCTATGGTAACAGCCTCAACCATGACCCACCACTGTCACTATGTAAAAAAAAAACTGACATCTCCCCTAAATTTTCCTCCACTTTCCTTAAACAGTTATCCTCTGGTATTGACCACTGCCACCCCTGGAAATAGATAGAGGTTGTCCATTATGTCCCTCATAATCTTCTACTCCTCTGTTGATTCTCATCTTCCTTTGCTTCAAAGACAATGGCCCTAGGTCTCTCAATCTTTCCTCAAAAGATGTGCTTTCTAATCCAGGCAGCATGCTAGTACATCTCTTCTTCATCTCTCTAAAGCTTCCACATCCTTTCCATAATGAGGCAACTGGAAATTAATTCAAGTGTGGTCCAACCAGAGTTTTGTGAGAGCTGCATCAATCCCTCATGGCTCTTGTGGACAATACTCCTACTAATGAAGGCCAACACTTTATATGCCCTCTTAACTGCCCTATCAACTTGTGACAATTTTGAGGGATCCATAAAGTTGGACCCCAAGATCCCCCGGTTCTTCCATCCTGCTCAGAATTCTGCCATTAATTTTCAAGTTTGGTCTTTCAAAGTGTATCACTTCACTTTCCTGGATTGAACTCCATCTTCCACTTCTCTGTCCAAATCTGTATTTTGTCTCTATCCCATTGTAGCCAAAAACAAACTCTGCACTATCCACAACACCTCCAACGTCTGCAAATTTAATAACCAGCTCCTCCTTATCCACGTTATTTATAAAAATTACAAACAGCAGAGTTCCCACAACAGATCTCCGCAAAACACCACTAATTACTGACCTCGAGGCAGAATACATTCCATCTACTCCCTCTGCCTTTTGTGGACAAGCCATTTCAGAATCCACAAAGTCAAGTTTTTATGAATCCATGAATCATGACTTTCCGGACGAGCATACCAAGAGGAACCTTGTCAAATGCCTTACTAAAATTGATATACACCACATACAGCACTCTACTTTCCTCAATCTGTTTTTTGTCACCTCCTTGAAAAATTCATTTATGCCTGTGAGGCAAGACCAACCCTCAATAAAGCCATGCTGACTGTCCCCAATAAGACTGCTTCTTCAAATCCTCAAAAATCATGCCCCCAAGAAACCTCTCCAATAGTTTGCCTTTCACTGACACAAGACTCACTGATCAACAATTCCCAGGATTCTCCCTATTATATTTCTTTAACAACGTTTGTAATCCCCAATACTGTCCGTGGCCAGGATTAATGTAAAGATTATTAATGCCCCAGCAATCTCATCCCTCACTTCCCACAGTAAAATAAGATATATTCCATCCTGCTCCAGCTATGCTAAAGGTTATGGTCACTCTTTCTGGTGTCCTCACCCATCAAATGATCTGTTATCTGACCAGGTGCGTTGCTTCCCATTTTTAATGCTTTCCCAATTCCTTTGAAACATCCAAAACCTGGAAAATTCTTCAGTCATGTCTCTATAATGGCCACAAAAATCACAATTCCATGTGCTGATTCATACCCCAAGTTCATCACTCTTACTCTAACAGTTCTAACATTAAACATATTTCAACTCATCCATCTGCCTGCAATTATGTCCTCTGTATTGCTCATCTGTCCTCACATCCTCCCTGCTCATTGCATCCATCTTTCCTCAACTGCTTCCCCCCCAACCTTCCACCTTAATTTATACCCTCTTCAACAGCTCCAACAAACCTGGTCCCATCTGGAATTCAAGTGCAGAATCCCAGAAGAGATCGGAATGATTCACAAATCTGAAGTCCTGCCTCTTCCATTAATACCTTAGCCACACATTCATTTGCCACATTTTTTTGATCTTGCCCTCAATGGAATATCCTTTTTAGCTTCTTTCTTAATTCCCTAAATTCACTCTTCAGGATCTCGTCCCTTTAATCAATGTCATTGGTACCTACATGTACCATGACAATGGCTGTTTACCCTCCCTTGAAAGAATGCCATGGACTCCGAAACATCTCTGACCCTGGCAACTGGGAGGCAACAGATCATCTAGGAGTCTTGATCTTTGTCACAGAATCTCCTGACAGTTCCTCTGACTATTGAATTCCCTAACACGAATGCTCTCCTTCTTGACCTTCAATTCTGAGCAACAGAGCCAGACACTGTGCCAGAGATAGGACAGCTATGACTTCTACCTTGTAGACCATCTCCCCTACCCTCCAAAACTGTATACTTGTTACTGAGGGAGAGGCCTCAGGTGTATCCTGGATCAACTTCCTTTTTCTCTCCTGATGGTCATCTCGCTATCTGTATCCTACCTTCTAGCTGTGACTGCCTCCCTGCAAGTCCTGTCTTAGTCCCTCAGCTTCCCAAATGATCCAGAGTTCATCCCTAATGCTGTCTGTAAAGAACTGCAGCTGAATGCGCTTCTTAGAAGTGAAGTCATCAGGGACAAGCCATTTCTGAATGGACAAGTTTCTACAGATCTCACAAATCACAACTTTCTGGACGAGCCTACGTTTTATGGGAATTTAAAAAGTAGATTCATTTGTATCTCAACTTCCCATATTTTGCAAGAGGAGCATTCTACTCCCTTGACTGCCATTCCCCCGTTCTCACTTTTCAATAAGAAATTAAAGACCTCACCTAAATCTCACATTTGCCTCATGAGGCACTTCCTCTCAGCACAGCTGTACCCCCAAATCCTACCACTTCTTACCAGTGTCTTCTTTGGAAAAAGGCATTAAAGAGTTAACTAAATTTGAAGATTTAATTGTAAATGGGGTAAAGAAGGGATTTATTTCAGAAATGTATTCATTGTTGCAAGAAAAAATTGCTAAACCAGATTTAGATAAATCAAAGAATAAATGGGAAAAAGATCGATCTTTAGAAGTAACCCAAGAATGGACTAGTATGTGTGAAGATAGTGTGATTAAATTGATTAATGTTCGATATAGTTTGGTGAACTATAATTTTTTTACATCAGTCATATTTAATTTCGGAAAAGTTGAAAAGATATGGGTTTAGTAATTCGGATTTATGTTTTCGCTGTGGGACTCAAATTGGTTCTTTTTTTTCCATTCTGTCTGGTTGTGTGACAAGGTTCAGTCTTTTTGGATACAAATTGGAGTTTTTGGAGGATTTTTTTGATTGGCTGATGGAAAGCTATGGATGGCTTTCGCTTCAAACAAAATTATGCTCTTCCTTTCTAACATGGAACCAACACACCAATGGCATCATAAAGAAACCCTCTACTTCCTCAGGAGTTGAGGAGCTAGTGGAGTTGTTCAAGTGAACCGGTACGGATTTGAAGGGCCGACGTGGCCTGTTTCCGTGCTGCAAACGGTTATATGGTTAAGAGATGTTGCCACTCCCAACACCTGCTTCAACTATTCCGCCTCCTCACACATGTACATGACTCATTTGTTAATTAGTTTCACCATTAGGAGAGCTGCTTATTACAAATTATGGTCAAAATAACGTGCTCCAATGTTAGTATTTTGTGAATAAACTTACCCTTTTCTTCTCTTGAGTGAACTGAATCTGACGTAGGTTTATACACCACGTGGCCAATGGTATTGGATTTAATTTTTTCCAGTGATGGATGGGAACCAGGTAAATCGGACATTGACTGAGCAGATGATAGTCTTTGAGGTCCTAATAGGAAGTTTCTTTTTGGCTTCGACTTCAACTGTTTATCAATTTCCAATGCTTCTTGATCAGGATTAGCAGAAATTGTACTTGGAATAATTGCAGATGAATGATCAGAGAACATCCCTTCATTTTTTCTTCCTTTAATTTTGTCCTTCAGTTTGGAAAAAGGGGATCTTGTTTTGTCTTTCATAGAAAGATCAAACATACTTGCAGTCATGTTGTTTCGCATAAACTGGATGCAAACTTGGATTGCTCCCCTTTCTTTTGATTTCTTTCCAGGTTTGGATTCCAACTTGAACCATCTAAACGCAATAGGATTTGGAAACAAATAGAAAAGATCAAGTCAAATGTAAAGCAATTTCTATATTCATTGAAACTTTAAAGAAGGTACAAAGGTAAACCCCAAAAGTGCAATCAATATGGACAGATCAATGTGCGGATTCAAATTCCTTAAAGCAATGAATTATAACTCATCCCAATCACAACAAAATATGCACCCTTCCATATACACTTGGCAATGTCAGTCTGCTTGTTTTGAGGAATTGATGAGGTCCCAGGGACTATTAACAACCATACGGCTGGGATAACTCACAAGTATATATTTAGTTTCAACTTGCTGACTAAATTACTTAAATATTATTACAGCCTTGTAGACCCCTCTAACCTTTGGCATTCTCCACCCTTGAGGGGATTACAAACCCCAATCTAGAAACAATTGCCAAAAAAGGTAAATGGAGAAAAGTGTCACCAGAACTCTATAGTGTACATTTTAAATCAGAATCATTGGGAATATATTTTCTTCCAGATGACGGACCCACTAAGGCAATTCAATTTCTTTGAAAACAAAATTTCGTCAGGGCAAACAATGAGTAAAAGAATGAAACTACTTCTATACAGGTGATCAGAATTTAGTGGGTACAGCTCAAAATATATCCAGCTTTTTTCATAAAGTGTAAAACTTCATTTTCAAAAAGCTGGCCGGCTAAAGAATGCATTTTGCTGATTTTGTCATTCAACTTTTAGCTTTCTTTTGCAAAAGTCTCCTGTTCACCTTCAACTTATGGTGAATGTTTCTGCTGCCTATGCCATATTAAAATTTAGCCAGGAAGAAAGGCAGGTGAAACAAAATCCATTTTCAGGTGAGATATTCAGGATTTTTTTTTAAAGCAACCAACTGATTAAATTGTCTTTGAGATTCAATCTTAAATGACTATTTTTTAAAAACCCATCTGGTCTATAAAGCATTTTCAAGTTTTCAGTAGCTATTATTCAGAAGTAAGATACTGCAGATCCTGCAAAACAATTTAAAAACTATTTCAGAAACAATAGGAAAGGCAGCAACTGTGGCGAGAGAAAGAGTTGTTGCTTTAGGTCGCAGAATTTTCAATAGAACTGTTTTATCTTCTATATCACAACACCTTAATTCTTTGCATAACCATTCCAATTATGCTTTTTACACAGCCTGTTCATTCCGGGACATTTGCTCCTTTTTAAATGGAACACCTTCTGTTTAAAAAGCCCCGAGATGGAACGGTGCTGGGGGGAGGGGGGTCATTCCAGTCCCAGCTTTTTTTCCGGCAGCCAACCAACAGTCCTAGAAGGCTAGTTGTGTAAAAGGAGCTTCTGGCATTCCAGGACCAATTCAGGTAAGGACATGCATGCGTACCGTAATTTTTTAAGTGTATTTATGGGTAAGCATTTAAAACCTGCTCAAAACATGCAAGTAGGACAACAGGAAAATTTTTTTAAATAATACTGTACATGGACAAAATAGAGACAAATGAGTCTAGCCAAGAATCCTAATTTGGTTGGCATAGACTAAGTTGGGCCAAAGTACTTGAGAATGAACACCATAATAAATCTCATTTCAAATTGAGTCCAAGGTTGAGCTCTATTAAAGGGCTGGATGAAAGAGAACCCTATTAATTTCAATGGGGTGATGGCATGGATTAAAAGTAAGTGCACGCAGGTGTTTTTTCTTCATATAACTCAATCTTTTGATATTAATTAAATACCATTTAGAAAATAAATGTACTTGTAATTGAATTCAATATTTTAAATGTTCCCCATTATTGGAGTCATTTACAATTAAAGCTATCTTTGACAGATGTGTGCCATCAGGCTACATTTTGCTCAAGCCTGAAATGTTGCTTATGTATCTTTATCTTTACCCCTCCATAAATCTTCGTCCGCGAAGCCAAGCCAAAGATAAAGTATACTACTTGACCTGTGAGTTTCTTCAGCATTGTGTTTTTACTTCAAGCGGTCTTTCATGTTTCACTTCAGGTTACGTAATCGGTTGACTGAGGATTTGTTATTACTTCTAGACAACTTTGATTTACTGCTTGGCCAAGGTGAAGGGCTCAGAGGACATTCTGGCCATGCTATTTACAGCCTTATCGGTCATGACAATAGTGCAGAGACAAATACAAAGAATGGACTTGAACAAGCATAATCTAGCCAGATAGTTCACTTTACAAGTTCCAGTTTCTCGGATTACTCCAGGTTCTGTGAAAATTGCATGATCGAACATGTATTATGTACATGTTGGTTGACCCCACAGTAAAATTCATAATTTTACAAAGACAAATGATAAAAATTTACTGTATAATATCCAGCACATTCTCTGGGTAAAACTTTGATTTTTTTTAATATATAGAATCACAGTCCTAAAAAATCTACGAAAACCAATTTTATCGTGCATAAAAATATTTCACTATATGCAAACACAATCGTTCTTTTAATATTCACTAAAATTATGTTTTAGCATTTTCTAATGTGTTATGACTAATAAATCACAATTATTGAAATTATATTCTCTAGTCTTCATCTCCTATTGATAAACTTTATCCCTTCTTCAAGATGCTGTTTGAAGAAATCTGAATCTTTTTCCCAGTCTCCAAAATATGAAATCCTCAATGGAAATGCACACTTTGAATAAAATGTGGTCCTATACAGGGCCTTTGGCCTCCCATCTGCACTTTTATATCTGAGGCCTTGATAGAATTTTGAAATTTCACTAAATTCAATAATATTCAGAAGTGATTAAAAATCTCTCAGCATACATGGAAAAACTGAAATTGCTATTGAAGATCATTTTGAGTCATGAAGAGTTTCTTATTCAAAAAAATAATGAATTTGCTGACTTTTTGTTCTGAGATTTTTTTAAATTCAAATGTTCACTCACATTTAGCTCTAACATCACAAAACAAAACAAATTTGTTAAGAAGCACAGCTACAAATCAAACATTTTCTGTTACCAATAAGAGGAAGCAAGTTGTTATCAAGATTACCTTTTGTATCATAATATTGAAGTCTTTTTTGGCACTAGTTACAGGTTTACAAAAATATTATTTTGCAAAGAATGTCTATCACCACAAATAGCAAGCAATTCCTTGCAATGTAAGCTTTAAATCAATAGAAGCAGTTTTCCTATAATTCACTACTGTGAACCACAGTTATCCAATGGATGGAAATTCTTTCACTATAGCACTTTGAGAATGTTGTCAGTAGAGAACAGAAAGATGGCTAAAAATTGAACCAAATTCACTTTACGTGGAATAAATGGTTTCTATCAGTTTTATGTATTAACTCAACTTTCATCAAGTTTGCTATTCCATGGCACGGCCAAGTGTTCAGTGGTATAATTGGATAGGTAGGCTGGACTCATTAGCCTTGGTTGGCAATCAGCCCAAGAGGAAGAAAACTCTTATTTCAAACCTAGGCAGAAGGGGCTTGTTAGCCATGTCAGGCCATTCATCTAAGAGAAGGACACTCTGACATAAAACCTATGACCTGAGGACCTGGATGTCACCGTCCTAGCATGCTGGGTGTAAAGGGTGGGGCCAGAACTGCACCTAAAAAAAAAATCTATTGTGCAGGCTCAAAGGATGTGGCCATGTCAACGATCCTTCCTAAATCTTCGTTTACGAGGCCAAGCCACAATTAACTCAATTTCACATGCACTTAGATCAAATTCCAAAATATTTCAAGCTCTATATTATTCTGGAGCTATTTTTTGTTAAATTAAAAGGCATGTTAACCAGCTAATTATTTAAATTACCAGAAGAGTTCAAATAATATGCAAATAGACCCTATTTTACATAAAGTTTTGAGTTCACTTAAAAGCAAAGTAGATGCAACCACTATTTTTCTAATACCTAAGAGTGTGATTTATTAGATTCCAAGCTGTTTCTTCCAAACAACTTTTTGTTTAAATACAAAAAGCCCAAATCTCATCTACATTCCAAAAATGTGTCCAGCTCTGGGTAACAAAATACAATTACAAATGATCATAACTTAAAACCCAAGTTGCTCATTGAGGTCCCTGGATGGCAAAGAAGTTGGCAGAGCAATTAGTGCAGTTGAATCCTCAGCGACAAGTACCTGGCTTGGACCCTAAATTTGGATGCTCTGTGTGAAGTTTGCATGCCTCTTAGTAGTTGCATGGATTTCCTCTAGCTGCTCTGGTGTTCCAATCTCCCAAAGTGTGTTGGTAGTTTAAAGGGTAATTTAAAGAAGCCAATTTGTATGGGATAACAACAAAATGAATCAATGTGGGGGGGGGGGGTGGGGGGGGGGAAGGTTGATGGGATGACAGGGAATGGGTATTAAGAGTATAGGGAAGTGAGGGGGAAAATGGGATTATTTCTGTAGGGCTAGGATAAACAATGGGCCAAAAAGTCTCTTCTGCAATATTCTAAAAGGTAATCATTTTATATGGCTGTTCTATATTTAAAAAAATCATGTATTGGCAATGGTTAAATTGAAATCTTGGCATGAAGTGAGGGAATGGTGAAATTTCCTTCATTAACCTTTACTCAAGATAATGTTTGCTAATGGGAATTGATTAAAAAAGTTGAATACAAGTCACAGTCAAAAAATCCAAGCGCACGCGGTGATAATCATGAGCTCTGTGGCTTGAAATGAGCAAGTTTAAGATGAAAGTAGCCAAGAACTTAAAAAAAAAAAATCACAGTCTTAATTTTTTGACCCAACAGATTTAATTTCAAAATCAAAAATGTCAACATTTACTCACGGGAATTAGGTTCTTCAAAGTGTAATAATTTTGATCCCAGCCATTTCAGAATATTGCAAGTGGATCTTAAATGAGCAAAGCTGTAATAATTGCATCATGTTGGCAAATGTATAATTTGAAAATACAATGGTTAAACACAAATGACTAAATAACAATGAATTTCAACCTATTATTATCCATGTTGGATATTAGCTATGCATCAATACATTTAAAAAAACAGGGTTGGTTACACAAAAATGGTTTCACACACATTAAAAATAAAACAAAGCAACCAGTCAGTTTAGTGACATTTAAGTACAATTCTGGAAAAATTCAGGTGATGTTATTTGAGAAAAATTTGCTGCAAATGCTCAACAGGTCAGATAGTATCAATGGTCAAATGAACAAAATTAGTATTACCCAGAAAATGTTACACAGGTAATAGGCTCTAAACACATCATTTTGAACCTTTTTTTCAGTTCAGGTCCCTTTAGTACTCTGCCCCTTTCCCTGTGAAGCAGTCAAATTTTTGTTTTTTTTCCCCAAACTTCTCTCCTACTGAGTACATATTCTGCAAAGTGAAAAGAAAACAAGGCTTTTCTTTAAATATGCTGTGGCTCCCGGGGTGGGTGGGGCGGGGGGGGGGGCGGGGGAAGTAGTTTCCCCCATTGAGAATGACTGCTTTAGACAAGAACAGAAGCCAAGAAAAGGGTGTCGAGAGAATAAGGAGAAAATACAGAAAGCAAAAGCTGCTAATGGCAGAAGCAATTGAATGACACAAGTTGCAAAGCACAGTCTTGCAAGTTGCAAGATCAGAATTATTACTGGCAAGTGTTCAAAATAAGTAGTTATGATCCAAAATTGCCCCTTTTGTGTGGATGAGCGACAGAATAAAATGAGGTTATAATGTGGGAACGCAATGGACAGCAGATGCTGGAACCTAACTGTTGGAAGAACACAGCAGGTCATTTTAAAAGTAACTGTTGGGCATGGGAGAGAGGAAGAATCTGCTCTTTCAGATTGAAGCCATTCATCAGAATAGTGGAAAGATATTCAGTAGAACCAGGGGTGGAGTGAAACAGTGAGCAGTAGATGATAGGCAAGGCATACTAAGGAAAGATAGATCAAGTAAGGAAAGATGATGTGATCTCCATAACTATTTGCTGATGTCATATAATCATACCAAACACAAGTAGTGTAATCAGAATACGTTTAGCTTGTGGTTACTTGAGAAAATTGTCCTTTTGTGACAAAGGATTAAGAGAGGAATATTATAGTACAGAAAACTAGTATAAAACAAGCTTAGAAGCCAGAATTACATCGAAAGGACATGCAATTTTGTACCACCCCAACATATTTACAGCAAAGCATTGTGTTTTATCTTTGGGTGTCATTATCTAAATGTAATTTCTTTGCTTTGGAAAAACTACCAGATTTTAAATAGTAGTAGCTATTTAAAGGATAACTGAAAAAGAATACAGAGATGCTATTTGTGTAAAGTTTGCGTATTAAAGAATCAGTTTTACACCACAGAAACAGACCTTGCTGCGCAACGTGTCCAAACAGACCAAGCTAGTCCTATTTGCCCATATTCTCTCTAAACCTTTCCTTTCCACGTACCCTGTCGAAATGTCTTTTGAAGATTTCAATTGTCCCCACTTCTGTCACTTCCTCTGGTAGCTCATTCCACATATAGCACCCTCTATGTAACAGCCTCTATCCTCAAAGGCTACACCCCACCCCCCCCCGCCCCCCCCACCCGGAGGCCATGTCCTCTTCACTCTGCTACCATCAGGAAAAAGGTACAAGAGCCTGAAGACAAGCACTCAGCAACACAGATAGCTTCTTTCCCTCTGCCATCAGATTCATGAATGAACAGTGAACCACAGACGCTACCTGACTGACTTTTTCTTGCACCATTTTTATTTATTTTGTAACATTTATATAAATGTTCATGAAAATAAATTCTAATTCTAAAGGATGCCACCCCTCACGTCCCTTGTAAATCTCTTTGCCTTTGCAAATGCTGCTTGACATGTCTAGCTCGTTTTATGCTTAACTAATTGTCTAACATTATCAACCAACCACTGATAAAATCCAAAATAATTTAAATTTCAAATTCTGTATTGAACCAATTATTATCATTCAGATATGAGAATCTCCAAGTCAAAATACAAATGCTATGTCATTATGTTGCCTGTCATGTTAATGAATATTCTGATCTTTTGTCCTGGATATCATAAAATAATTCACATAATTTGATAGAAAGGCAATAGTTTTGAGAAACAGGCCATGAAATATTTACACAAATTTACAAATAATCAAAAAAAATATATGTATATAAATATATATCAAGAGTTCTAATTGAAGGGCAAAACATTTGCCAATGAGCAATGGGATATTTTGGCTTCAAAATGATAAATATTTTGTAATTAAAGTCATCTGAATAACAGTGACAGGGAGACTCCTAAAATTCAAAAAGCAGCTGTGAAATTAATTTAAAATTTTTTGGTCTTTCTGGTCCACAAGCTCATGTCACTCAAATACATCCTGTGACCAATTGACATTCCAAACCTGTACATCTTTTTTGGAACGTGGGAGTAAACCAGAACACTGAGGAAAAGCACATGGTCATGGGGAGAATGGAAAACTCCGAACAGACAGTGTTTGATTCGAATCCATGTCGCTAGTGCTCTAATAGCATTGGCTAACCGCACTGCCCCTCAAATTCAAATGACCTTTTGAATTCTACATAGACACTGCATTGAAGAGATTTTTTTTTTTAAACCTGTCCAAAATACCCTGCTAAAACTGCTCTTAATCTGCAAAGAAAGTCAGGAGCACAGTTATTAATGATGGAATTTTCTGGTGAAGGCCTTCAATTAGACAATTTTCAAATAACTGATGGAACATTAGCTGTTAAATAGGATAAAGCAATTTGGATTAACGAACAGCAAAATTTAATAAATTGGAATAAAAACTTAAAATAGAGGCTTTCATTTTCATTATGTTTATAGAATATGGAGTACTGTCATTGAGAAATTTTAATAGGGAAATTTAATCCACAGTTCTGTGTAATGGTCATGGTATTAAACTCAACTCATTTGAATTTTATTTTAAAATCTGCTCATCTGATTCCCTATCTTGTACTACTATTTGAGGAACAAGTATTTCCCTCTAGTTCAAGAAATTTTTAGTATATAGTGACATGCACTGCAAAGTAATTCAGATAATAAGAATTACCAGGTTAATTCTTCTACTTCTCATCAACGAACTGTATTGGATAGTATTCAGCCACACAGCTGAAACAAGCGGTTATTTAGCATTAAATGAGTGGCTCGAATCAAGACAATTTGTTGATTTATTTGTCAGGAAGAAAATTTTGTTGCTCCAACCATAAACATTTGAGAATAAATATAGTCAATGAACTTCACTCATGGGATTAATTAGATCACAAAGATCATAAAAGAGAATCTTGCAGGGAAAAAAAATCATTTGGTTTATAATTTAGGGCCAATTTACAGTAGCCAAATAATTTGCCCAAACAACATCCTGGTTAAGGGAGGCATCCAGCATATTCAAGGCCCTCGCGGTCATCGCTACAACATGCAAACTTGACAGACCACACCAGAAGTCAGAATGAAATTTGGGTTGCTGGAAATGAGGTAGTGAAACAGCAATACCATGGCATCCCATCAGTTGCTTTCTAACAATTTTCATTCATTATAGCATTTTTAATGTAGTAAAAGACAAAGCAAGTGCATCTCATACACATTATCAAAACAAGTTTCCAAAGAGTGTCAAAATGGTAGAGTTTAAGCAGAGACTTAAAAAATAAAATCACCTTTCATTACCTTAGTAGATCAGAAAGTTTTTTACTCAAGGAAGTCAAGAAGGTGTGCCACTGTTGTAATGCAAGAAATGTGGACGGTGCGATCTGACAAATTGTGAAAGAAGTCAAAGTCAGGGTACCAAGCATTCTACCCTTTTTGCAAAATACGTGTCATTAGAGGTTTGATGGCCATCTGAGAAAGCACAGGGTTTTCAATTCACACATTATTGTAACACCCTCATTATCGAGGGCCAGCTAAAACTTTTGCATTCATTCTTCTGGACATGAAGGCAGGAATGCTACTAACTTAGCAACAGTATGCAATGCAGATGGATTTAGGGAAAATTGATAGCTGACAGCCAAGGAAGCTTGCAACACATTTAGAAATTATGTAGCATTGGAAAATGAAAATGTTCACGACAACAGAAATGGAACCTTTACCACAAAATTGAATTTATGTGCAGCTATATACATCATAGAGACATATATCCACTCTGGCTTCTTGCATTCCAAGATGGCTGGGTACTGCAAACTCTTCCGTAGGTTGGGTAGTTTGTGAAGCTATCTATTCCTTACATCGAGCTCTGATGCTTTGCTTTAAAGTTTTCAATAACACTCTGAGCTCTTGAGCAATCATAGGCCCAGGAAGGACCAAGTGGGGCATTGCATTTCTTCAATGAGCCTTGGAGGATAAACAAAAATCTTTTCCTACATCTGCTTGGTAGATACTGGATGGAATGGAGCATCTATCATGCAAAACAGTTAAATCTGCCCATCTTAGTGTAACTAAGGCTTCAATTCTGGGATCTTTGCCTGGTTTATTTGTCCTTCCAGGGAATTTGGCGACTGGTGCTTTTTTTGTCTGCCTTGGAGATACCGGATTATAGTTGGTACAGATCTCAAAAGCATTTGGGAGGGTAGTAACCACTGATGGACGAGTTTGATGGCAGGTCTAAGGTCTTAATTCAACTATTCTTTTCTCAGTTACCCAAAGGCAGTGCTGGAGCATTAAAAGGGATGTTGAATGTCAAAATCAAAGTCTTCCATAAGTGACTACTGAGATAATAGGAAGAATGCCACATTTGCCAGGATCTTAACTCTGCCTGAAAGTAGAGGATTGGTGTCCGAAACTTATGTCAACACAATGTAATGTCTTTTAGGAAGTGCAGAAGCAAAGGACATAGAGAACAGGCCTATCTGCACTCAAGTTTGGGCCAATCAATGTCCAAGTCAAGCTAAAACTCAACTGCTTGCACCTGATAGATATCCTTCCATGCACTTCACATTAGTAGCATTTAAGTTATGACTGTATCTGCTTGCACCATTATTCCTTGCAGCCATTTCAGGCACCTATTGGTTTCTAAAATATTTGCCCTACACATCTCCCTTAAATGCATTTTCTTTAGTATGTGACACTTTTGTCTTGGCGAAAAGATTCAGACTGTCCACCTCTACCAATTCCTCTCATGATTTTATACACCTGTTAGGTCACCCCTCAACCTCCTCTGCTCCATAACATGTATCCTCTAAACCAGGCAACATCCTGGTAAACTTCTGCATCCTTTCAAAAGCCTTCACTTCATTTCTGTAATGGTGCTACCAGAATTGCACATATGTGGCCTAATCAAAGTTTTTTTTAAATAGATGCAACATCACCTCCTTGTTTTTATATTCAATGCCTTGCCAAACAAAACCAAGCATAATGCACACTTTCTTTATCACCCTGTCCACAGTGTAGCCACTTTCAATAAGCTATAGACCTGGACCCTCAGATCCCGCCACACATCAATACCTTTAAGATGCTTATCATTAATCCTATATTTGACCTCCCAAGAGCAACACCTCATTTGTTCAGATCAAACTCCATCAGCCATTTCTCTGCCAATCTATAATTGATCTATATTCTATTGTATTCTTTGTAACCCACTTGAGTCTACACTATCCACAACTCCGCTAATCTTTGCGTCACTTACAAATTTATTAAACTTTCTTCTACCTTTTCCATCCTATCATTTTTGTATATTGCAAACAGGGGTCCAAAAACCAGTCCTGGGGTTCACCACTGGTCACAGGCCTCAGGCCTAAATATCAGCCTTCCACCAATACCTCCATCTTCAATGGGACTGCCAATTTTGTATTAAAACTATCAAATCACCATGGATCCCATGCATTTGCACCTTCTAAATTAGCCTACTATAAAGGACCTCGTCAAACGCCTTATTAAAATCCATATAGACATTTAATGCTGCACCATAATTAACTGTCACCTTCTTAAAAAAACCTCAAATTGTTAAGATGTGATCTTCCCCTCACAAAGCCATGTTAAGTGCACCTAACTATGCTTTTCAAATGTGCACAAATCCCAAGCATCCTTTCCAATGGTTTCCTTTCCACAGATGAGAGGTTTACTAGCCTATAATTTTCTGGATTATTCTTTCTTTCCCCCCTTTCTTGAACAAAGGTACTGCATTAGCTACCCTCCAGTCCTCTGGGAACGCTCCTGTCACTAGTGAGGAGGCAAAGATTTTCTCTAGTCATCCTCTTGCAAGTATAATATTGCTTTGGGATTTTATTTAATTTTGTTCATCAAGGGCATCAAGTCAAGTCTAGTTTATTGTCATCTGATTGCACAGATCAAGTACAACAAAACAGTGTTCTCTGGTCCTCGGTTCACAGCACTCATACGAACAACCAGACATAACACACATACATAGACAAACAATACACATACAAGTATTCATATATGCAAATAAATAAATAAATGTTGCTTCATGAATACAACCATCTCAGATGGTTAATTGCGCAGTTCCTTTTCCTTGGTCATTCAGCCTTCTCACTGTCCATGGGAAGAAGTTGCTCATTAGCTTGACGGTGGCACCTATATCTTTCCAACAGGAGCAGCTGAAAAATGCTGTGTGTGGGGTGGAAGGGGTCCTCAATGATTTTGCGCGCCCTCTTCAGAAACTGATCCTGGCAGATCACGTCGATTGGTTGGGGGGGTGGGGTGAATGTCAGTGACCCTCTCCGACACACTGGATGCTCTCGATCTCATGGCCCCTCCGGGCCTTCCTAATGTCCTGCATTAGGCCCTTTCTTGCAATCCTTATATTTTCCAGGGCCCTGTCTGATTGTAGATTCCTGAACCTTTTTCTGCTGGACTTAGTTTATGACCTCTTGTTAACAAAGTTTCTCTTTTTTGTCATCTTTATATTTCCTTTACGTTGGAACATGCTGGTCCTGGACTCTAATTAGTTGGTCCTTAAACAACTTTGACATGTTAGTTGTGGACTTGCCTGATAACAGCTGCTCCCAGTCTCTTCCCCCCACCCCCCAATCCTCCCTTATCTAATCATGCTATAATTAAAAACTTTTCTACAAAGCAAAAGTTTATACTTGTCCATGACAATCTTGAAATTTAAGGAAGAGAGATTTGTTTTCCCAAACTGTTACCCTACTGAATTAGAAGTTTTGCCTGGCTCGCAAGAAAAATAATCTTGGGATTATATTTACAGGTACATAGTCTCATGGAATTAGCAACACAGATGGACTAGGTGCAGAAGATGGATTTATCATGCTTTACTTCATCTGTCAGGCCTTGAGTACAGGAGCAGGGACATCATGCTTCAATTGTAAAAGACATCACAGAGTAATTGTGCACAGCTTTGTTCACCCAGTTACAAAAAGCATATTATTACTCCGAAATGAGAACAGAAAAGATTCAATGTTAATGGGATGGGTAAGCTTGAATTACAAAAGAGAGGTTGGGACTTTTCTTGGAGTGTAGGAGATTAAAGGGGGAGGGGTCCTTGTGTAGGTTTATAGGCTCATAGCTTCCTCCCCACCTTCTGAAATCTAAAACCAGAAGGTATAACGGGAGTACAGATTAAAAATAGACCAAGGGGGTATCTTCTTCAGACAGAGGATTGTGGGTATATTGAATCAGGTGCCTGGTCGAGGGTGGAGTATATGTTGGGACATTGTAATGTTTAAAAGACACTGAGATAGGTACATACAGTATACAGTACGTTTAGAGGAATATGGGCAGAACATAAATAAGACAAGCTTGGTCAGCAAGGACAAATTAAGCTGAAGGGCCTGTTTCTGTGCTGTAGCACTCTTACACTATGTAATATTGGTTTATCAAAGACAGATTAACCGAATTGTAAAGCTGAGGTGCCATGAGATCTTAACATCCCAATATGGAAAGTCCTTCGACCATTTGTTGACAAGTGGTAGAATATGGAGGGTATTGGAAAATTAAATGGGACTCGTGTTGGGGTAGTGTAGATTGATGGTTAAAGGGATAGAAGGAATGAATGACCTATCCAAGACATCACTGAAAAGGAAAGAGGTATTCCTTTTAGGGTAGATTTCTTTTAGATATGAAATGGAGTAAAATTACTAAAGACACCCCAATTCTGTACATTTAGGTAAAAGGAGATGACCACAGGAGTTTATGGCAGTGATACAGCAAGTAAAATTACTGTCTGGGATATTTTTATTTTTTTTTAATTTTTAATTTTTCACACCATAAATCACAATAGCCATGATATACACTTTTTCTTTTTCACACATTTACAGTGACTTTTTCTCCACCCCCCTCCCTCCTCCCAAGCCACCCCCCCACCCCCCCCCCCCCTCATCCATTTTAGGTATACAATCTAGGTTGCATTAATTCAGTCAGACAATGTTGTCATTCAACAAAAATACACCAGAAATTCTACAGAGTCCATTCTTTTCTTTTCTTCTCCTTCCATCAACTTAGGTAATGTTTGTCCCCGGTAGGTTTTCGCTATTGTATTTAATGTAAGGCTCCCATACTTGTTCGAATATTTCAATATTATTTCTTAAACTATATGTTATTTTTTCTAATGGAATACATTTATTCATTTCTATATACCATTGTTGTATTTTCAAATTATCTTCCAATTTCCAGGTTGACATAATACATTTTTTTGCTACAGCTAGGGCTATCTTAACAAATCTTTTTTGTGCATCCTCCAAATCAATTCCAAATTCTTTGTTTTTTATGTTACTTAGGAGAAAGATCTCTGGATTCTTTGGTATATTGTTTTCTGTTATTTTATTTAATATCTGATTGAGATCATCCCAAAATTTTTCTACTCTCTCACTGTCTGGGATATTAAGGAGAAGACTAGTAAATAATTTCAGTCCCAAAAGCCATTCAACTTTTTGCAAGATCTGTATCATTCAATATTACAGCAGCACTCTTTAGATACACAAATCCACGTGTCTCAAGACCACTCACAGCCAATTAAACAGCTCATTATTCTTGTGGTTTTAGCATGATGAACTATGCTCCCAAAGCTAAACCATATGGACGTCACATTTTAAATACAATATATACACTAATTACTCAGTTAATTTGGATAATAGGATTCCAAGGAAAACAATAATTAATTCAATACAGTAGGACGTTGAACAACTCAACCTTTTTTTTAGAAAAAAAATGAAAAGTTGGCCCATAGTCTCCAGATGTAATCACAAGCTTATACTTTGACCACATTTCCAAAATACACACAAATTTCTGCTGCAACAACACTGGGTGCAAATATAAACTACGATAGTGTTTCAATCATAACTGTTCTTCTCAGTCGGTTCATTTTTAAAAGGAAATTCAGTTGTATTGTGGAAGGTTCAGCAAGGAAAAAAATGCAACTGTTGAGTGGCACTTTGTCACGAACTTTAAAATACTCCAAATTCTTCATTTCCAATGAAGCAAGGAGAAAGGTGGGAAGGAAAAAGAATTTTGATGGCACTACAGAAGACTACAAAAAGCTAATGCGATGATCCAGTAACTGTGTACAAAAGATCCTGAATAAGATCAAGTGGCAGTTAATACTAGATAAATGCAGTGGAGATAGTAAATGTATGATTCATGGATAATGTACCAAGAGAGTTACATTTTGGGCTAAATTTAAGGTCCACAAAATCTAAAAGAGAATCTCAGATTTTAAAGTTTAACACATTTTCCTTCAACTTTCTTTTGGCAAAATTGTTCAAACACCAACTTTTCTTCGCATGTAGATGTCAGGGTACCCACAATAGAGAGCTTTAAAATGACACTTTTCCTTTTATCTATCTTCTAGATAGTAATTAAGAGCAGCAACCATGATTCATTTCTTCACTTTTCTAGGCAGGAGCAAGGAACCCATTTATTGCTTTGTTTGAAATCAGACAAGTCATAATGAACAAGATGCCAAATGTGGAACTCTTGGCTTGTGCACCTTGCAACATTAGGCCATTATCTCAGCATTACCTCAGAGTTTAGTGTGACATGGTAAAATGCATTACATTCTTAAAAGCTTCACATTCCAAATCATGAAACTGTGAACTCGAAGTAGTTTTCTTTTTAAAGCAAGAGAGAGAAGTCAAAATTTGTTTGCAAGATAGCGACCAGTCTGAAAGACAATACTTAAGATTTAAATCAATTTGTTTTTCCTGACTGCGTACAAAAGACTGAAGATTTTGAAAGAATTGAGGAGAACATCTTGTGCAAGTTCATTGGATGAAACAGTAAGAATTAAACACTGGGATTTTTTTTTCCTAAAACTTGGGAAATCTTGTCAGATGGCTTGTACAGGGCAGCATGGTTGGTGTAGCAGTTAGTGCAATGCCTTTACGGTGCTAGCGATCAGGACAAGAGGTTTAAATCCTGCTGTGTCTACAAGGAGTTTATACATTCTCCCCATGTTTGCGTGGGTTTTCCCTGGAGACTCTGGTTTCCTCCCATCATTTGAAACATACTGGAGGGGTATAGGTTAATTGGGTGTAAATTTGGCAGCATGGACTTGTGGGCTGAAATGGCCTGTTATCGTGCTGTTGTCTAAATTTAAAATATTTAATTTTTTTAAAAAATTATTTTATTTTATATAAAAATTAAATTTAATTTTATAGAGTAAAACTTGAAAGTCTGCAGGCACTGTGATTGTAGTAACAACACATATGCTGGAGGAACAGCAGATCTTGCAGCATCCATAGGCAGTAAAGATATTTTTCTGATGTTTCCTTCAAGGTACAAGTAAAAAGCAAGCAGGCACCTGAATAAAAAGATTGGTAAAAGAGGGCAGGGGACTGAGCACGGACCAACAGACAAAAGGCAATAATTGGACATGGATAGGAGGAAAGGTGAGAATTTATCAAGGGAATAGGAGGCTCTGTGAATGCAGAGGTTGTGGAAAGGAGACAGAAGGAAAAGAGACAATGAGAGGAAAGGAGAAATAGGGTTAGAGGGAGCAGGGGGGGTGGGAGGGGTAAGTGAAACCAGAGGTCTATGTTGATGCTATCCAGTTGGTGGATGCCCAGATGGGATAAAAATCAGAATTTATTGTCATGAACAAGTCCTGAAATTCATTGTTTTGCAGCAGCGTCACAGAGCAAACATTCATATTAGAACCATCTAACCACAATAATATGAAAATAAAAATAATACTGCATGAAAAGTCAGGCAGTGTCTTTTGTTCATCAATTATTCAGGAACCTGATGGTAGCAGGGAAGAAGCTGTCCTTGTGCCACTGAGTGCTCAGCTTGATGGTGCTGGTTCTGATACACCTGTATCAGGCCTTGAGTACAGGCTCTTGTACCTTTTTTCCGATGGTAGCAGAGCAAAGAGGGCATGGCCTGGGTAGTGCGGGTCTTTGAGGAGAGGCTACTTTTTTAAGACACTGCCTCATGTAATGTCCTCAATGGAGTGAAGTCTGGTGCCTGTGACGTCGCAGGCCAAGTTAATAACCCTCTGGAATTTATTCTTGTCCTGAGAGTTGGTGCTTCCACACTAGACAGTGATGCAACCAGCCAGAATGCTCACCTTATAGAGGTTTATGAGAGTCTTTGGTGACATACTGAATCTTCTCAGATACCTCACAAAGTATAGCACTTGGCGATCTTTTGTTGAGATTGCATCAACATGGAGGCTCCAGGACAGATCCTCGGAGATGCTGACATCCAGGAATTTGAAGTTCTTGACTCTCTCCACTACTGAACCCTTGATGAGGACTGGATGGTGTTCCCCTGACTTCCTCCTGAAGCCCACAATCATCTCCTTGGTTTTGCTGACAAAGTTGCTGTCGTTACACCATTCAACGAGTTGATCTATCTCCCTCCTGTATGCTTCCTCATTGCCATTTGCAATTCTACCACCAACTGTGGTGTCATTGGCAAACTTGTAGATAACATTGGAATTGTGCTCGACCACACAGTCATGGGTGTATAATGAGTAGAGCAGTGGGCTAAGCACACATTCTTGAGGTGCGCCCGGGTTGATAATCAGTGAGGAGAAGATGTGGATTCCAATTCGTTCTAACTATGGTCTTTCAATGAGAAAGTCAAGGATCCAGTTGCAGAGGTGGGTACAGAGGCCTAGTTTCTAACTTCTTGACCAGCACTGAGGGAATAATGGTATTGAAGGCCAAGCTGTAGTCAATGAAGAGCAGCCTTGTATGAATTGCTGTTTGAGGTGATCAAGAGCTGAATGAAGAGCCAATGATATTGCATCTGTTGTGGGAAGATTGTGATGATGGGTGAATTGCAGCAGATCCATATCTTTGCTTAGGTACGTGTTAGTTCTGGCCATGACCAGCCTCTCAAAGCATTTCATCACAGTATAAGTTAGTGCAACTGGGCAGTAGTCATTGAATCAGGTAGGAACCTCTGACAGGAACAATGAGAGGTTGAAAATTTCCATGAACACTCTGGCTAGTTGGTTGGTGCAAATTTTCAGTACCCTGACAGGGACGCCATCAGGACCCAATGCCTTGCGAGGGTTCACCCTCTTGAGTGATGTTCTGATGTCACCCTCAGAGACAGATATCACAGGGCCCTCAGCCTTTTCAGGGATTCTAGTAATCACTGTTCAGTTCTTCTTCTCAAAGTGGTGTTCAGCTCATCGAGTAATGAAGCATCTCATATAGAGTTCGGCCTCACTTTGTAGTGGTGGCCTGCACTCCCTGCCATAGCTGGCATGTCCCTGTCTCTCACTGCCTCCAGAATTGCCACTTTGCTTCAGAGATGGCCTTTCGCAGGTTGAACCTAGACTTCTTATAAAGATCCCAATCTCTGGCCTGAAATGCTCTTGTTCTCACCCATAGCAGGTTGCAAATTCAGATTCTTCTAGAGCAGGGGTGTCAAACTCAAATTCACAGAGGGCCAAAATTAAAAACTTGGACTAAGTCATGGGCCAAACTAAATATTTATTGAAAATTTTCAACAACATCTGCATGTTTTCTCCTCTTTCAACATATGTAATAAACTTTTTCTTATTAAAATAAAGGTTTAATAATAGTTTTGGTTAAACTCTTTCCAGAAGAAGCATTAACAAATGAGAAATAAAATATTCAATAAATAATATTTCTCTATAGCCTTTAATCTCCTTTTAAATGTATTTTTTTTCACAAGCCAACAAGTCAAAAAAATAACAACTTGCTTCAATGACAAACAGGTTTGTCTTTTAAAATGATGAACATATAGTTTGCCTCCCACCTGTCTTGAGAGGTCCTGTTTTGTCTTTCATTTGGCCATTTTTCATAAGGGGTTTATTACATGTGAGTTGGGCGACAGGTCGCAGATGTTAATGAAAGTAAAGAGAGGAGGTGGGGGCGATTAGCGGGCTGACGGGCCAGCGCCAATGCATTTGCAAAGCATTCTGGGATTTGTAGTATTAGCTGTGCATGCGCTATACTGGCGCGGCGGCAAGCGGGCCTGCTCTAATACATATTTGATATGATCTTGCGGGCCAAATATAATTATATCACGGGCCAAATTTGGCCCGCGGGCCTGAGTTTGACATGTGTTCTACAGCTTCTAGTTGGGGAACACCTGGGATGTGTGTGTGGGCATACATTCATCCACATGGGTGACATCTGTTGTACATTTATTCAAGTCTATGGATCTGTTCTTGAATATGTTCCAGTCCAACGATTCAAAGCAATCCTACAGACACTCCTCCGCCTCCCTTGACCATTGTATTGTAGCAGTAGTCAAGCGTGTTGGTTCCCCTGGTCTCACATGTGATGTGCTGGCGGTAGTTTGTCGAAGAATCTTCAAGTTTTGGAGGTGCTGTCTCATATAATTCAATGGCTATTAATTTAATGATTTAGACCGAGTTAACGCAACTGCTTCATTCTGTGGGCAGTTCAGGTGAAAAATGACAACAGCCTAAAATGGCACTCTTTCATCAAAAGTACAAAAAATATTTTCAAATGCAGCAGGTACAATCAGTCTGCAGGAGCTTCCTGTTGCCTTCCGCTTTAATTCTTCATCCCACTCAGATTTCTGCTTGTGGCCTCCTATGCTGTTCCAATGAGGCCCAACGCAAGTCCAAGGTATACCTCCTCTTTAGTCTTGGAACACTGCAGCCTTGTGGACTATATATCAAATTCTCCAATATTAGGCTACTCATTTTTTCTGTTCATATCAAAATTGGCCTTCTCTGTCATGTCATCCTTTAGTGCAGGGATGGTCGATCTTTTGATTTTTTATTTAGACATACAGTATAGTAACAGGCCATTTCGGCCAACATGTCCATGCCACCCAATTAACCTACACCCCCGGTACATACTGGTGGGCCGAAATGGCCTGTTACTGTGCTGTATGTCTAAATTAAAAATTAAAAGGTTGGCCACCCCTGCACTAAAGGAAGACATGACAGAGCACAGCCTGACCTTCCAGGAACATCTCTCAGTCTTGTCATTAACAACACATAATACAGCGAAAGCAGCTTAATCCCTCGATCCCCAACTGCCGCATTAACCCATTTGACCTGGCCGAATTCTACCACAGAAATTCCCTTCGTTCTACTTATCATTCTTTGCAATTTGGAAATTATCTTTAAAAAAAATCCAAGCCCTGACGAAGGGTCTCCAACCTGAAATGCAAGTTTTCCTTTCTACAGATGCTATTTGACCTACCACATGCTCCATCATTTTCATTTTTTATTTCTAATTTCCTGAACCTGCAGTTTTCTTAATTTTCATCTTGTCTACAACAAGAATACAGCTTATTTTTAACTTTCAGGAAATTGTTTGCGAAAATTAATGTGGCAAGGAATAAAGCAAGCATTGGAAGGAGAAAACCTTGAATATCAAATATCAGGAGTGTTATTTTCAAGCAGTCCAAATGCATTTTAAAATTCACATGCATATTTATCATTTTCTCTTAATCTTATGGTTTTGTTAATTTATCCACCACCTCATCATATCGGTCAACAGTTCACATGAAACATGAAGCATTGTTAGGGAATCGGCATATGGAAAGGGTTACAAGCTTGAAGAGTTTCAATTCAGACATCTATGTTGACTTCACACCAATAATTTCAACCACTATAAAAATACATGTTAATTTTTTATGGTTTTCCAAAACATTGAGGAAAAATATAAATTGCACATTAAATACTATGTTATTCAGCCAGTGTGACCCAAATTTAGTTTATCAAAAGCAAAGCAGGTTAGAAATCACTAGAGAAACAAGTTGAAATGTTAAAATGATCAGTAACTGAAAGAACTTAATTTAGAAAAATAGCCAGTGATGCAACATGAATAGGTACAATAAGGGAGTTAGTTCCAAATGTATTTTTATGGCTATATTTTTAGAAAATATTGATCTGCCATAATAAATGATCAGAAATGGCATTTGAATTACCTTTTTCTTGTGTCTGTTGTTAGATGCAGTATTATCTCTGATAAATTGAAATGACAATTGTGCTCTAATTGAATGCTCAACAAATTTGGGCTCGAGCTGTCAACTGACTTCTGTTTTGAATAATGCTATCACATCTTCTTGTCCTTTTCATTTTTTCGTTTTAACCTCTCTTCTTGATTCAATGTTTTGAGGAAAAAAGATCAAAGGTAGTTCACAATTTATTTTAGATGCTTGGTTGATGTCAACTAATCTTTCAAAGTAATGATCCCATTGTTAATATTAAATCAGTTACTGGATAGCCTTGATGCTGAGTTTTGGGTCTTAATTTTTTTTGCTGTTTGTTTGTGTTCAACTTCCACTGATGCTATATAGCTGAGATATGCAACACTACAACTAAGACATCCTGTCAGAAATGTCCCCCTATGTTTCAGTAAGCATACTCGATTATGTATGCTTAGAATTTATCTTTGTTCCTTTCCTAGATGGAGCTTTATCATTAATTGTGTCTTTCTGTCCAAGTGGCACTGAGGTTTGTGCATTCCTGATTTTTATCATAGTTTGTAAAATTATGAGAACCATTTAGGCTAGAGTCAAAAGCTTTTACTCAGGATAAATGTGCAAAATATCAGAGAACCTACATTTAAAGTGGGGAGAGTGTTAAAGGAGACGTGCAGGGCAAGTTTCTGTACACACAAAATGGTAGTTGCCTGGAATGGGCTGCCAGGGATGGTGGTGGAAGCAGATATGATAGTAATGTATAAGAAGCTCATGAACATGCAGGGAATGGAGGGGTATGTATCATGTACAGGCAGTAGCGATTTAGTTTAATTTGGCTGTTGGTTTTTTTTTCTTTTTAAATTTTTCACACAATGAACCATACTGACCAAAATACACACAAACATTTCCCTCTTGAATATAAACAGTACTTGGACTCGATTTGGATGGAGCACAAAAAAGATTTATTATGATAGCCTTAGCTGTAGCAAATAAATGTATAATGTCAACCTGGAAATCAGAAGAGAGCCTGAGAATATAAATGGTACATTGAAATGAATAAATGTATTCCATTGGAAAAAAATAACATACAATTTAAGAAATAACAACACAGTATTCGAACAAATTTGGGAACCGTATATGGAACACAACAGAGAAGTCCTACCGCAGACCTCCACCCCCTAAAATGACAGAATGAGAAGAAGACGAAATGAACTGACCCAGTGTGTAAAAGTAGATGACACAATTTTCTTGTTTATTTTCATTGTGTGATGACATTGTTTAATGTAACATATATGTTGAACATTGAGTGGGTGGGGAAGGGGAGAAAATTTGGCCATTATGTTTGATGCAGGTGTTATGGATTGAAGGGCCTGCTCCTGTGCACACTGTTTAATGATAACATACTGTTGGTAACACTATTGTTTATAATATTTTAATGTTACATTTGGGTGAATGAAAATACATTTTATTTGGAGTTGAAGTTGTGCAATAGTACATTTATACAAGTCTTGTGCACACTTTTATAGCAACAAGCAAGAACAGTTGGTAATTATTCAAGCACTCAACGAGTTTAATTTCTTGTACAGTGAGATTTTTAAACTTTGGGGCTAATTTAAAAGCACAAGAATCATCCCCTCCATTTATTTTTTTTGCATTAGAGTTTGAATTTGAAATAATGAGTACTACTTTACATAAGTAAAGAAGACAGTAAAGAAGTATTTTAACATGTTTGCCTGATCAATCAAGAGCATTAAGTACAGGAGCTAAGTCGACCTATTGCAGCTGCATAAGATGTCAGTGAGGACATATTTGAAGTACTGTCTGCAGTTTGGGGGTTCCCCCACTCTAGTTGTTGAGCTTGGAAACATGCAAAGCAAATTCAAAAGGATGTTGTCAGCACTGTAGAGTTGTAAGGAGAGCCTGGACGAGGACTCTTTTTTCTCGTGCCTAGATAACTGAAGGGTGACCTAGTAGAGGTATACAAAATCATAAGGAATATGAATAGTCATTATTTTCCTCCACCAAGGTGAGAGAGTCTAACAATTGAGAGTTGAAAGTAAGCGAGAAAGATTTAGGATGGGCATGAGGTGCTAATATTTCATATGGAAGATGGTTCGCAAACACGAGAGGAAGTGGTAGAGCTGAGTACAGTTACAATGTTTAAAAGATTTTTGGACAGGTATGGTTTGGGATATGGGCCAAATGCAAGCAAATTGGCCTAACACAGAAAAGCATCTTGGTCAACAAGAATGAGTTGGGTTTGTTTCCATGATCTGTAGCTCTGTGACTGATCAAAATGCAGACATTTCAGAACTACCTTTTATCTTTTTCCTCAAACATTGAATCAAGAAGAGAGGTTAAAACAAAAAAATGAAAAGGACAAGAAGATTTGATAGCATTATTCAAAACAGAAGTCAGTTGACAGGTCGAGCCCAAATTTGTTGAGCATTCAATTAGAGCACAATTGTCATTTCAATTTATCAGAGATAATACTGCATCTAACAGCAGACACAAGAAAAAGGTAATTCAAATGCCATTACTGATCAAGTTTATTATAGCATATCAAATATTTTCTAAAAATATAGCAATACAATGCCTCATAAAAATACATTTGGAATCAACTCCCTTATTGTACATATTCATGTTGCAGCACTAGCTATTTTTCTAAATTAAGTTCTTTCAGTTACTGATCATTTTAACATTTCAACTTGTTTCTCTAGCGATTTCTAATCTGCAAGTAAGTATAATCACACTCAAATGTTACTTCAGGTTCACCATGTTAATTTTACTATACGAGGTTACCTGGCAAGTAGCCAAAGAAAAAGAGGCCCATCCAAGCCTACTGTATTCCTTTGTTTCAAATTAATGGTGAAGTTCAAGATGTTTGGAAATAGTACCACTTGAAGTCTTAAACTGTAACAGAAGATCCTTTTAAAAGGACCTTTTGGTGCACAGTTTGAGTTTCCTTAAGAGAATTTGAACAAAAGATTTCCGTTTTTAGTTTGGTTCTCCTCAATTCCTGTTGTTAAAGAATATATAGTAATATATTTTAAAATGTAATGTTATCTTCCACATTTAAACCATTTCATTTATTTAAAATTGAAGCAGACCTGTGCAGAATTGACCAAATTCTGGCTGACAACTCTGCTCGAATATAATAAGACCACTTAAAATTACATCAAGGTGGTTTGGTTAATTTTTCCTTTCTTATAAAAGTGAGAAGTGAAAATTATTTGTAACTAAAATAAAACAGAACTAAAGAACAATATTAAACAACTTTGAATTAGCTTAACTTTGTAAATGTGTGAAAGATTCAAGTAGGATATTACTTTGAAGTGGATACAGAGAAAGCTAGATTAAAAAGGCAAATTCTCAGTGCAATTACTTCCAGTAATTCGAAAGAGCTAAAGAGATGGCAAGTCTGAAAAAAAAAAGACATTAATTGATTATTTCCAGCAGTCCAAGTTGTGCCCTTTCCCCATTTCTCATCCAGATGCTTCTTTCCATTAAACACAGCATCAATTTGCCAATATTGTTACAGAATAAGTTAATACAATTATGGAATAAAATACATCTTAAGGGGCAAGGTTAGATTGTGGGGGTTTAGGTATTAGTTCACATTTCACAAGAAACAAACATTTCACAAAAGAAATCTCATTTAAAATGCAAGAGCCATGTCTAAGGTGGAGCATTCTCTGCCATTGAAACCATGAAGAGTGCCTATGAAGACTTCATAAGTAGATGTTAATTGGACTGATGCTGCAGAATTGAAATGGACTATTGGCTTTAAAGGAACAGATGTCTGGGCTGAGAAACTGATAAATCTTTTGCTATTAAGACTGGTACCAGCTTGAAGTCTGATGTTCTAAAGAGGGCTTGTGTGGTTTCGCACAAGACAGTTTACAGCAGGAGTTGGTGTTGTAAACTGCAAGTTTCGCAGACCTGTTGCAAGACTCCATTTAAAGATGGGTATTGAGTTCTGAGATCAGCCTATTCAAAACCCTTGCAGTCAATTACAAGAGGACGTGGCTGGTTAATGTGTTTCTCCTGAAATAGGGGAACAAGAAAAACTCTGTGGTAACCTGGAAGAAGAATTTATCTTTTGGAAAAACCCATGAGGGGGTATGTTTCTTCACTGAAGTGGCTGATAGAAGGAGATCAGTTTGTGTGCGTCCAACAAAATGAATCTCTCTCTCTGAAACCAACAAAAAGCTTCCTTTGCGGTAATGATTTAAGTTAAAGCACCAGAACCTGGTGAAGATCATAAATGTTCAATTCTGTGCACAGTATGCAAAATTGCCTGATACCAGTGATTGGACAGTGAAACAAAGAACTTTCCTGAACACATACACATTACATAAACATGTGCTTAGAATTAGAAGGGGATTAAGTTAGGTTAAGTTGATAGTAAAAGTTAAATATTATGCATGAAGAAAATTAAAGTAACCATTGTCTTGGTGAATTTCTGTTGCTGCTAGTTTTTGGAATCCCCTGGGCTCGTAACACGATACAGTGACAATTTTCTTTCTTACCACTAATTTTACACTTCTCTGCTATTATTGAACCTCTTGTCTCCACCATCCATAAACTATTAAACACAGAAATGCTGGAGTTACTCAGCATGTCTTGTAGCGTCCATAATTTTAAAATCGATATTTTGGACTAGAGCCCTGCTTGATACTTTGAAGAGGGGCTCAGGTCCAGAACGTCAGTAATATATCTTTAGCCTCCATGGACTCTGCGAGACCTGCTGAGTTCCTCCAGCATTTGTGTTTTTGCTACAATCACAGCGTCTGCAGACTTTCATGTTTCACTGTCTTGTATCCAAGACCAAGATACAAAACTTTATCCAAATATTGATTGGATATTTAACCTCCCACCAACACACTCCAGCTGCTATCCAAATCCGCACTTGAACACAACAGAACCAAATTATTCACAACTTTAATATTGCCTTTAGCCAGAAATGAAATTCAAATGACTTGCACCAACTGCTGACGTACAACTCCATAACATCAACCAATTGCACCAAAAGTAGTTTGTCTCCATTCTATGGCCTTGAAACTACTAGACCTGTTTACATAGAACACTACAGCCTAGACTTTGGCTCACAATGTTGTGCTGACCTCTGTAAAGCAACTCGACAACAATTTAATCTTTCTCTACCTCACACCCATAACTTTATTTTTCTTACATCCATGTACCTATCTAAGAGTCTCGCAAATGTTCCTATTGTACGAGTGGCCACCGCCAGACAAGATGCATTCTAGGAACCTTGCACTGGGTAAAAACAGCTGACAGCTCCCTTAAACTTTCCTCCACTCTCACCTTAAACAGATGTACTTGCTATTGACACCCAGGAAAACAGGTGCTGGCGGTCCACTTTATCCATGCTCCTCATTATCTTATCTACCTCTATTAAGTCACCTTCTTCACTCCAAAGAGAAAAGCCCAAGCAGTCCATTTTATTTATTTGTTGTTTATTTCAACACACTTTGGGGTAAGATCCCTTTTCAACCCTTTATGAACTGGCAATCATCCAAGATTTTGTTGTTATTTTCCAACTTGAACTAAAATCTATTCCTCCATCACTTCTGTGCTCAGTGACCTATGCTTGATCCTTATCCAATGGCTTAATATCAATTTTCAAAACCTGGCCTTCATTTTTTCTGTTGCTCTGGAAGAGACCAAGCCCCTGAAATAACTGCATCCCTTATTTTAGTTATTTAACAGTTTTGACTGAAGCCCAGAAATTCCCTTCATATTTCACTTTGCTTTTCCTCCATTGCATAGTATTTTCGTCATAACCTGCGCAATCTCCCCTCATATTTGATTATGCAGCCCTGTGCCAAATTTTATTTGACAATAGTCCAGGTGCATAAATAGGAATTTGGAATGTATTTTAAAAACCAGATGCTACTCAGATATAAACTCCTGCTGCACATATTCACATGACTATTTGTGGAAAAATGCATTGACTGTTTCTGTACAAATCTCATAACAGAACTGCTCTGCCAACATGGTCAATGGCACCTTTATATAAAAATCTATTTCTTTATTTTTAAATTGCCTCTCAGCTGCCTTCAGTATTCTAAATTTGAGGAGAAGTACGTGCTACAAGGAGCTGGAACACTTGACAAGAGTTCCAAACTGTTCCATGCAACAAAGTGAAAAGTATTAACTGGAGGTGACCAGGAGGTATATCCATCTGGTTGAAATGGATTTTTATTTTAATATCAAATGTTTTTCCAACAGCAATCAGGTTCTGGAGCCTTCCACCACTATCCCAACCATAAACTACTCCAGGACCACCAAACAATTTGTCAGCACTAACTGCAACATCAGCATTTTGCTAACTGTGAATATTTACCCCCTCCATAAATCTTCGTCCGCGAAGCCAAGCCAAAGACATTGTGGTAACCTAATTTATTCTATTATTGGTGCATTTGTGCATTGTACACATGACAATGAACTTGCATCATATTACATCATGTGGCTGGTTGGAGGGATGCAGAATAAGAAAACACTAAAGTATTTCCAAAGAGGAAGATTACATGCAAGTATCAATCAACCATTCAAGGACCATGCCCTTTCAGATGCTCCATTTTTTTCTTTCAAGTTCCATCTCCCAATTAAAAAAGATTCTTGTTCTGCAATGCAGTTTACCTTTCATTACACAATAGACAGGTGGTCAGCTGATTTAAATTTTCTACCTCTGCCGATTGAAAGCTATTAAATTGACTTGCCCGATTGCAAATGCCAATCCATTTAATATTAACTGTGATTAGGCAAGAAGTTTAGCACAAGCAGCCAATAATAATCCCAACAATAATTGTACAAGATAAAATATCAATATTTTTGATTAGCTTCTTTGTACAACATACATTTAGTACCATCAATTACAAACATTTAAAAGTCAATTTCCTCAAAAACAAAGTGATTTTTAAATCAATAATGTATACAAAACTATTTAAATAAAATCCACTATTGCACCAATTAAAATTTTTCAATGCAATAATACATTTTCCTGGAATAAGACTTCATGCTGAACATCCATACAATATCAAGATCCTCTCGTGATTTTGTGTTCCTCTACATCACCCTTGTCCTCCAGTGCTCCAAGGAATATTGCCCTAGCCTGTTCAACTTACCCAAAAGCGCAGTCACCTCCAAACCCTCACAATATTCTCATAGATAGATTTCTCTTCACCCTCTCCAAATCAACATTTTTTTCCTGCAGTACAGTGTTCAAAATTGAATACAATTCTCCAAATGGGGCTTCACCAACATCTTGTTCAACTACAACACAACTTCTTCACTCAATACTCTGACTGATGGGCAATGTGCCAAAAGTCTTTTTGACCACATTATCCACCCATGATGCCATCTTCAAGATACCATGTACTTCTACCCACAGACCTCTGCTCAACAACACTCCCCAAATCCCTACTATTCACTGTGTAGGTCCTACCTATGCTAGAACTCCAAATTTTGGAAACAGTACCCATATTACTGACAAAGCAAGGAGAAATAGACTAGTTCTACTTTTAATCATCTGGTGCAGGTATTTCCAAATTGCTATCAAGTGCAACACTCCCATTATTCTGGACTAAAAGTTCCTTTTATTGCAAAGGTACTGCAGTTCTAAATTAAGCAAGTCTTGTTGCAAATGTACAGGCCTATGCAAAGCAGTGTTTGGAGAAAAGGGTTCAATTTAGGTCTCCATATCGAGTTGGGATTCACTGCAGGTTTATCCGGGGATAACAGCTTTGTCTCAGGAACAGACAGCAAAAGTGAGGCCTAAAATATGGGACCTTAACATAAAGAGATCTTCTTCTTTGGCTTGGCTTCGCGGACGAAGATTTATGGAGGGGTAATGTCCACGTCAGCTACAGGCTCGTTTGTGGCTGACAAGTCCGATGCGGGACAGGCAGACACGGTTGCAAGGGAAAATTGGTTGGTTGGGGTTGGGTGTTGGGTTTTTCCTCCTTTGTCTTTTGTCAGTGAGGTGGGTTCTTATTTAACCATAAAATTTCAAGGAGGATTGAGAGGGGAGAAATCACATCTAGATCCAGGGTATATACCTGCAGAAAGAGCAACTCTATATTTAGAGCTGAGATGAAAAATCAAGGAAAATAAGGATCAAATAGTGAACTTGGAGGAAGAGGATCAGCCAAGATCTTAATGATTAGAATAGCAGGATCAAAGAGGTGACATGAGGTTCAATCCTATATTTATTTGTGGCATGCTTTCCCAAGTTTAAAAGAGCTTCTCTTGCTCCATCATTGTGAACTTTTCCCATCAATTTCTAGCCCCTCAGGGAAATTAATGCCAAGATAGGAGCAATTACAGGACTTGACCTCTTACCACTTAGGAACTGGAACAATATTGTCCAAAATTGCATTACACTTTTCTCCAACAATTGACGAGCAAACATGATCAAACTTCTGAAGAATTTCTGACAAAAACTTCTGAAGTTTTCTGTTAGTCATCTGCTTTGGAAGCCCATTTTTAATATTTTAAATTCATTCCCCAAAATTAATGATGTCACAAAACATCTTCTAGATTCTGTATTCTGCTTCAGATTTTGCTCATTCTTGATGGTTTGCTTCCATTTAATACAGTAAAGTTCTAGAAGTTTTAACCCTCCTGAATTATAGGGTCTAAAGTGGTCTAATTGTTAATATTACACCAGAATATTAGGATATTTTGCTGATACCAATAGGAATCATTCCACAATAATAAACTGCTAATTTTGATAATGAATGTTATTTTTGAAAATATACTCCTATGGCAATGTTGTAACAAGCCAACTGTTGATTTTTTTGTAGTTAAATTAATGTAGCAAAACAATACATTCTACTATTATTAATTAACAATTTGACCAGATTTTGATGCAGTAAAATTAAGTTACTGAAACAAACGGAAGACTCTTTCTTGATCACTTCAATGTTCACTTGTCTATGATCAGTGGATTTCAATACATTAAAAATTATGCTGCTTGTGTTTTTCTCTTGCATTCATAACTCACTTACATTCATTCCAGGTCCTTGAACTTCAAATTGCTTTTTATCATCAACTTAAAATGCCTTCAAGCTCAACACTCCACAAACTCAGTCCCACCCAAACATTAATCTGTTTTTTTTTAATCCCTTGGGGTTAAGGATGACATGCTTCCACTATAGCATAATTTTCTAAGGTAGTTGATGAAGCAAACTAGGGACACCGACTTTAACAAATGAAGCTGCTCAATACAGCAGACTCAATACAATGCCTTCAACCTTTCACTCAACACAAGCAAACCAAGATGATTGTGGATCTCAAGAGGAAATCAGGAGATCACGACCCAGTCCTCATTGAGGGGTCAGCAATGGCGAGGGTCAAGACCTTCAATTTTCTGGGTGTTAACATCTGAGGATCTGCTCTGGAACTTGCAATGTCATTGAGGGTTCTTGAAAAATTCTACAGATATACCGTGTAGAGCATTCTGGCTGGTTACATCACTGTCTGGTACAGAGGTGCCAACACTCTGGACAAGAAAAAAAAAACTCCAGAGATGTTAACTCGGCCAGTGACATCACAGACACTAGGCAGGCCTCACTTCATCAAGGACATCTGCAAGAGGCAGTGTCTGAATAAAGCAGCCTCTATCCTCAAATACCCTCAGCATCTAGGCCATGTCCTCTTCACTCTGCTACCACTGGGAAAAGGTACAGGAGCCTGAAGACGAGCACTCAGCGGCACTAGGACAGCTTCTTCCCCGTTGCCATCAGGTTCCAGAATGAATAATGAACCAAAGCCTTACTTTGACTTTTTAATTTTTCTTGCGCTTTTAAAACAAAATATTTGTAAGATAGTTTATATAAATGTTTGGAGTGTGATGCTGCTACAAAACAATGAATTTTTTTGATAGGTCTGTAACAATAAATTCTGATTCATGCATGTGGCCAATGCATTCTTAACACTGCCTAAATCTTCAATCTTCACTTTGAATGGGCCTGAGCAATGAATTCCCATAAGTGGCGAAAATATATTTATTCAAAACAGGTTTGAAGGATGCCATTGAATGTTTTCTTCTGATCCCCTGGTAATCTTATCCCATGACAGCTTAGAATAGAGCATCTGTTTTAGGAGTCTGGTTGGTGTGCAAAAGACAGCAAAATGAATTGATTAAACGATGTGAATTTTGGCCTCAGAGAGGACAATGAAATTGGTTCTGCATCCTTCCAAAGCATTCGAAGGATTCTGCGGAGACTACTCAAGTTGTATCTTTCCAATACCTTGAGGTGTGTCCAGGTCTCAGAAGGGAAGAACAATTGATTTGAAGGTTTGTGTTGCTGATCTATATTATTTTTTTCCTGTCAAATTGACCAAAGACTGTGCTGACATACTTAAGATGGTGACCTTGAACTCCCAGAGAAACAAGTAGAAGTCCACATTGGACCAGGTCTCAAAAGTATGAGAAATTTCCAGTAGCAGAGGGATTTCTCTGGCAAATCCTACAGGGAAAGTCATCATACATATCTTCCTTAAATACTTCCTGCTTATACATCAAATTTAGCTGTCCACAGAACTCAAACCCTATGATGATATTCAAGCCATGATCCTAATGTAAAGATTGAGAACTGTCATAAATGCCACTCCTCTGGCATTTAAATCAAATATTTAATAAAAATCTACAATAATCACTTCAGATACTGGAAATATGAAATTTAAAAAAAGACAAAACACTTGGCAAATCAAATAGCAGCTGTGAAAAGAAAAAAATAACATTTTCACTGTCAAATATTAACTATTTTTGAACAGATATTTTAGTTTCTAGTATTTTCTTTTTTATTTTAAAAAATATGCTCGAGTCAACCAAAATAATTGCATTTGTGTAATTGTTCCCATGAGTTTAAAGATATGATCTTTTCAAAGATGTGTTTGACAAAGGCCATGCATATCTTCTGAAATTCAGCTTTCACCATCAGATAATTTAATTATATCATAATTGTGCCTCATTTTCTCAAATACAAATGACTAGAAGATCAAACAAATATAATTTTTTCCTTTCCTAAAATATAAAGGCATACATTATTTTGCATACAAGTTCATACATTTTTCATTAACTATTTGCTTTAGTTAAATACACCTCCCATGCTTTATGCAGAGTATTTTAAGACAACTTGCTTGAATATCATGGACATTTAGTGCAGATCTTGGATCATCCAATGCTGTCCCAAGTTATTCTTAAAATTTTGAGAATGGGCTTCCCTTGATGTCAGCAAAAAGGCAAAGGGTTGGCCAATGGTGAGGATTGGATCTGAAATGGCTTTGCTTGGTTTTGATGCAATCCCAATATCCTCACACGTTTTCATCCAACTTTCACTGTAACCAGTACCACTTGCAGGATCAATAGAGCATGAACCTTGTACAGTGATCAAAGAATCGTGATCTTTCCAACATCTATGAGAAACAAATCATTTTTTTGTTATAATCAAAAGTTCAGCCTAAAATCTCAGAAAGGGAGCAGAACATGCTTTCTTAAAAATAAGTGTTTTTGTTTTATTAAAAAAAGCAATTTTAGTTATTAGGTTCCATATTTACTTTGGTCAAATCTACAGAACTTGTTCTAATGACATCTTTTTATCTGCATGGCTCAGAAATGAAGACAACACTAAATTAACAGACATAACAACTTCACTCATCATTTACTGTCTCATGTCAAAAGAATGATGGAAAAATAAACTTGGAAATTCTTCGCTCAATGCAAGTAAAAGCACACTCAAAGTCATCTAGCATCATGTTAGGCCTGGATTCCAGATAGGGGCCAAATGTGCATTCCTGCACAATTCTAGACAACTACCTTCCCTCCCCATAGTGGAGTCAAACTAGTACAAGCCAAACAAGTCAGTATCTTTCCACATATACAATGGAATAAAAACAGTTAGGATAACACAAGTCACATGCTCAACTGTGACAGAACGAGCTCAGCAGAAAAATATTTTCATATTGAACCTAAAAAGTGTGAAATTTATAAAGACAATATACGTCCAGTACCCCATTCCTGTATCTTGACTGCAATGTAGTTCCTTTCTTAAAATGTAAAGGCACAGTAGTTCTCTCTGTAGATTGTAGTTCTACAGTCTTATCAATCATGCAATGGCTTTAATTGCAAGGAACCTCGTATGCAATTCCAAGTAGACATCACGCAGTTACAACTCGCGGTGGGGGCTCATTTCCACAAGAAGCACCACATTTTAATCCCCCCCCCCCCCCCAAGAGAGAGAGAGAGAGAGAGAAGAGAGAGAGAGAGAGAGAGAGAGAGAGAAAGAGAGAGAAGAGAGAGAGAGCTTACTCCTTCTGCCTCCTCGATTTATTTTCAAAAAGTTCGTTGAGGCAAATGGCCACCTGCCCGAGGAATTTATCCAGCCCGACCAAGGAGCGGTGCAGGACAATCAGGTGGAGGGTGTACTTCTCCGGCGTTCCTTGCAGTAAGAGCCCAGGGAATTCAAAGGACACTTCCTCCTTCCAGGTCGGGGACAAGGTCTTCTCGGCCACCGAGGTCGAGTATTTCTCCTTGCCCAGCTGGATGATAGTGTACGTATCGTTGGTGCCGCTTTTGCCCTTCGGGTTCAAATCCCGAGCCTGGAGGACAGTGACTTGGACGTGGGTGGGGAACCACGTCTGCGACTGCTCGGCCAGCATCATTCCGGCAGCTCCTCTCCTTTCTCACGGGGGACACACACACAAAGCCGGCCAACGCTCAGCCCCGACCACGTCCCCACAGCATCGCGGCCGCCGACAGCCGCCCGGCACGACAGGCCGAAATCCGGAGAGAGAGAGCCCGACAGCCTTGCCGGTCTCCCATCCTCTCCACGTCCTCGCCGGGCGGAAGGGCCAGAGGTCAGAGTTGAATCCCGTCCCGTTTCCAATGGCAACGCGCTCGGGCGGCGGCCGGGGGACAGGGGGCGCTCGTCCCCAGTGCCCGCGCCTGCGCGCCCCCCCCCCCCCGCACTGAACGCAGAGGTGAGCAATTAAAAAAAATTATATGTACACATACTCGAAGGGGGGGGTGGAGGAAGAGGAAGGGGAGGAAGAGGAAGGGGAGGAAGAGGAAGGGGAGGAAGAGGAAGGGGAGGAAGAGGAAGGGGAGGAAGAGGAAGGGGAGGAAGAGGAAGGGGTGGAAGAGGAAGGGGAGGAAGAGGAAGGGGAGGAAGAGGAAGGGGAGGAAGAGGAAGGGGAGGAAGAGGAAGGGGAGGAAGAGGAAGGGGAGGAAGAGGAAGGGGAGGTGGAGATGGGGATGGGGGCTGCTGCTGTAGATTTGTACCTTGGCCTTTGTCAGGAGATTGAGGCGAATCTTTTTTTTTTGTTGTTGCTGCAGTCCATTAAAGCCATCACATTTGAATAAAATAGGCCAACTCCCATTCCCTATCCAGCAATCTCATGCAAAGGCAATGCATATTTTTTTTTGGGTTGTGGCTTGGTTTTCCTTTTGTATCATTCATTCTTGTGTTGAATTGAAACTATTTGTTGCTGTGAATTCCTAATTGCCCTTGTAGGACTTCTCTTGAAGACCTTTTAGTCCTTAGTTGGTATTTGTTCTACCGGTCAATAATTATGTGATTACTCACTATCTGTTTCTTTATTTAGTTTCTCTTCTTTTATATTTATTATATTGTTCTCTTCTTATCTATTAATTATACTTCAGTGGTGCTTTATGTACCTGGAAGTTGCTGCATTTTATTGCCTTTCATTGCACATGCACATTGTGTTATCAATCAAATACATTTCTTCACTCAAGATTTTCTAAATTCATTTTATGCTGGTTTCTGGCTGCATAAATCTATGAATATTTCTTGTCCACATAATATTTATTTGCAACACCTTTATTGCAAGTGCGACCTTGGAATGGAAAGATCTCTCCACTTTAATTATGCATGCTTCAAGATTCCTTGTATTGCAGATTATTGATCTTGTGTATTAGTTCTTCCCTCGCACTATTGTTGTATTGGCTTGGCGAATGGAATTATTCGTTTGTTCCCCGGATTTAAACATTCATCTCTTCTTGAGAAACATTTGGATATTATACAGACTTTTGGAAACCTTGGAGGTTTACAGATGACCCAAAGTGGAGCTTCAGAGTCCATTTCTAAATGATCACCTAAACTTCCTACTTCCACTTCTGCCAGATTCAGCTTTGCCTGAAGTCGACTGCTGTTGACTCCCTCCCTCGCAATCGATGTGATTTACTGGATCGTTGTCTGAAGAGGGTGCGCAAAGTTATTGAGGACCCTTTCCACCCACAAAATCATTGAGGACCCCTTCCACCCTGCTTACAGCATCTTTCAGCTGCTCCTGTCGGGAAAGAGATAGAGGAGTAACAGAGCCAGCAGCACCAGGTTGAGGAACAGCTTCCTCCCACAGGTAGTGAGAATACTGAACATCCAAATGAATATGTATTGTTTATCTGTCTTTGTGTTATGTCTGATTGTGTGTCTGTGTTTTGCACTGGGAACTGGAGAATGCTGTTTCATTGGGTTGGACTTGTACAATCAGGTGATAATAAAGTTGACTTGATCAACCCTTCAGGCATGTTTTGTTCCCTTAAGATCTGCTCATTGCAGTGCACTTTAAGGTGATTTGCCTAATTCCACATTCTACAAATGTGGTCATTCAACATCTGCAACCTGTACTCTTGTATGGACTGTCCCTTTCATCCTCAACTCTGTATATGCTGACCTGTAACAATGACCAGTTAAGATGAATAATGATTTCAAGATTTTCATCCTTGTTTCTTTTTGTCAGTAGAGTTCATTTGGAGTCTCCTCCATTGTAACAACTCTTTAAGATACTCAGTGTTGTCTAATTCTGTGTTTTTATTCCACTAATGACTGATTTTAATTTTGCCACCATTGGCATCCATGTCTTTAGCTTGCAAAGCCTAATCCTGGAATCTCATCCTTGTACCTTTTCCCCTTTTCCAAAACTTTTTATTGACTGCTCCTTGAAGTCTCATTTTTAGAGTATCCCTTTGGTCATTTCCACTGGCAATCCCCGTTAATTGGCTGTGCCGTGTCCCAGGATAGGAAGCCCTTTGTGCCGTGTCCCAGGATAGGAAGCCCTTTGTGCCGTTTCCACTGCGCCACCCTTAACCGGGACACTAATGGCTTTTCCACTGAACTCACTCATCCCCAGGGATCGGTGTTCTACCTTCAACTGGAAACGGGTGACTTTCTGCCGTCCTTGCTCCACTGGTTTTATCAGCACGCTGGCGACAGCAAATGCTGGGGATATGAGTAGGGGTAGAGGCGGTTAATCCATGGTGTGAAATGACATCATTTGACGCTGGTGTTCTTTTTCCACTGGACCCTGTCCCAGCAAATTCCCAGTTAATTCCTGGGACAGGGTAGCAGTGGAAAAGGGGCTGGAGATGGTCTGAGCTGTGTTCAAAACTCAAGTTTCTGAGGAAGTAAAGGCATTGGATGATTTTTTTTCTTCGCAAATTGCTTGCCAATTTCTTGTCCTTTTGAAAGATTTTGTGCAAATTAAATGTGCTGTTTTGACTTGTTTCAAAACATGTGAATGTTAATCAGCAAGCCAATTGTAAAACAATTACTGATAAACTGAATCAGCTATTCTGGGTAGGACTCTCAGTAATGAGCTAATTATAATCAATAATTGGATTTGATACTTCAAGATTTGACAGCTGGACATTATTCCATATTCTAATCACACAAATTCTAAGTTTTCTATAAATTCATACTCTATATTCTCCCTTCAATATTAAACTAAAATCTTTGAATTACTTATCAGATTCTGTCATGGGTACGCCAATGTCGCAGGTACAGTACTTCATGATTAAGAATTACTGTTGCTTTCTTAACAAAATAGAATAACAACAGATGTACCCTTTCTGATGTAGTCCATATCCTGGGAATATATAAAAGTCATTTTTATATTCATAGAGTGGTTGATTAATTTATTCATAAATAAATTGATGCTAATGGAAAAGTAGATGTAGAACCATAGAACTTTACAATGCAAAAATAGCCCCTTTGACCCTTCTAGTTTGTGCCAAACCATTGTTCTTCTGCCTAGTCCCACTGACCTGCACCCCATCCATGGCCCTCCATACCTCTCCCATCTATATGTACTTGTCCAAGTTCTTCTTAAATGTTAAAATTAAGCCCACATTCACCAGTTCAGCTGGCAGCACATTCAACATTCCCACCACTCTCTCTGTGAATAAGTTCCCCCTCAAATTCCCCTTAAACTTTTCCCCTTTCACTCTTAACCCATGTCATCTGGTTTGTAACTCTGTTTTGCTCAGTGGAAAAACCCTATTTAAACTCTGTCTATCCCCCTAAAAATTTTGAATACCTCTATCAAATCTCCCCTAATTCTTCTATGTTCCAGGGAAAAAAGTCCTAACCTGTTTAACCTTTCCCTGTAACTCAGTTCCTGAAATCCAGGCAACATCCTAGTAAATCTTCTCTGGACTCTTTCAATTCTTATTGATATCTTTCCTGTAGTTATGTGATCAAAACTGCACACAATACTCTAAATTTGGCCTCACCAATGGCTTTTACAACTTTACCCCAATATCCCAACTCCTATACTTAATACTTTGATTTATGGCAAAAGCACTCTTTACAACCCTATCCACCTGTGATGCCACTTTCATGGAATTGTGTATCTGTATTCCCAGATCCCTCTGTCCTACCGCACTCCTCAGTGCTCTACCATTTACTGTGTATGTTTTTTCTGGGTTTGCCCTTCCAAAATTTAATGCAGACCTTACACTTGTCTGCATTAAATTCCATCTGTCATTTTTCATCCCATTTTCCAGCTGGCCCAGATCCCTCTGCAAGCTTTGAAAACCTTTGCTCTCCACAACACTTCCAATCTTAGTGTCATCTGCAAATTTGCTGATCCATTTAACCACCTGATTATCCAGATCATTGATACAGATGACAAACAACAATGGACGCAGCACTGATCCCTGAGGTGCACCACTAGTCACAGGCCTCCAGTCTGAGAAGCAATCACCCACCACTACTCTCTGGCTTCTCCTATCCGGCCATTATCGAATCCAGTTCACTACTTCACCATGAATACCTAGCGACTGAACCTTTCTGACTAACCTTCAATGTTAAACTTTCTCAAAGGCCTTACTAAAGTCAATGTAGACAACATCCACAACCTTTCCTTCATCAACTTTCCTGTAAGCTCTTCGAAAAACTCTATAAGATTGATTAAACATGACCTATCATGCACAAAGCCATGTTAACTATCCCTAGTCAGTTTCTGGCTATCCAAATAATTGTATATCTGATCTTTTAGAACACCTTCCAATAATATACCTACTACTGATGTCAGGCTCACTGGCCTATAATTTCCAGGGTTGCTTTTGGAGCCATTTTTAAACAATAGAACAATGTGGGCTACCTTCCAATCCTCTACAATCATACCCATGACTAAGGACATTTTAAATATTTCAGCCAGAGTCCCTGCAATTTCTACACTAGCCTCCCTCAAGGTGCGAGGGAATATCTTGTCAGGTGCAGCTGATATATCCATCCTTATTTGCTTTAAGACAGCAAGCTCTTCCTCTTCGTCAGTCTGTATAGGTTCCATTACCTCACTGCCTGTTTCCTTACTTTCCATTGCTCTGCCCATTTCCTGAATGAATACTGATTTTTAAAAAAAACATTTAAGATCTCCCCCATCTCTTTTGGCTCCATAGAAAACTGACCAGTCTGATCTTCAAAGGGACCAATTTGTTCCTTACTATGCATTTGCTCTTAATATACCTATAGAAATCCTTAGGATTTTCATTCACCTTGCCTGCCAAAGCAACCTCGTGTCTTCTTTTAGCCTTCCTAATTTCTTTCTTGAGGTTTTCTTGATTTAATTTGCTTTATGTTGCCTATACCTGCTATACACCTCTCTCTGTTATCGAACCAGATACCCAATATCCCTTGAAAATCAAGGTTCCCTATGCCTGCTAACTTGAATCCTGTCAGGATTCTCAAAATGCCACCTTTGAAAGTCCTCATGTGGTGTACACAATAATCAAAATGGCATGATGGAGTTATTAAACAGCTTTAATTACCAAAAACCTGAGCATTACTGATACACTACTTCACCATGTTCCAGCTACACATGCAAAAGGGGGAAAGTCCGGGCACGCCAGCCTTTATTAGGAAATCCGGGGAGGAGTCAAGGGAGGAGTTAGGGAAGGTCAGATAGGTTAGGACTGGCCAGTCCATACATCTGTGCAAGTGCCTTTTACCACCCTCTACTTATCTCGCTGCTGTTTTATGTTGGATGTCACAATTATTGTTAACGACGTGAGTTTGGAAAGAATTTTATTGATCCACGATACTATGAAATTATAGTATCCTTTATGAAAAGGAGAGGCAGAACAATAACTGAAACGGATGATGTATATATTGCATGAATTTGCGCTCAAATGTTTATATCAGTATCATTCTTAATGCCAATTAGAACTAGAACAGTAGAGGAACAAATTCTTCAGCCCACAATGTCTGTGCCAACCAAGAACCAAATTAAACTAATCCTGTGGGCCTGCTCATAATCCATTTCCCTTCATTACTTGCATGTTCATGTGCCTGTCTAAATGCCTCTTATCTGGTTCCATCTCCCCACCTTCCCTGGCAGTACATTCCAGGCACCTGCTGCTCTCTGCGTGTAACAAGAAAAAAAATAAATTGCCTTCTACTTCATTTTTAAATTTTCTCTCTCATCTTAAATTATGCTCTCTACTATTTGACATTTTCATCTGGAAAACAGACTATTTCTGACCCTTTCAATGCTTTGAACAGGTTTCCCCTCAGCTGCCGAAGCTCCAAAGAAACAATCCAAGTTTCTTCAACTTCTCCTCATAACTTATAGTCTATAACATGCAATGTCCAAGTGAAACCCTGTTGCATGCCTTATAAATTATCTACATCCTTCCTGTAATGAAGTGAACAGAACTAATGTGGCTTAACCAAAAATTATGAAAGTTGTAAATTCAAGGCACATTTTAGAAAAAGTAATAGACCTGAAACATTAACATTCTTTCTGTCTCCACAAATACTTCCTGCATAATGAGTGTTCCAGCATTTTCTGTTTTTTTTCCCCCCCTTTTGTATTTTGAATTTAGTCCAGCTTGACATGTAATATACAAAAGTGCTGGAGAAACTCAACAGGACATGCAGCATCTATAGGAACTAAAGGGTAACCAATGTTTTGGGCCTGAGAACTTCATCAAGGTATGAGCAAAAAGGCAGGCATGCACCTGAATAAAAAGGAGCAGGAAGAGAGGAGGGAGGGGAGGAGCACTGGGTAACAGATAAGAGGTCATAGGTGGATATGGATGGGAGGATAGGAAAAAAAGCAATGAAGTTATAGGTGGAAGTTGTACCTCTCTGAATGGAAATAAAAAAGAAGGGAAAGGGGTGGGGAGTTGGAAGAAAGTAGACAGGATTGTCAGAAGTGATTCTAAAAATGACTCCATACCATTTTTTAGTATTAAAACAGAACTATAGCACAACTTAGGAAGCTTCATATAGAGTTCATAGAACAGCATTGCCAAGTTTCAGTGAGTAATCCTTTAAAGGGACATGGCCCAAAACAATAGGCACTCTTTTGGCTATGGGGTAGTGTTGTTGCTAAATGAAGAGATGTTGCATGATGGAGGGGACTGTGGGAATTATCCTGAGAGTTTAAATGGATTTAGAGTGAGGATCAGTGTCTGAAGAAGGCATATTATTGGTGGAGATCCTTCCAGTCTTTCCAGCCAAATTCTTCAGATTGAGTTCAATCTCTGAATTCATCCATTTAGGGATCATTGTAATTTGGATAAACATCCATGCCCACTTTGCCATTTTCTGTGAAGTGCATGAAAATTATCCGCCTTTAGAATGAAGTTTTAAGAGATCTTCCAAAAAAGATGCATTGAGCCACAATCACTGAAGTATGCCTGATACCAAGATCAGCTGCCTGGAGTAGTCCTGATCCAGGAAACTGTGAGTGATGGTGATTTGTACCTGTATGGGCAAAGTAGCCTTTACATGCCTGGGAGGTTGTATATTTAGGATTGTAGCACTTCAGAAACCAGATAAGTTCGGGGATAAAATGGTCAAAAAAGCCTTGTTGTTCTGTGAGTAAATAAAACTATAATCTTAATGCAGACGAACACTATGTGTAGCTGTAAGTGTCTTTTTGGTAAATCTTGTGCTGGGGAATAAATTGTGGAAAGCAAAAATTGTGTTGAAAAATAAACTTGATGATGGGTGCTAAGGGCACATGAAAGGCTGAAGAAAATAGTAAACGTAGCCAAGACCATCAAAGACTCTGACCCCCTTATCCATTGAAGACATCCATGTGAGATACTGCCTCAAGAAGGCAGCCAACATCATAAAACTATACCATCACTTCTTATTGCTGCCTGAAGATACAGAAGCCTGAACTCCAGCATTTCTAGCATCAAGAACAGTTTTTTTCCAATGAGCATCAGACTCTTGAATCTCCGCTTACTACCTTAATCATAAACTTCTCTGACACCACAAAAAGACCTGTCTACATTATTGTAATTCCACATTTTCTTCTTGCACTACTGCAAACATGAACATTTATTCTCAATCTTTTATATTTATTGTTTTTCAGTATGGTAATTTAATGTACACTATTGAAGTTTGCTTTTTTATGTATAAAGTACATACCTGTTTGGTCGTACTTGTGTGTATGACAATAAACTCATTATCATTGTCCAATAGAAGATAGATTGAACCTGGCTAAACCAACTGTCAAGAGCTTGGAATGCTTAAGCAACATTGCAAAATATTCAGAAATTAATTAAATGGTATTTGGGAAGTAATTTTTTTAAAAGAGAATATGAAATCACTAACACAAAAACAAAACCATTTAGGCAAATTAAAAACTAATTTAAAAAAAATCTAAATGAATATTTTATTTATCTTGGTCCTTTGCAGCTGTTCCTTTCCATCAAAATTGATGGAGATGTAGTCCCTATTTCAGGTCTCACCTAATATAGGTTGTTCATGAAAGTTCTCGAAAATAACAGAGGAAATTTCCACAATTTTGCATTTTCTCCTGCTGAAATGTCTACTGTAAGAAGAATGTCTACCGTAAGTCTACCGTAACGTTAATGAAATGTCTACCGTAAGAATGCTTGAAATAAAAAGTGTCTTCCCAGAGCTTCGAACTTCCTTGTTTGCAGATTTTAAAAAAATTATATGCATGAATAAAACCTACTCTTTCAACTAGGCAGCACCTTGGTAAATTCTACTGTACTCTTTCCAGAGTCTCCACATCCTTCCTTTATGCAGAAAGAATTGCATACAATAATAGTCTTAAGGATTAGCAGAATTCTTTACTAGAGGTCTGCCCAAGTGTAAACTTAAATGAAGCCCAAATCCAACTCAGCCTTAGTTAATCAAAATCTGCCAGAGCCATCAAAGTAATTGATACCAGCATTATACCACTATTTCATCTTTCTGCAGGTGCCCTTAGCTTCAGACTGAGCATTAACTCCAAGCAGGGACAATATTGATGAAACTTGCAGCAAAGTGGTAACACACTTTGAGATGACCTGAGGTCCTAAAAAGCATCATATAATTTCAAGTCAAGTCATGTTTATTTGTCATTCATACCATAAACCTTGCAGTGTACAGTGAAAATACCAGGATAGCATTTCTCCGGACTGTGGAGCTGGTTATTTACATGAATAAATTACCTCAGAAAATTTTTATAAATAACATTATCATAAATAACATATCACATAAATATCATGTTACATATGCTAGCCCTGTGTCCCCAGAGTTTAGAATCCACAAACAATGGCCGTTATAGATGTCCACCATGGCAGGGAGAGAGACCCCAATAATCACCTCAGCAGTCTTTACTATCCGCTGCAGAGACTTGTGTTCTGAGATGGTACAGTTCCCGAACCAGGTAGTGATGCAGTTACGTAGGATGCTCTCAGTGCATTCCCCGTAGAATGTAGCGAGGATGGAAGTTGAACTTTGCTCAACCTCTGCAGCAAATAAAGGCGTTATTGGGCCTTCTTGGCAATGGATCTGGTGTTGGGGGACCAAGAGAGATGCTCTGCCAGGTGCACAGCGTGGAATTTGGTGCTCTTGACTACCTCGACAGTGGAGCCACAGATGGTCAGCGGGGAATGGTTCCCCGGGCTCTCCTGAGATTGACCACCATCTACATTGTTTTGCTGATGTTCAGGTGTAGTTTGTTGTCTCTGCACCAGTCTGTTAGTGATTGCACCTCCTTTCTGTAAGCTGACTCATTGTTCTTGCTGATGAGCCCTACCCCAGTCATGTCTTCAGCGAACTTGATGACGTGATTAGAAGTGTATCTCACTTTTCAGGAATAATTCAATTCTTTCACCTTCTTTTGTAAGGCCAGAGTCAGTTGTTCCACCACAATGGGTAAGTTTCAATTATGTATTCTTGAAAATAATTGGAAGTCAAGCCTTCAGTGTTTGAATGATAAGGGGAGCCTTCATGACTATAATAGCTTGAAACAAGAGCACAGACATACAAAGGTGAAAACAAATAAAGTGGAATAGTGATTTAAAGAGCACCGTATATTCAAACAAAATTTCTACTATTGCAAAGCCAGAGAATAATAGTTAGATCTTTGCTGAAATGGCTGAATTGGGAGATAAAGAGAAGCACAAAGCAATAGGGCAAGTGCGTTTTCAACAATGCAAAGTACCAGGAAAAGGAAAAAGAGACTGGAACATAAACAGCACCTAAGGATTACTGAAAGGAAAATCTGTAAAGAAAATAAGAAATTAGAAAGGAAAATTGCTGTGGTTTATCAAGGGGAATAAGAAGTTTTCAGTTATATTCACAGAAGGCTAAGGATTAGAAAACACTTCGCCACTCTAAAGGATAAGACTGGCAGATTAGTCGTAGAGGATCAGGGCATGGATGCATTTTTAAATGGGTTCTTCACTTCAGTTTTCGCAAGAGAGGTTTCCTGATCCCATAAATAAGATGACTGGGAGAGCTGGGAGTGTTTAGTGAAGATAGATATTCGTAGAGGAAGTGTTATTAAGGAACTGGAGGCCTGACTGCGTACATTTGGGAATTCTTGAGCAACATAGAAAGCGGGAGCTTTGGCAGATATTTTTTTTTCAGCTCCTTGAGAGCAAGGACAGCACCAAAGGAAGATAGGTGATGTAGTTTTGACTTTTGAGATTTTACACAGTAATGTTCTTTTTAATGAAAGATGGTATGGATTTAAGAGGACATGGGTGGTGGAGGGTCAATAAAAATAACAGTATAACCGAGATAACTAAAAGGATTTGAAAAAGTGCATCAAAAGAAACGAGATCCAATGATCACTGAGGATTTAAGAGGGAAATCAAATAACAAAAAATAGAGGATTACTGTAAATGGTGATTGTTGTGGCGAGAGAGAAATTATCTTTCATGGAGAGTTGGATTTAAACAACTAATTTTCAAAGTGAATATTGATGAAAATAATTAAACAGGATATTTTGATTTATTAAAAGAATTAAAAGAAAGAAACAATGATAGCCTTAATTTAGTAGTCCCAAGAATACTTGTGCTTAAAAATAGCAAAAAAAGTATTCACAAGCATAAAACTGTGACATTTTGGAGAGTCAAATTACTTCAGTATTTGTCATCAGCTCCTATCACAGCTTTGGATTTGTATTAGAAACTGGACTAATGGAGATGTAGAAAATCTGTCCGGTAACAAAAATATTAAAAGATAATGGCACAGAAAGGGGAAATAAGTTGTTTATGAGTGTTTTAAATATTTCTCCACTTTTGGTATAACACAAAGCAGGTATAATAGACAAGGAGTTGCAAGCGAAATTGAAGTGAAAGAAATCCAAATAAAAAGAAGTAGAAAATAATTGTGAGAAAGTGGGATTGTGGTGTATCATGAATTTTTGAGGGAACTCTTGGACACTGTTAATAAAAGACAGCACCTTACTTTGGACTACCTTTGTTGCTCTGTGGATTTGCTACTTAAGCAAATCCAGTGCCTGATGTACAGTTCTATAGAAAAAAATGAAAACTATTCTCTTTTGAGAATGACAGACTGACAACAAACTGACTTGTTTAGTGTACTTAACTGGTTGCAGCTTGGAAAGATGCAGTGGCATGATCGTATAATGCAATAGTGGCTTTAGACTCACGAGAGAGCCATGCCGACAGAAAGATCCACTTTAGGAAATACCCTTTTTTTTGAGATGACAAGAGCAGTCCTAGCTGACATTGCAGGGAAACAATAATATTCAAGATGTAGTCACATGCACCCTCTCACCTCTAAACGTAGGAATCATTTGAAGTTCAGGTTAATTCCTGCTTGCTCTCTTTCATTACATTCAGTGGAATTGCAGCAGGAATTGTAAAAATGATAGATTAAGAAATATAATTTTGAATAAATGAAAAGCTGCAGGAATAAAAAAAAATGTTTGGGTGGTGAAAATGCATAAAATTATGTAACATCAGGGGAAAAAAAAATCACAATCTACATCATTCTCAAATTTTTCTGGTTTTATATAGAAAACAAGCATCAAAATAAATATCTTCTATTTGTATGACTCATTTCATATATAGTAAAACCCCTGGTATCCAGGACCTATGAGGTTTGGTGCTGGATAAGTGTAATTGCCGGTTGCTTTAGACTTACAATGCCTAACTAATACAGCTGCATTAAGAATAAACAGATTAAAAGACAAAAGACACATACTATACTGTACTTACACTGAATAAATGTTACTTGCATTAATACATAAACCTTAAAGCATTTTACTTTATTTTCAGTCACATTCTTTGAAAATGTTTACCTGAGGCTGCGTCTGCAGGTTCCTCCCCCTCCGTGGAGCCACCTGAAAGATGAACAATAAAATTAGTGATAATTAACCCTCCCCTCTCCCTGAAGTTTACAGATAAAGCCTCTGACCAGGATGACCCTAACGAAACAGGGATTTAAGAGAATCACCCCAACTGTGAGTGGCATCAACCAGCTCTTCATCTTGGGCAATGCCATTGCTGTTCCACACAACTTTATTCAAACTGCTGCTATGAGCAAAGCGCAACCAAGGCTTTTCACTAGCTGAATATTTGCATCTTCAACAAAGATTTTTGGTACTTCAGATATCATTTACTTTTTCAATTTTACATGTGCATACTTTTTTACCTATTACTCTATTCTTATTTGTTTTAATTTAGTTTTATTTATTTTCCTAGTTTATTTCACCCACCACCCCCCCCCCCCCACCCTCAATTGCTTGAGACTGCCAGTTCCTTGAATTCTGGATACCAGAGGGGTTTTACTGTACTCTAATTGTTCCAATGTGCTTCGAAGCCAGTTAATTATTTTTGAAGGGTAGCCTCAATCATTGTCTAACCAGAAAGGAAAGAGAGATCATTCAGAGATAAAACCTGACATGTCTTGTATTTCCATTTGAAAAGGAGAGCCTCTGACAACATGGTATTAAATACAATGCTACACTTGTGCATCATTTTGGATAAACAAGTTTGTTCTTCAGAGAGATTTTATTAAATGGTATCATTCCTAACCCTAAAATGCTTATTCTGAAAAATACAAAAAGCAAATTTGCATCTAATGTAGTTACAGAAGTTTGTTGATATTTTTAATGGGAATCAGGAAAATTCAGTCATATTTTATAATTATATTTAGAATTAAGCTTTGCATCAATAGATGTATATTCAAACACCTGTGGTGCAGCTTTAATGGGGTTTTAATTGGTCACCAGCACAACCTCCTAAATTTAGCCAGTTTTTCTTCACAACATAATGTGGCATGGAGAATTGGATAAGCGCGTTTTAGTTCCTGGCTCACATTGACATTTTAATTTTTTTCACTAATACATCCCCAGAAAAATCAGATTAATACATATGCTCAGAATTATATCATTGATTCAATTTTCAATTTTTAAAAATTTACATTTAAAAAAAATGTAAACATACAGCATGGTAACAGGCCCCTTTGGCCTAACGACCTATGCCACCCAATTGACCTACAACCCCTGGTACGTTTTGAACGGTGGGAGAAAATCAGAGCACCTGGAGGAAGTCCACACAGAGACAGGGAGAATGTGCAAATTCCTTACAGTTTGGAATTCAAACTTCTGTCCCAATCACTGGCGCTATAAGAGCATTGCACTAACCATGCCACCCTAATGTTCTTTTAAAAATGTATTCAGCCTTACAGAAATAAAGTGTCAATGAACAAGACACATTTTTAATATGTGTATCACTTCTATTGACTAAACTCTCTGACAAGAAATGAAATTCTTGCATTTTCATAGCACCATTTGTAACCTTGGAATGCCTCAGAATATCTTGTAATCGAGGACATGCTTTTTAGTTGTTACTTCTCTAATTTAAGAGTATATCAACCTATTTGCATTCTGTAAGTCCTTTGGAATAATCAGACAGTTTCTGCTAGACTGTGGTAGAAACTTTGGTTATAATTCCAGAAAGAACTCCCGAGATAAGTTTTCTGGTGGTCCTCACATAAGGCAGCAATGCATTTATAATATAGGAAGAAGGAAAGATATAAAATACACTATTACATACAGTTATAGCTTTGTCTGGTACTGACCTTAATATGGGAACTATCACTAATGCCTTAAAAAGGACGAGAACTTGCATTATTTATTTAATCTGTTTGTATGTTTTATCCATATAGTTACAATTCCCATACAATTAAGGGACTGTTTCTTTGCTCATTATGGCATTAAGGACAAAACCTCGGAAACCTAAATATTCAGATTCTACTGCCATACTTGGGGCAACCTCACAAGGTATGGAAAATTGTAACATTGACGCACGCAAGGTTCATAATACAGATGTCTGCAATAATTAATTAAGCTCAAGGCATATTGAACACAATATCATTAAGTTTGTGAGAAGAATTGGTCAATTCAACCACTTATTCAAAAATAAGAATAGGAAAGAATACTGTTCACTTTTTCCAAAAGTAACTATTTTTAAAGGTTTAAAGCTGTTTTTCCAACATGATGGTGATTAAAAATCATTTTTTTTTTACGTGAAACACAACACCTACATTTTCATATTATTTTGCATCAGCAGGAAATTTGATAGTCATTTGCAAATATGAATCATCTTTTGCTTTTGAAATGATTTCCATGTTAGGTACACAAAACAATGTCATTTTCCTATGCATTATTTCCTTGTAACCATTGTTGATCACTCCTACCAGGATCTCTCAATTCAACACTTGATTGAGGCCCCAAATATTATGCAGGTACTCCCCGACTTACGACTTCTGCAACTTGCATCCATCTACACTTACGTCTGAAATTAAAAAAAAAACTGTACAGGTAGCATTCTCCCTTGTCTGTTCCGGGAGCCCGAGGTAGTGCCAGGTAACTAGGGACAGTGGTGTCATCTCGCAACCTATGCTGTGATTTGGAACGCATGCGCAGATTGCCGTCGCTTTATCTCTCCGACTTCAATCTCTCTTCTTCCCCAGCAACTGTTCTCTGCACATGTGTTCCATATCACCTTTTTAAAAAAAACAGCACAGAGTCTGTCAAAGCATATTACTTTGATGTCACAACAAGAGGAGCATCGAAATGAAAGAGATATGACTAGTCATCCAGAGCGAAACACTGAGTACCTGTACATATACTCTGTTCCTTCATGTATGTTGTTCATCTAATGGGCATTTTTTTGGGATCAATAAAGCTTTTGGAAATGAATTTTAAGAAATGAACCTTTCTAAGTATGGAATACCAGTTCTACACTCTAGTTTTGAATCCTTCTTGTTGCAGTAATTACACATTCTTTCATTGATTCTTATAGTGAAAATAAATCTATCTAATTTATGATGGAAAGATACATTCACCTTTTTGTAATGCTTTGTAGCTAATATGTAATATTTGTCTCCCACTTATTACAGTTTCTGAATATGTACCATAGCCAAACCAAGGCCATACTTTCAAGTAAATGTTTCTGTCAATAGGCAGGTCAGGATAATTTTTTCTTTGGCTTGGCTTCGCGGACGAAGATTTATGGAGGGGGTAAAAAGACCACGTCAGCTGCAGGCTCGTTTGTGGCTGACAAGTCCGATGCGGGACAGGCAGACACGGTTGCAGCGGTTGCAGGGGAAAATTGGTGGGTTGGGGTTGGGTGTTGGGTTTTTCCTCCTTTGCCTTTTGTCAGTGAGGTGGGCTCTGCGGTCTTCTTCAAAGGAGGTCGCTGCCCGCCAAACTGTGAGGCGCCAAGATGCACGGTTTGAGGCGTTATCAGCCCACTGGCGGTGGTCAATGTGGCAGGCACCAAGAGATTTCTTTAGGCAGTCCTTGTACCTTTTCTTTGGTGCACCTCTGTCACGGTGGCCAGTGGAGAGCTCGCCATATAACACGATCTTGGGAAGGCGATGGTCCTCCATTCTGGAGACGTGACCCATCCAGCGCAGCTGGATCTTCAGCAGCGTGGACTCGATGCTGTCGACCTCTGCCATCTCGAGCACCTCGACGCTAGGGATGAAAGCGCTCCAATGGATGTTGAGGATGGAGCGGAGACAACGCTGGTGGAAGCGTTCTAGGAGCCGTAGGTGGTGCCGGTAGAGGACCCATGATTCGGAGCTGAACAGGAGTGTGGGTATGACAACGGCTCTGTATACGCTTATCTTTGTGAGGTTTTTCAGTTGGTTGTTTTTCCAGACTCTTTTGTGTAGTCTTCCAAAGGCGCTATTTGCCTTGGCGAGTCTGTTGTCTATCTCATTGTCGATCCTTGCATCTGATGAAATGGTGCAGCCGAGATAGGTAAACTGGTTGACCGTTTTGAGTTTTGTGTGCCCGATGGAGATGTGGGGGGGCTGGTAGTCATGGTGGGGAGCTGGCTGATGGAGGACCTCAGTTTTCTTCAGGCTGACTTCCAGGCCAAACATTTTGGCAGTTTCCGCAAAGCAGGACGTCAAGCGCTGAAGAGCTGGCTCTGAATGGGCAACTAAAGCGGCATCGTCTGCAAAGAGTAGTTCACGGACAAGTTTCTCTTGTGTCTTGGTGTGAGCTTGTAGGCGCCTCAGATTGAAGAGACTGCCATCCGTGCGGTTACCGGATGTAAACAGCGTCTTCATTGTTGGGGTCTTTCATGGCTTGGTTCAGCATCATGCTGAAGAAGATTGAAAAGAGGGTTGGTGCGAGAACACAGCCTTGCTTCACGCCATTGTTAATGGAGAAGGGTTCAGAGAGCTCATTGCTGTATCTGACCCGACCTTGTTGGTTTTCGTGCAGTTGGATAATCATGTTGAGGAACTTTGGGGGACATCCGATGCGCTCTAGTATTTGCCAAAGCCCTTTCCTGCTCACGGTGTCGAAGGCTTTGGTGAGGTCAACAAAGGTGATGTAGAGTCCTTTGTTTTGTTCTCTGCACTTTTCTTGGAGCTGTCTGAGGGCAAAGACCATGTCAGTAGTTCCTCTGTTTGCGCGAAAGCCGCACTGTGATGCTTTGTAGCTAATATGTAATATTTGTCTCCCACTTATTACAGTTTCTGAATATGTACCATAGCCAAACCAAGGCCATACTTTCAAGTAAATGTTTCTGTCAATAGGCAGGTCAGGATAATACACTGTTCTTAATGAACCAATTCGCACACTTTTCAGTTGTATTGTAATCCTGTGGCACCACTTAAAGTAGCGAAGTTTTCCATATTGTTGAAGCAAATTCCTCTCACAATTAAAAACAGATGAAATGCTTGTTGATCTCATTTCTGTGGGAGGACATGTTTTACGCAAAGCATTTACTCTGTATATGAGTAGTTGGGAGATAAAATTAATTTATTGTAAATGTAGTCTTTTAGCAACTCTGAGAGATGTGAGATGGCAATGTGTGTAGAACTTTTTGAAAGCTTTGCTTCATTCATTACTTTTCATTATTTGAACAGATAATCGGTATCTTGTCCGCCTGATTGAAGACAAAAAAGAAGTGTCTTTCAGAAAGCCAACAGTGGATAGAATGAACTTGGTGTTTCAGGCATTCAAAGATCTCTTGCCAGAATTAGGAGTCTACTCCAGGGTATTGAACCTCATCAGGGATGAACTGTATGATAAGAACCAGTTATTTAAATTCCATTTCTTTAGCTATGTAAATATTAATTTACTTTTCTCTTTAATAATTTTAACTTTGTACGACTAATGGTGAAAACAATGTTAGTAATAATAGTGAATGCTGTTTTGGTAAGATAAATATAAAAGTCTGGTTTTACCACCCAAATTTGATCTAAGTTGTTATTATTTGAATTTAAACCAGAAAATCTGCAGACTCTGTGATTGTAGTTTACACAAAAATGCTGGACGAGTTCAGCAAGTCAAGCAGAATCTTTCTTCTTTCTTTGGCTTGGCTTCACGGACGAAGATTTATGGAGGGGGTAAATGTCCACGTCAGCTGCAGGCTCGTTGGTGGCTGACAAGTCCGATGCGGGACAGGCAGACACGGTTGCAGCAATCTTTATGCAACAAAGATAAAGATACACCATCAATGTTTTGGCCCCAAGCCCTTCATCAAGGTATGAGCTAAAACCAGGCAGGTGCCTGAATAAAATGGAGGGAGGAGCCCAGCCTACAGGGAAGATGTCATAGGTAAATATAGATAGTCATGGTGGGGAGCTGGCTGATGGAGGACCTCAGTTTTCTTCAGGCTGACTTCCAGGCCAAACATTTTGGCAGTTTCCGCAAAGCAGGACGTCAAGCGCTGAAGAGCTGGCTCTGAATGGGCAACTAAAGCGGCATCATCTGCAAAGAGTAGTTCACGGACAAGTTTCTCTTGTGTCTTGGTGTGAGCTTGCAGGCGCCTCAGATTGAAGAGACTGCCATCCGTGCGGTACCGGATGTAAACAGCGTCTTCATTGTTGGGGTCTTTCATGGCTTGGTTCAGCATCATGCTGAAGAAGATTGAAAAGAGGGTTGGTGCGAGAACACAGCCTTGCTTCACGCCATTGTTAATGGAGAAGGGTTCAGAGAGCTCATTGCTGTATCTGACCCGACCTTGTTGGTTTTCGTGCAGTTGGATAATCATGTTGAGGAACTTTGGGGGACATCCGATGCGCTCTAGTATTTGCCAAAGCCCTTTCCTGCTCACGGTGTCGAAGGCTTTGGTGAGGTCAACAAAGGTGATGTAGAGTCCTTTGTTTTGTTCTCTGCACTTTTCTTGACTACCAGCCCCCCCACATCTCCATCGGGCACACAAAACTCAAAACGGTCAACCAGTTTACCTATCTCGGCTGCACCATTTCATCAGATGCAAGGATCGACAATGAGATAGACAACAGACTCGCCAAGGCAAATAGCGCCTTTGGAAGACTACACAAAAGAGTCTGAAAAAACAACCAACTGAAAAACCTCACAAAGATAAGCGTATACAGAGCCGTTGTCATACCCACACTCCTGTTCGGCTCCGAATCATGGGTCCTCTACCGGCACCACCTACGGCTCCTAGAACGCTTCCACCAGCGTTGTCTCCGCTCCATCCTCAACATCCATTGGAGCGCTCACACCCCTAACGTCGAGGTACTCGAGATGGCAGAGGTCGACAGCATCGAGTCCACGCTGCTGAAGATCCAGCTGCGCTGGATGGGTCACGTCTCCAGAATGGAGGACCATCGCCTTCCCAAGATCGTATTATATGGCGAGCTCTCCACTGGCCACCGTGACAGAGGTGCACCAAAGAAAAGGTACAAGGACTGCCTAAAGAAATCTCTTGGTGCCTGCCACATTGACCACCGCCAGTGGGCTGATAACGCCTCAAACCGTGCATCTTGGCGCCTCACAGTTTGGCGGGCAGCAGCCTCCTTTGAAGAAGACCGCAGAGCCCACCTCACTGACAAAAGGCAAAGGAGGAAAAACCCAACACCCAACCCCAACCAACCAATTTTCCCTTGCAACCGCTGCAATCGTGTCTGCCTGTCCCGCATCGGACTGGTCAGCCACAAACGAGCCTGCAGCTGACGTGGACTTTTTTACCCCCTCCATAAATCTTCGTCCGCGAAGCCAAGCCAAAGAAAAAAAAAGAATATAGATAGGAGCGCAACCAAATGGCATTAACATTGACTTCACCAGTTTGCATTAAGCCAGTCCCCTGTCTCCCCCATTCCTCTGTCTCTTTTCCTCCAGCTCTCCACCCCCTTCCCTCTTTATTCGGAGAGTTTGCCTGTCACCTCAGCTTTTTTTTAAAATCTCTCGTGCTCTCCCAGCAATATCCTCCTCTTAACTGTGAGTCTATGCTCCTCCCTTAACCCTCACCCCACCATTTTATTCAGCCACCTCTCTGCTTTTTGCTCATAACTTGAAGGCCTCAGGCTGAAACATTGATTATGTTTCCTTTGTAAAGCAGTTGGCAGATTACAAAAAAAAGCTTTTGTAACATTATGTCTTGCAGATGGAGTTTATAGTTCCCAATTTAGTGGCAATTCAGGACCAAAATCTGGAATAGCTGATGTGGTCACAAGAGCACCCACCTTACTTTAGCTTACTTCTTCTTCTTCTTTGGCTTGGCTTCGCGGACGAAGATTTATGGAGGGGGTAAATGTCCACGTCAGCTGCAGGCTCGTTTGTGGCTGACAAGTCCGATGCGGGACAGGCAGACACGGTTGCAGCGGTTGCAGGGGAAAATTGGTGGGTTGGGGTTGGGTGTTGGGTTTTTCCTCCTTTGCCTTTTGTCAGTGAGGTGGGCTCTGCAGTCTTCTTCAAAGGAGGTTGCTGCCCGCCAAACTGTGAGGCGCCAAGATACACGGTTTGAGGCGTTATCAGCCCACTGGCGGTGGTCAATGTGGCAGGCACCAAGAGATTTAGCTTACTTCAATGTCACAGGAAAAACGGTGAGTGAAAATAAAATAACAAACATTTGTATAGATATATTACGAGTAACAAATCAAGAGAAACTTGTCAGAAACATGTCCAAAGAGTATTTCTGATAGCAACCACACTTCTACATCTGATGGATCTGCTCTAAGTCAGGAGAAAAGGATACAAGAGTCTGGCGTAATGATGTGGATACTGCATTAATGGAAATGCTATTTGTACCTCTAGGACCTATAGTTTTGAAGCCGAGAGAAATTATCCCTTTTGTTCTGACCAATTTTAATTCTCCACACCATTAAAGCAGCTTATCTGTGGCCATTATTACTTTGCTCTTTGTGCAGAAGGGCTGTGTGCAAATTGATGACTGGATTTCCTACATTTTTACAATAGTGACTCTATTTCAAAATTACATTATTGGGTGTAATATGCTTGAGGGTATCATGAAAGCTGCTACTTAAATGCTGGTTTTTATTGCCTTGATGAAGTGTTCTGGCCCAAAACATTGACCATTCTTTTTCTCCCCTGAGGCTGCTTAACTTGCTAAGTTCCTCCAGCAGATTTTTTTTTTGATCTTGATTGCCCGAAACAGAGCAAAATACTTTAGTTTCTCTTTCAGTTTGTTAATAAAACTGCAGATTTCCATCTGCCTTTTTTTTTTGCAAGCAATTCCATGAATGAGCTCAATGATATTTCCAATCAATGTTATTTTGTTTTTAGCCTGGAGCACAGGGCTGCTCCTGTTTACTGACATCAATAATTTGACAGGAGCTTGCATTTTGTTGTGAATAGTTGTTCTACAAGTTTTTCTGCATCACTGAGAAGTTGTTCCAGATATTTTAAGATTAAGAATCATAACACTTACTAAATTAGGACAAGCGCGTTTAAATGTCAAATTAAACTGGCATGTGATCCTTTGAAATTGGGGGGGGAGAGAGAGTGGGGTTTGCTCTCTACATTATTAGGATATTGCTCAAGGCCCAAATGGATTTGGAAGGCTTTTTTGAGCAGGAAATGACTAAAGATGATCAACTAAAGTTAATCTCCAATTTAAACTTTTGATGATATCTTTTAAACTCTGACAGATGTTAAGTTACTTATATGACAGGAATTGCCATCAATAACATGAAAAGAAAAAATCCTTAAAAACCATGTAGCTTCCAATTTATCCAATGAAGAACATTAATTGAAAGCCATGGCTCTATGTGAAGCAGATCTTGGATTGGAGTACTGAATCACATGAGACATTGTAAGCCATTTATTTATACCTTACAGTATCCCCCCCCCCCCCCCACATGTAGCCAAAAATGAACTTGTGTCAAGTTTTGAAGAGTTCAACATTCCAAATTCTTCCATTAATTTCAACATTTCTAATTGTATATTCTCATGAACTTGAGTTTATTCTCAACCATAAACCAGCTCAACAATATATAATTTTAAATTGTTCACGTGGAAATAAAAATCATTAGTTAGAAAATTAGGGCAGATTCAAAATTTTCATTTATTAAATCCAGGTGACTTCTATGTTAGGTCCATTTGGGTAGTAGAAGAATTCACAGATCGTGACCAAAAAAAAATAGAGATGTTGAATAAAATTTGGTCTCAGTGTAAATAAATAAACATAATTTTTTTCAACTCCCATTTCTTGACACATAAGCAGATGATTCAGCTTTGCTTTACACAAAATTACAATGTAGAATGGTTTTTAATAATGCAAATTAACGTATCATTAATGTCAATCTAAACTTCACATTAATAGCTTAAAAGTACCCTGTTAATATTTTTAACTTACACATCACAACCGTGCGACAGCAGTGTTGGTAAAGGTGAGTATTTCATGCACGCACAGTACCACCCAACAAAGTTATTTCACTGAATAAAGTTAAAATTTTAACTTTATTTTGCAGTGGATTTGCAGCTGTGTTCACGGAAACAGCTTGACGTGGCTGTTTTTAATCTGGGTGCATTTTAAAATAAAGACCACTGGCATATTTTGTTGGGCAATTCAATAGCGAAGGACAAGAAAAGGTGACTGCACTCATTCTAGTCAGTTTGTAAATGCATTCTATGAATGTAATTTGCCAATTATGAGCTTGAGATTGAAGTTACCCAAGTCTGCTAAAAGCTGATATGGCCTGCTTCATTAATAGAATAGGTGTTAGAGAATATTTTAGAATTTGGTTGGGTTCAAGAAACCCTCTTGATCACACTTAACAAATTCCACCAAATCTAAGTCTCTCCAATTTAGGATGTCCCAGTCTATTAGGGAAATTAAAGTCTCCACTTACAATAACCTTATTGCTTTGGCAACTTTCCATAATTTGTCTACATATCTGTGCCTCCACCTCCTGCCCTATAAAAATGATTACACTTTTCTTGTATCCATATTGCTTCAGTAGTTGATTCCACCTCTTTCTGATTATCAGTGATACACTACCACCTCTTTTAACTCTTCTATTCCATTGAAAACAACGGAACCCAGGAACATTCAGCTGCAATTCTATCCCTCTTGCATCCACAACATCATAATGCCAAACACTTATCCAGGCACTAAGTTTATATGCCTTACCTACAATATTGCATTAAAATAAACACACTTCACCCCCTCAATCTTGCTGTGACTATTCACATCCTTGTCATTTTTTTCAGGTGTCCCCTAACATATTCTATCTCCTCATCTCCTCTACTTGCTGCTCACTTTCCTACCTCCCTGCCACTCTAGTTGAAACCTTCCTCAGTCGCCCTGGCAACCTCCCCATGAGGTTATTTAGTCACCCTCCAGTTTAAGTGTAACCTGCCCCTCTTGTGCAACTCCCACCTTTCCTGGAAGAGCTCCCACTGAATTCAAAAACCTGAATCCCTCCATCCTTCAGCCGCTCCTTAGACACGCATTAAATTGCATTATCTTCCTGTTTCTTTCTTTGCCAGCACGTGGTAATGGTTAGTAATCCTGAGATTACAACCTTGGAAGTCCTGCTTTTAACTTGCTATGTGGCTTACTTCTAATACTCATTCTGCAGGACCATATTTTCCTTCCAACTTACATGATTGGTACCAAGATCGCTACTCTCAGAATGTCTTGAATCTACTCAGTCACCAGCGAGGCAACAGTCTCTCTTGCAGAATTACACCGGTACTTTGTTTTCTATCATGCGTTCATCCCACACTAATCCCATTTTATTCTCTCCACGTTCCCACCAACTGTCTCCAAATTCAACAACACATCCACTCACAGCCTTCATGTTAGGGGGTAGGAGGAAAATGGAGCACATGAAGAAAATCCACACAGTCACATACAAATTTCACATTAAAGCACTGGAGGCCAGATTTGATTTCTCCATTGGAGATGTAGGCTCATTCTCCTGTCTGTGTCAGTCTTAGCAAAGGGCTTCTGTTTACTTTCCAACATAAACCCTTTCTCCTTATTTATTTTCTCAAAATCCTTCAGACTTTTGAATACTTCAACTTGATCTTCCTTGGCTTAAACAGGTTTAAGAATAATTCTAACAGACATTATGACGTAATTATCCCATCTGAATATAACTGAAACAAATCCTCACGATGCCCTTTTTAAATTGCAACGCACCAGCTATAGGCTAACAAATTATTAAGAAATTTTCAGCCTAACTTTCATGCTTGATCCTTCAATTTATCAGGCTAATGATTGTGTCTTTATTTAACTAATTTTATCAATTTCTCATGCCATCTTATTTTTCGATATGTAATTTCAAATTTTACATGTAGAAAATTTGCCTTTTTATTTTAAAATCTCAAAATTCATTTTTAGAATTCTACTATTTTGCTTATATTGTTTCTTTTTGTTTTATTGAGCAGTTTACATTCTGCATTAAATTTCTTTTTTTCAGCGTATCTGCTCATTTCAACACTATCTTTCTGAAGCCGACTAATATCCTTTTTGCTGTCTACCTACCTTTGAGTTTTGTCTCATCTGCCAACTTTGAAATAGTGGCCCCTGTGAGCTCAAGTCCCAGTCATTAACATATAATCATGAAGAGCAGCAGATCTAATACTGACCCCTGAGGACATTTGCTGCATATTTCCTTCCATTCTGAAAAGCAGTGCTTCATCTTGAGCCTCTTGCTTTCTGTCCGTCAGCCAATTTCAGTCCATTCAGCCACTGTCCTTTGTTCCCTTGGGCTTCAGCCTTGCTAACAAGTTTATTAAAGGCACTTTATTAAATATCTTTTCACTCCACATGCACGGCAACTGCATTAACCTCATCAATTCTCTCTGTTACTTCATTAAAGAATTCAAATCAAGCTTGGCTCTGTTCCAACTATGTTTCAAGCATGTTCAGATATTGAGTGGATTCATGGCTTCCTTTATGTTTAGACATATCCAATTAAATGGTGGGGCTTAGAACGGTCATTCATTTGGGACTTTGGGCTAGCAATGTCCACAGTTGTTTCAATTGTTTCTTTCATTAAACTAAAGCTCTATCCTAGTTGGCAATGTAGATATTGATACAGCATGCTCTTTCCTGTTAGTTGTGTTTTCGACTGGATACATTAAGAATTTTGCTGTGCTCAATTGCTTATGGGAACATTTGGCACTATTTCTGCCTTGGGTGTTTAGCATGCAATTCGTACAATGCTTCAGCTTTATTAAGTTTATACCTCATAGATTCATTTGAATCATAGTACAGTTACAGCAGGAAAGGATGCCAATTAGTTCATCAAGCTTGGACTGCTTTTGATACATCCAGCCAGTCCTTGCCTTCCAAGCCACCAGCCTCCATATTTAATAAAAAACCTTAACAATTTCAGCCAGCTGCAATAGGATTCAACTGATATAAATTCCCCTCTGCTTTCAAACGAAGTCTTCCCCTTTGTGAACCATTGTTTCTATTTCTGACCATCCATCCCCTGTCTTAAGGCTCTTTTCCATTCAACCAGAGGATATCCAACATTTGACCTTTAACTTTTTGCCTTCCCACCATTCAAGTCTTAAGCAGTCTTTCCAGGTGAATCAATAGGCATTTTCAAGCAGGAAAAACACCCATCTGTAAAGGCGGAGGTACTTTGCCCTTACGCCTAAATGCGCCGTGGCCAGCTCTGAGGTGCCTATTCCAACCCTTCTCGGGGAAGGATAATCGCAAGCAGCTGGTTAGGGGCGGGCTGATGATGCCATCAGCCCGCGACCCATCTCCCCACTCACCCCTCTCCCTCCATGACCCCCTCAAGGCAGGGGCTGGTGGGAGCCGTTGGGGCAGTGGGGACTGGCAGGAGTTGGCGGGAGCCATTGGGGCAGAGGAGGCTATCGGGAGCCGTCAGGGGACAGCTGGCGCGGGCCGTGACAGCCTCACTGGGCCGCCTTGACCTTTGGGGCCGCTCTCTGCAGCTCAAAGTGCAGCAGAGCAACGGCTGTCTTCTCTACCCATAATCCTCCATGCACCTGGAACTGTTCAGGGAAACACAGAGCAGTTCCAACTGCATGGGGGATTATGGATAGGGAAGACAGCCATTGCTCCGCTGCATATTTATGACAGGTGGTGCTACGGCACCAGTCGCTGCGTCTCCGTTGGATCCGGAAGGCGCTACGAGGCGGCTCGTGATATGAATGTGACGCTGGAGTAGCCTTTTAGGGCTGCTGTCTGAAAGGTAAGTTTTAAGTTTTTGATCCACTCTTTTAGCTGGCCTCCAGGTGGAGGCCTGACATGAAATGGCCTATTAATTCACTTAAATTTCTTCCCATCTACTGTCATGCATTCAGTGTTCACAGAATGATTTCCTCTACAATAGAGAATCCAAATGCAGATTAGGCATTTGCTTTGCAGAGCACATACATTCACGCTGAAGGAGTAATCATGAGCTTCATCTTGCCTGCCACGAATTTTTTTACCCTGCTTCCACTATGACCTATGTGACTGTTGCCTCCTGAACATTTACAATGAGACCCAATGCAATCTTGAGCAAAAACATCTCAACTTCAATCCAGGCACATTGTAGCCTTTTTGAATTAATATTGAATTCTCCAATTTGAGATAACTTTCTCATTTTTTCCATGAATCATCTGGTGATTTTTGGCTTGGTTTTTCTTTCTCTGTTAGCTGGGCATCTTTTTGCATTACACCACACATGCAAAAAAACATACTGTGCATCCAACTGCCACATTAACCCCATTAGTCTGTCTCTATCAGAAATATTCTTTTTGTTCTGCTCTTCCTTCTCCACCTTCACTGTGTCTAAAACTAACACTTTTCTCTTTTCTGGTTTAAAAAAAGAGCATCAGACCACAAATATTAACCCTTTTTTGCCTTCCATAGATGCTTGACCTTAAAATATTTACAATTTTTCTATTTTTATTTTCAATTTTTGGCCTCAGTGGTGTTTGTTTTCATTTTCATTCAGTCAGCCTCATTCCTTCCAGCTCTTTTATGATAGCACTGCAATATATTTTCTTTCAAATTTCATTCTATTTTCTTTCTGAAAGCATCAATTCTATTTTCAATACCTTTCAAGCTTTCCCTTGTGTTACACTTTTGTGTTAAATGACCCTAAATCTGTGTCCTCTGAACCTGGTCCATTCCAGTGCCACCATCATGCAAATGTTGTATTGATATATAGTTAAAATAGTGATTAAATTTTAACATTATATATGCAAATACTTTTATTTTCCCTTTTTTTCCCCCTCTCAAATAAGCTTGTACGTGACTTCCCTTGGCTGGTAAGGTTAGGTGACTGAAGTGTAGGATCAGTCAATAGTTAGCGTAACGCTTAGGATAGAGCGGTTAGCGTAACACTTTTATTGTGACAGTGATTGGGACCAGGGTTCAAATCCTGCGCTGTCTCTAAGAAGAGTTTGCATGTTCTCCCCGTGTCTGCATGGGTTTTCCCCAGAGGCTCTGGTTTCATCCCACCCTTCAAAATGTATCGGGGGTTGTAGGTCATTTGGGCAGCTTGGGCTCATGGACTGAAAGGGCCTGTACTGTGCTGTATATCTGAATTTAAATTTTGCTTGCAACATGGAATTTCAGATTGTATCAGATTTTCCCTCTTTCTGAGGCAGCACGCCCTGTTATTATGAAATACTACTTAATATGCAGTTACAGAATTTAAAAGCATATATGCCAACTGTAGCAGGAATTTTGTTGAATTATAGATATCAGGTGTAGAATGTAACCTTTAATCCTTCTGAACTCTAACTACAGGTCAGTAATTTCTTGTAATTTAGGGGTTTTCAACTACTTCGAATATTTATCTTCATTTCATTCAATAACAGTGATCTTTTTTAATCAAGTGAATGTGCTTGTTAGAGACTGTTTAGGGAGAGGGAAGTGAGATGGAACTGGGATGTAATGAGTTAGAGTGCAATTCTATTTACATTGTTACCATGAACTATGTTGTTTCTGAAACATTTCTTTCAGTGATATTTGGAAGGGTCTTTATACATTGGTTTATATATAAAGGGGTAGATCCACATCTTTAATAGGTATTGTATGTGTGCACAGCACACAAGTGGCCTGGAAGGATTTTAACTTTGCTTTATCAGCAATGTGACCTTGAAAATTCTCAGGATCTGCATGTGCAAAATAGAACTGTTTCATACAGTAAACTGTGATATGCGGTTCAGTGTACGTGGGGGAAAATGGAATTTAGAGAACCTGACCTCTCTTTGCTAACATTGGGCAGAAATATTAGAGAGTGACCTTTTAATGATGTCTAGTATTTTGGTTTAATCAATAATATGAAGACGGATTTTCTAAGTCTTGTATTGCTGCCTGTGGGAGTTAGCAAGACACAAATTGGAATGCCATGTTTCCAACATTGCAATAATGTCGATACTTCCAATGGAAAACCAAAAAATACTGGGGGAGAAAAACTCAGCCAGTCAGACAGCATCTGTGGAACGAGAAGCAGCCAACATTTTCGACCTGAGTTGCTAGGTTTTTTCTTTTCTCTTTTTACTTCAGGTACCTCTAAGTTACTTCTTTAACTGTAGTATGCTATTGACTATTCTCCTAAAATAGACTATAAAAATAATTTTCTTGTTTTGAGCATTAACAAAGAGCATACACATTCTGACCTTTAATTGAGGTAATAAAGTTAATTGTTAAAATAAGTCTCAATGCAAAATAATCTCTTCTATTATTTGCAGAAATGAAGAGGCAGAAGCTGTCGGTACTAAAATAGATGATTTAAGAGAGATGTAAGTACATATTGCAGTACTTAACAATTTAATCACTCAGCCTTGCTCATGAATAAAAAAATTTGATAGAAAGTTTATTTTTCTCTCTCCCAAAAAACACTATTGAGTTGAACATGTTATTTAACTGTCTTGATAGAAAGTAGTTTTGAATTTTGTGTTTTTTTAATGATTTTATGAGATGTTTTCAATGTTCTTTCGCTTGTGAGCTATTCTGCACATTTTATTTTCACATAATACATTTTCCAATGAGTCTCCATAATCCAAATTCTAGAAGGAAGGTGGAAAGGCAATACCATGTAGCTTTGTGATAGCTATGTATTTATATTCTGAACAAGCTTAATTATGAAGTAATAACATAGTAATGCATTCTTAGCTTCCTTATTTAATATTTTTCTTTGACTTTGATGTTAAAAAGATGCAGTTCTGGTAAAATTAACAAAATAGTATAAAACCAATTTGTAATATGGATTGATGCATAATAAGTTTCTGGGGGTATTTTTCAAGGCAGTTGATTAAGCATCAGTTGTATATTTTTTTTTATTTCTCAGCTTCTAAATTTGTTTATACATAATTCAAGGACAAAATATATTCATGTAATTATTTTAATAACCAAGAATTTAAGTTATTGTTTGGTGTTAAATCTCTGGTCAATAATCTCGATTTTTAGCTCCCAGAACAATGATGTCAGGAGTATTAATTTTATTCATCAGTGTACGCACATTTCTAAAATTATTGATTCATGAAGTATTTCCTTGTATGATTAATGATTTTTGACCACTTGATGTACGTGGTTCATTATGTTATGTGAGTTTAATACAGATGGCCATTGTTACAATGGTTTGAAATTCCATTGTTACATAATGGTTGCTTGTTTTACATTTGCAGCTAGAAACCTTTAAACCTGTTCTAATTCATTAAAAAACATTTGTGATCGTGTTCAGAAAATGTTTTGGAAATAACATGAGGCATAAATATGCACAAATGCACACACTTCTCACTATCTAGAGCCATAGTGCCAGAGTTTGACAGTATGGAAATAAGCCCTTTGCCTCAACTTGACTATGTACATTAGTGCCTTCATTTGTCTGCATTTGGCTCACATCTCTCTAAACCTTTTCTAATCATGTCCCTGTCTAAATATCTTTTAAATGCTGAGGAATACCACTTAAACTTGGGGATAGATTGCATAGCTTTGTTCATGGGAAATAATGTCTCACGGATTGGATTGAGTTTTTGAAGGGGTGATGAAAAAATTGTGAGACTGAGTCATGGACTGTGTGAACTTTAGCAAGCCCATTGACAAAGTCTGGAAGACAAGATTGAATTAGATCAAGGGTGAGCTAGCCAATTAGATCAGAATTGGCTTGATGGTAGGAGGGTAGTCTCTTTTATTTCAGATTTCTAGCAACTGCAGATATCTATATCTTACAAATATTGCTTTTTACTTCTCCCTTCTCTGCCTTCACTCATTCTTCTTTATTTATACCTCCTCCAGATAAATTAGCTAAATAGTCCTAAGTTAGCCACCACAATTTACCATTCTATTTCTATTGATCTCCACCCTGCCACAGATAGTCCATTTGTTCTATCCACATCTTTCCCCCTTCTCTGCAACTTGAAACATATTTCTTTTATAATTATCCTGGGTCGAAGAAAAAGTGGTGTGAAATCTGAAATGTCCACCTTCTTCCACAAAAGTGGCTTCCCCTCCACGACCATCAACTCAGCCCATCCACATCTCCTCCATTTCCCGGTCATCTGCCCTGGCCCCCTCAGCCGTCAGACACAACAAACTTAGGATTCCCCTTGTCCTTACCTACCACCCCACCAGCCTCTGCATCCAACACATTATCCTCCATAATTTTTGGCGCATATGACGTGATCCCACTCCCAGTTATATCTTCCGCTCTCCTCCCCTCTCTGCCTTCTGAAGGAACCACTTCTTCCGTGTTTCCCTTGTTCAGTCATCCCTCCCCACCAATTGCACCTACCCCCCAACACCTTCCCCTGTGGCCGCAGGAAGTACCCACACCTCTTCCCTCATTACAATTCAAAGCCCCAATAGATCTTTCAAGTGAAACAATACTTGTGTATCTGCGGGAGTGATATCTCCCTTTGTGGCCTTCTCCACATGGAGAGACTGGGTTCAGACTGGGAGATCGCTTTGCTGAGCACCTTCCCTCTGTCTGTTTCAGTCACAGGGATCTCCCAGTGGCCACTCCCATACTCACATGCTTGTCAATGGCCTCATCTACTATCCCACCAAGACCACCCATAAATTTTCTGTCTGGGCCCTCTCCAACCGGATGCCATTAACATCGACTTCTTGGGTTTCTGCTAACCTATTCTCCATTCTCCCTCCCTTCCCTTTCCCCTTGTCTTTTTTCTCCTCAGCTCTCCTCCCTCTTCACTGAGCCATCCCTCCTCTCCCTGCATGCTCTTGTGCCCTCGCTCCTTTATCCACCTGCTGCCTCTGGGACCGTGTTCCTCCCATCACTCCTCCCACCCTACCATTTTGTTTGGACGCTTGCTGACAGTTTTTCATACCTTGATGAAGGACTCGAGCTCAAAACGTTGGTTATGCATCTTTATCTTTGCTATGTGAAGTACACTGACTGACCAGCTGTGTTTCCCCAGCATCGCGTTTTTACTTCAACCATGGTGTCTACAGACTTTTGTGTTTTACTTCCGACTAACCTGAAATGGTAACTACTTTTTTAATAAACATGTCTGGCCCTGCTCAGCATTTCTCATTATATTTGTTTTTATTTTAGATTTTTAGTACTTTGTTTTCATTTTGAAGTCTTTTCTTGTTGGATCATTCAAACCGTTGCACCAAATGAATGACCAGATACATCCTTATCATTTTGGCTAATAAGGAATAATGTCTGAATTTTTAAGAGATAACCATTTCTATTGTATTAAAAAAAGATTCCCAATTGCTCTCAGGTAATACATTGGAAGATTTTGTAATGTATTTTGGTTCAATTATTGTGAATCTAACCAGTAGGGAAACTTCAAAGTTGTTTTTACTTCAAAGCCTGCAGATATTTCTGGTCTTTTAAAGGATTTTGACAGTATACATTTTTCATTATGTGAGTTCTTCAGGCAAGGGACACACTCAGAAGAAATGCGCACATCCAAGTAGAGCTGCAGGGGGAGTGAGCAGAATGGGCATGCTTTGAGGATGTCTACCCCTCACGATAAAGGATTGGAGAATAGGAGAAAGGAGTGCAGTTATCTGAAAGCATACTTATTTAGGGAGTTATAATGTAACAAGGCTCACGATTAACTACCCCACAATTATAATATTAAGACTTTTCCACCAGAAATCTACCAGTAGTATCTTTTATATCCTGAAAGTCTGTGGTCTGTTAGATGTGTTCCTAACAGTGTTTTCAGCTCATCAATTTGGTGCTGCCTGCCATGAGGTTCTTCCACTTGCACCTATAGTGAATGCCCTGGATGTTTTCTTTGTCATGTACCTCCTGCTGTTTTGCCTCTTGATTTTCTTTTTGCTGAAGGCCCATGGGCAAACACTCTCCTTACACTTTTTGGCATGTTATGTTGTAAATAATGGATGGCCTATTAAATGAGAGAGCTGAGTACCAGAGTACTGATGATGCTTTAGCCTCATTTTAAAGAGGCAGTTGGTAAACTCCACTAAGTGTATAATTGTGGAGCCAATCAAGTTTCTAAAGGCAGAGATCATATAGGAGTGAGAAACTAGGTGAACAAAAAGTAGCTTTCTTCCCCCAAAATATATCAATTGGGGCAATATTTACCCTGAAATGGGGCAGATAACATACTATTGTAGATTCCAGGAATGATCATTAAGAAACTCCTCTAAAAGTTGTTTATGGCGTCACTAGGTACTTTTGATAACCTTATGAGTGAGGAACTGAGCACACTGTCACACTGAAGAGCTTGCACAGCATGACTTTTTATTCCAAGGGCCTGTCAAGGCTGGATCAGCAAACTTCTATTGGCAATTGCTATTAATCAGCGAGCAGTCACTCACAGACCCTGCGCTTGTCAAGGTGGCAGTCTTAAAGCCACCGATGGTTTTTACAGACAGTATGAAGTATATTGTGGACCGCAATCTGAACATTGAAAACAAACTGGTGAGAGTACCAGGACTTTCTATGTCTCCTAGCATGGATTTCCCTGCATGCACCCTTAAAGGTAATTTCCTAGTTATGAAGAGCCAGTGGAAGTCAGTAGAAATGTCAATAGTGATTGAGAGAAGGTTTCTGAATGAGGGTGGCTGAGCCTTGATGTACTCCTCCAGTGATACTTTGGGGCTAGGTGATCGATCTCCACCAACCACTGGTTTCATTCTTTATTCAAGTTTCTCATCAAGTCCCTTCTTGATAAATGCTACTTTGATTTCAAGGACAATAATTTTTATGAAACTTGTGGAACTTAGGTCTTAGGCCACACTTAGATCAGTGGTGAGGGCTAGAGTTAGTTGGTTTTGGGAAAACTCAAACTTGGTCCTCATTGAATAGATTGCTGTTAAGTATAAACTAATTTATTACATTGTTAACGACATTTTCCCTCAATTGACTGGATTGAGAATTGACTAACTGCAGTATTAAACCAGACTGGATCTATTCTGCCTTCTATTGGAAATTTTCTAGATTCAATAAATTAATGATTGCCAAATCACTCTACTCTAATAATCAACAAAATATCCAAAACCACAATTGCCAGTGCTATCAAGTGACAATTACTCACTGATAAGTAAAACACGAAAATCTGTAGACACCATGGTTGAAGTAAAAACACAGAATGCTGGAGAAACTCAGCAGGTCAGTGTCCTTTATATCCAAAGTTAAAAATACATGACCGACGGTTTGGGCTTGAGCCCTTCATCAAGGTATGAAAAAAATGTTGACAGGCGTCCTTTTTCCATACCTCGATGAGGGGCTCAAGCCCGAAATGTTGCTTATGTATTTTTACCTTTGTTATATAAAGGACACTGTTTGATTTGCTGAGTTTCTCTGGCATTGTGTGCTTTTACTTCTATTCACTGATGCCCAATTTGAGTTTCAATGAACCTATTTGGCTCCAGATCTTATTTCTCCCTCCGTTCATATTTGGACTTTGAATTCTAGAGGAAAACTTCAGTTACATCTTTCAGAGGAATCGTGGAGAAGATTTTTGGATTGGTTAATATCTCTTCAATATGTGCTTATCATTCTTTGATTCAGTTTAAAGTGGTACATTGGGCTCCTATGTCGAAAGACAATTGGCCTGTACTTTTTCTAAGGTTAGCCCTATTTGTGATCTATGTAAATCAGAAGTGGCTTCTCTAACTCGTATGTTTTGGTCATGCCCTATGTTGGAGAGGTACTGAATAAATATTTTAAAGATTTTGTCAGCTATACTGGATATTAGTTTGCAACCTAACCCATTAACTGTTATTTTTGGAATAATAGTTCCAGAAGTGGGATGAGTTCTCACTTCCATTCATTGGGTTGTAACTTTTGCTATGTTGTTGGCTAGAAGAGCTATTGTATTTAAATGAAAAGTTTCTAATCCACCTACTTTAACTCAATGGTTCTCTCAAATTATGTCATGTTTAAATTTAGAGAAAGTTAGGAGTCGTGCATTTGATTTCTGTTAAATTTGAAGAGACTTGGCGACCTTTTATAACTCCACATGACTTAGTTTGTATAATTATTTTCTCTTCCGGACTATATTTAATTTTATTTCTTTTCTCTTTGTTGGGGAAGACCAGATGCTTAATTCTCAGGCTGACCAGCCTTTTTTTCTTAAATTAGGTCAGGTTTTACATAATAACTTTTTTACTTTTTTATTTGAAGACTTAATTTGAGGAGATGAAAACATATTTGCTAATTTTGGTGTAATATGTTATATGATGTCATATAATGATATTTTTTTTCTTCTTGATTATATACTCCTATTCTCCTCATGTATTGTTTACCTATAATATGATTAATTTAAAAAATTGAAAAAGAAAGAATTCTAGAGGAGAGTTAAAAGTGACTGCTCTCAACACCAAGGCAGAATTTGATCAAATTGAAGGTCCTCTGGTCAAATTGAAGATAATCAGCGTTAAAGAGACAGGAGATTAATCGTTCCCAAAGGAAGATAGTTGTTGTTAAAGGCCAATTAAACCATCCTCAGGATATCACTGCAGTTCCTCAGAGCAATGTCTGGGACCATCACTCTTCAACAGCTTCTGCAGTGACCTTTCTTCCATCGTAAGGTCAGGGGAACATTTGCTGACGATTGCAGATTTTGAAGGAGACTTGGCTCAGAGAAAACACTCTGAAATGTGTTGATGCGGGAATTAAGTATTTATCTCCATCCTGAGAGAATTTATCATTTACTTGAGATATTTGATTAAACGACAATCACAAAGTCTCCCACCACCAATATCCCAAGGATCGTCACTGGTAGAAATTCATTTAGGGCACCCGTGTAGATACGGTGGCTAAAAGAGCATATAAGAGGCTGGATGTGCAATGACAAGCAACTCACCTCTCGATGCCCCAAAATGCCAAACTTGTAGGACCGAAGTTGGATAGGAATGAGGGAATAGCCTGGATGAAACAGCTGGCTTGGATGGCATCCCATTAACCTGCCTAAACATGTAATACTCTCCACCAGTGACACACAGTGCCTGCAGGTAGTACTATTTACAGAAGAGTGTTCTATGGATACTTGTTCACTTACACCAATAGCACCTCCCAAATCAGCAACTTTTAACAAAAAGGACAAGAGGTACACCACCACCTGTATGTTCCAACTTATCATTGTGACTTGGGAAGAATATTGCCATTCCTTTATAATCACTGGAACAAAATCCTCCAATTCACTACATGATAGGTACTTAGGAGTACTTTCACCACAATGACTGCAGTATTCCAAGAAAACGTATGGGGTTAGTAACTCAATTGGTCAAATTTGGGAAGCATGGGGTTGTGGGCCAGAAGGGCTGTATCTCTCAATTAAGTTTAAAAAGGCAGCTCACCATCAACTTCTCAAGCACTTAGGGATTAGCACCATTTATGTTTTGCCAATGTCTAACTGCATTTGAGTAGGTGGCATTCTGAGTTACAAAGTAGCCTCTGTCTCTGGCATTTTTCCGAAATTATAGGAACAAATGCTGCTCCTCTAACAGGATGAACAGTGAGCTACATTATTCCAGAAAAAAAATTGGGCCTCTGCACTCACAATAAATAAAATACGTAATTAATTTATTTTCATCGATATTTTATTTATAATCCAAGGCAATACAGTAGTATACATCAAAAGTTGGTGGCATATAGATAATGAAATCAATCAATCTTATGTTGCTTTTGAGGAGACATTAAACCACAATGAACACTCCTTTCTCTACCATTGGAACAAGATGTTGATATCTACCCTATCTATGCCTCTCTTACCTTGTATACTTTTATTTCAGTTATAGAAATACGAGTGCAGTTCAATTGCTTTCTGTGTTTGTGGGAAGCCACCAGAACCCAGTTAATGAAATGCCTTATTACTGAAATCAAACACGATGAAATAATTCCCGCTGGAGCAGAGTTTGGTTGATCCCTCCAATGTAGAGATGAGCAGCAAAGAGTTGCTTGGAAAGATCAAATGATAAGGAAATTAGACATTAATCTTCAGGAAGTAAGCAGTTCAGGCGCCATAGCTTGGCTGAAGGTAATTCCTGAGTCCAAAAATGCATTGCTCATCAAAGAGGCTCAAGTAAGCAGTGTTTGGCCCTATATCTAACATGAGCAATTTGAACTCTATATCTCAGGAGAGATAAAAAAAGTAAAAGCACAATGCTGGAGAAACTCAGCCTGTCCTTTATATAGCAAAGATAAAAATACATAGCTGACATTTCAGGCTTGATTGAGAGCAGCAGAGATTACAGATGGGGAGGAGTGAGAAAGAATCCCATGAACTCTCTTCAGAGTTTTCCCTAAGCAAAGATATGCTGGCATTGGAGAAGATCCAGAGGTAGTATACGAGAATGATCATAGGATTAATGTATGAGGTGCATTTGACAGTTCTGGGCCTGTATTCAGAGGGATGAAGAGGAATCTCATTGAATGTTAATGAATATTGAAATGTCTGGATGGAGTGGATGTTCAGAGGATATTTCCAGTCATGGGAAAGTCCATGACCAGAGGGCACAGCCTTAGATTGATAGAATGACCCCTTAGAGCAGAAATTAGATGAAATTTCATCGACCAGAGAGTGGTGAATGTGTGGAATTTGTTCCCACATGGGGCACATTCACAGCAGAGGTTGATAGGTTCCTGATTAGTAAAAAATTGAAAGGTTACAAGGAGAAGGCAGGAGAATTGTGTTGAGAGGAAAAGTGTATCAGTCATGATTCAAATGGCGGTGTAGACTCGATGGGCAGAATGATCAAATTCTCCTATGTCTTATGGTAAGATGAGGTGTATGTGAAAACTCCTTGGTAGTAGCCTATTCACTATTGAGAATGCTTTGCCTCGTGTGCTCAGTTTCCTGACCTAACCTCTGAGTGTCCAGTGTTGGCCAATGTGACATCTCCAGTAATACCATCAATCTCACTTCTGTGATGCAATGAGTTTTTGAGCAGCCAAGTGCTGAAAACACACACTCTCACGTGTGGAAGGTATCTGAGCGTGCTACTGTTAGCTCTGAGGCTGCCAGTTAGGTCTCCAGTGTCAGCTTTGTCCCTTCAAATAATGCAAAAGGCAAAAAGCTTGCAATGTGCATTCTTAATTCCATTGAGTCTATTCCATGACAAATGCAGAATGCAACTTTCAACTGCAATTTAAGTCAAACAGTGCATGATCAATGATGGGAAAACAAGTGATGACACATGGAATAGCAGAGCCCAATTTTGCAATTGGCATGATTTCATCTGAAAATAATTGCTGTCACGGTATGCTCTGAGTAAAATGCAATTTTCCATGGTTAGCATTTATAAGGATTTCCAATTTCTCAGCAACTCTCTTTTGCAAACCAAAGTGAAAAATTAACCTTGCAAATATTGATCAATTATACATTTCTGAAGATTTTAAAATTTAAAAAAAACAGGTTGTCACATTGCTCATGGTGGAACCTTCCTGTGAGCAGTTTGGCTGTTTTGTATCTTTCTTCACAATTGAGACATTAAAAGTATTTTTTGGCTGTAAGGTACTTTTAAATAATTTATAAGGTATTAAATGAATGAATGTCCTTTTGTTTTTTATATATGTAATAATGACCACTGCTCTGCTGAGGCTCTGGATTTTCCTGGTCTAAAATAATCTGATCAACATAGACTGTAATTTATATAATGATCTGCCTCAATTTTGCAGGTTCCCTTTGGATACCCAATTGATGATCTCACAGAAACTGCAATTGGGTACATGCTATCCTAACACTATGCAGAAATAATTGTGGGAAAAATTTGAAATGGAAAACATTAAAGGCAAGCCAAATGTGGTGTAAAATGAAATAAGGGTATACCCCGCTTTATGAATACTGTACTCACTTTATGCAAATTTGCCTCTACGAAGAAACCTGTGTTCACTTTCCGAAAAAAAAATTGAATGGGTTTTCACTTCAAAAGTGGCGAATGTGTCTTCGCTTTATGTCATTTCAGCTTACAAAAGGTTTCATAGGAATGCTCTACTTTCGTAAATTGTGGTAAAACAAGATAACATTTTAAAATTGAAGATGAATTTGAATGCCAACAATTCGCAGGCTTCCGATGGCATTGGAGTGGTTTTTGTGGTCAGCTACGAGCACTATTGTCTTGTGCTGAAGTCAAGGTCTAAAAAAAATCAAGTTGTTTGGGTAACAGAGTAGGAATTTGTAGAAGCCGCAGGGAAGGTTAGCTGCAATAAGGCCCTGCCATTGACAACAATTCTGTGTCATGACAGGCAGGATATGTTGCGGCGAGACATGAAATATACCCACAAACAAACCAAAATAAGTCACAACTCCAGTCTTAAACTTTTAACTTTCAAAAGCATTTTGATTCGGCATTGTAAAACCATAGCACAGTACATAACTATTTAAGAATGGTAGCATTTATTAAAAATCTCCCATTTGATTTTTTTTGTCTTCAAAGTGTATATTTTAAATTTAGTATTTTAAGAAACTGCCAACATCTTTCATGATGTGAGGATATTACTTTTTCATAAGTTTCACGGTGATTGAGGGGTTTCAGGCCCTCTGCAACGTAATGTCGCTGATAGTTTTTCTTATAAAAGAAAGATCAGACTCTGAGATTAAGCTAGCAGTGAAGCAAGTAACTTGAAAGAGTTGAGAACTATTATAGGAACCAAGAAGCCAAGAAGCCAAAGTGCAAAAAGCCAAGTAAGGAACTCTTTATACAAAATGCAAAGCACTATGCAAGATTCTAAACTATGACTTTGAGAAAGTGAAAAATGTGTAGGTACAGGTATCTGAGGATAAGTAAGAAAGTAATTAGAGGGGGTTTCTGAGGGCAAGAAAGGTCATCAGGCTCTGAAGGCTTCCATATTGTATGAGAGGTTTGTATCTAGACCTTGGGTTGCCAATTGAGTGAACAGTTATTGGTGCGGTTGCAGAGGATGTGGAAGTGATGGATGCAAATCTGTGGACACTCAGTGACTCTGACAGGACCTCTCATTTGCTTCTCTTTCCCTCTTACTGTAAGGGGTGCCAGGCATCACTAATGGTGACTCCGTGTCTGCTTTATGGGAGGCAGAAGGCAATTTCGTGTAATTTTGCATGTTCTGTACTATTACATGACAATAAAGGAATCTTGAAATTAAAACTTGTTCCTCTCAACACTTTACGGCACAATTTTAAGTCCATTGTCAAGTCAGATTTATTGTCATCTGATTGTACAAATACAACCCAATCAAACAGCATTCTCCGGTCCTTGATGCAAAGCATGCGGATGCACAACCAGACAAATAATATAGACGCAGGACAAATATTTTATCTATAAAATTAAACAACATATTGTTTTGTACAAATGAGAGAAAATGACAACTCTCTCCAAAAAGGTGGTATTTCTTTTTATCTTTCTGGCAGGAATGATTCCGGAATCTAAAGTAAAACACAAAAGTCGGCAGACACTGTGGTTGAAGTACAAAGACAAATGCTGGAGAAACTCAGCAGGTCAAACTGTTGACTTTATGATATTGACCTGACTATTCTGATTTCATGTTCACAGTTTTGATGAGGGCTGAAAGGTCCTGTACAGTAGATATTTTGTGTCATTTCCCCCCCCCCCCCCAATAATGTAGACAAAAAAAATTATGTTTGTTTCCAGAAAGAACAAGACCAAATTCACTTACAACAATTACTGGTTGAATTGAAAAAAAAATGCAAGATCACATTTTCTCTCAATAAGATGGTGCATGAGAAATCTGAAGAGAACAGAAGGTAAACAGAAGCAGTCCTTGTGTTGTAATATTTTGACCATTGGCATATTTCATATGTTCATTCCGTTTTGGTTGACTAATTGCATTTGGTGCTTTTTAATTTTTTTTTTCTGTGGCATGACCATATCTGGGAAATAATTGCTCGACAACGTAAATGTCTTATTTTGTAATAACTCTGAGTTATTACTGGTGCTATCATTATTCTGTGTGATGGCTCTGACTTGCCATTCACAGTCGTGGCTGTCAACGTGCTGGTAAACCAGTAGCTAAATGATGAGCTCCTGAATTGCAGGAGAGCTTTCTGGGATGCAATTCATTACCGGGGCTTGGGGAGAAGGGAACTGGTCCAGAACATGTACCACACATGAAACAATTGAAAATAAAATGTTCACAGCTAGCTTTGTTGACTATCAAACTTGTCAATACAGATGAACGCCTAAGATTTAACAAAAAATAATTAACTACTATTTAAAATATAAAAATAAATTCTAAAATTAAAAAAATAAATCACTTGAAAGAATATAACAAACTACATTAAGAAATCTGAATGACTAACATTTGTCCCTTGTGTTTGTTGTTTTACTTTGAAATGACGTTGCTAGGTTTAATCCATGGTCTAACAGATTCAGCAGGTACCCATGAAATGCAATACATTTACTTTAGCTGCTGAAGTTCATAAGGATCCCAGAATCAGGGGATTATTGGAAAATCACAAGCAGATAAGCAGCCAGCTTTCTAAGTTTAGGTGCACCTCCTAAATTTGAGACAATATACAAATAAATCCTAGTAATTAAAATGACCATGTCTGACTCGCTAAGTTTGATGTTCGTTCATATCCTTGGTTTGAAGGTCATATTATTGAGTGAGCAAACAGTGACACTAAACAAAAGGGGAGATTATTATAGAATCAGTGATGGAATTACTACAGAAGAACATGACAAGAATTAAAAGCTGCTAAGCAGAGTAGAACAATGAAGGTTAATTTTATAAAGTGAAATTTGTGAATGTGATTTGATACCAGCACTGGTGCTTTCAGGAATATGTTGTGAGGACATGACCGTGCACATCATTAGCCATGTTCAGCACTTATGACATTTTCATCATCAGAATGAACATCTGAGATAATAAAACACTTCTGAAGCAGAATAAGTAGTGAAATACATGAAATTAGTGATTTTTCTGATCAATTATTGACTCACTTTCTAATATTTATCAGACTGCTTCAGAAGTATCATTCTTTAAAAGAGGAGGTTGCAAATCAAGTCAGATACAATGAGATGACCATTGGACAAGGCTGCAGGATGCCACAGAACAAGTGGCCACTGTCAGAAATATCAGAAGATTTATGAAAAGCTTCAAGAGGGTAAAACCTGCATCCTTTACACTACAGCAAAATGATTCTTTAAACCTTCCTTTTACAGTGGATGAGAGGTTTGAGGCAATAAATAAAAGTTAAATGGAGTGATTGTGTAACATGACCAAATCTATAGCCAGGCAGGAGTATAGGGTTACCTTTCACTGTGTTGGTATTGCTAGCTTCTAGACATTCACCTTTGATCTGGCTTCAGGTAAAAATTTCTGAAGAGGCTTTTGATGATTTTTTTTGACATAATCTCTGGCAGATCTTAAACATTTAGACACTCCAGTGTGGCTGAAAATGTCAGTGTATTATTACTTTTGCAAAATAATCTGACGGTTGTAAAAAAAAATGAAAATAATTTATTTATGTCACTGAAACTTTCATAACCACACCATCATTTGAAACAGAAATTTAAAAACTCAAATCACTTAAAGCTCCAAAGGTATCAGGAACAGGTATTCATTAATGTTACTTTAAAATTATTTCCCCATTTTATTAATTATTGAATTGTGCCAAGTATCTTGAATGCACTCTAATATTTAAAATTCCTCAGTTTTCCTGGTATTTAAGTCAATGTGCAAGATCACTTATCAGTTCCAACAATTACATTTTCTTTTAGTGTGAAAAATATGGGAAAGTTAATAAAAATGTAGAAGACAAAATTCAATCTTTTTTTAGCATTTCAAAAGCAACTGAATGAACATAAATGGAGAAACTCTGCAGGTCAAACCGTGTACTTTATATAGCAAAGATAAAGATGGAGAACCAATGTTTTGGGCTTGAGCCCTTCATCAAGGTATGAAAAGTACACAGTTTGACCTGTTACGTTTCTCCAGCTTTGTGTTTTTACTTCAATCACAGAGTCTGCAGACTTTCAGGTTTTACTGAATGAACATAATGATAATTTGATTGTGAAATGGGTGTATTTGACTGATGTGGCCCTGGAAGTATTAGTAACTTTTGCAATATAAATACAAATACATTTCTGTTAGGAATGCAAACATCAAGGGCAATATGACTTTGATAAACACTTGAAATGGCCAAATAAATTGTAAGACAGTGAAGGATGATATCAGAAGATTACTAACTAAATAGTCATAGAACTTTACAGTGTGAAAACAGAGCCTTTGGCCCAACTTGGCCATGCCAGCCAAATTGTCTATCTGAGCTAGTCCTGTTGCCCTTTGTTTACCCCATATCCCTGTGAACCTTTCTGATTCATGTATCTGTCCAAATGTATTTTAAATGTTGTAATTATACATGCATCTGCCACTTCATCTGATAACTTGTTCCATATACCTAGTGTGTGGGAAAATAAAACATGGTATTGGCATGTATGGACAAGTAAAATTAACCTATTACTTTACCACAATTTTTCATTGTTGTTTTAAATGTGTCCCTTAAATCAATGGTCCAGATTCCAAACTGTTTGGCTACTGATTACTATTTGGATGGTGAAGGAATATACAGAAAATGTACTGACACAAAGTAATTTTTTATGAGTGAAAATCAAATATCACTATACATGGAAAACTGGTAAAGAGAATATGCTGTTTTGAAGGATTTCAAAAGGGAACAGCAGCTATTATTTATTTTATCCTTTGCATTTTTGGTTTTTTGAGTTTTGTGTTGAACTATCTTTATGCTCAAGCTCTGGATGGGTGGCAGTCTCAATAGCATAGCAGTTGAAGTCATTAATGAGCTACACCTTAATGTAGTGTTCTACATTCTAATATTTCATCTGCATGCCCTTGTCGATCCATTTGGTGTGTCTCTAACCCCTTGAAGTCCTCCTCAATCTTCTTTGAATCTCAAGCCTCTATCCAGCAAACTTGGATACAGTATATTTCATGTGGGTATTGTTAGGTCTGCTTTGTTCAT